>NC_068971.1:35390130-35997630 GCF_016808095.1 Vigna angularis | reverse complement strand
GTGTGTCTGTGTCTTTACATGTGTGTGTATCTGTGTGTGTGTGTGTGTGCATTTGTGTGTGTGTGTATGTGTCTAGGTGTGTGTGTGTGCGTGTGCGCATGCATGTGTTGTGTCTGTGTGTGTGTATGCGTGTGTCGTGTGCGTGTGTTAAGTTTGTGTGTTGTTTGTGCGTGTACCTGAACGTGTGTGTTGTGTGTGTGTCTGCGTCTGCGGGTGTGTGCGTGTGCGTTTATGTGTGCGTGCGTGTGTTGTGTTTGTGTGTCTGTGTGTGTGTGCGTATGTGTGTCTGTGTGTGTGTGTATGTGTGTGAGTGCGTCTGTGTGTGTGTTTGTGTTTGTATGTGGGTGTGGGTGTGTGTGTGTGTCTTTGTGTGTGTGTGTGTTTGTGGGTTTTGTGTCTGTGTGTTTTTGGGTGTGGGTCTATGTGTGTGTGTGTGTGTTTGTCTGTGTGTGTGTGAGTGTGAGTGGGTGCGTGTATGCGTGAGTGTGCGTGTGTGTGTGTGAGTATGAGTGGGTGCGTGTATGCGAATGTGTGTGCGTGCGCGCGTGTGTATGTGATGTGTGCTCATGCGCGCGTGTGTGTGTGTATGTGTGTGTGCGTGTGAGCGTGTGCATGTGCGTGTGTACGTGTGCATGTGTTCTGTGCGTGTGTTAGTGTGTGTGTGTTAGTGTGCGTGTGTGCATGTGTTTATTGTGTGTGTGTGTGTGTGTGTTTCTGTGTCTCTCTGTGTGTGTGTTTTTTTTTTGGGGGAGTGTGCATTTGTGTGTCTGTGTGTGTGCCCGTGTGTGCGTGTGTTTGTGCGTGTGGGTGTGTGTGTGTGTGCGCGTGTGTCTACGTGTGCATGTGGTCTGTGTGTGTGTGTGTGTGTGTGTGTGTCTGTGTGAGTGTATGTGTGCGTATGCATGTGTTGTGTGTGTGTTGTATCTGTGTGTATGTGTGTGTGTGTGTGTGTGTGTTTGTCTCTGTATGTGTCTGTGTTTGTGTGTGTGTTTCTCTGTGTGTGTGTGTGTGTGTGTGGGTCTGTCTGTTTGTGTGTGTGAAGGTATGTGTGTGTGTGTTTATGTGTGTGTGTGTGAGTGTGTGTGCCAGTATAGGTGTGTGTGTGTGTGAGTGTGTGTGCGAGTATGGGTGTGTGTGTGTGTGCGTGTGTGTGCATGTGCGTGTGTGTGTTGTGTGCGTGTGTGGTGTCTGTGTGTATGTGTGTGTTTGTGTGTGCGTATTTGTTGTGTGTGTGTACGTGTACGTGTGCGTGTGTTCTATGCGTGTGAGTTTTTTGCGTGTGTGTGTGTGTTTGTGTGTGTGTGCGAGTGTGTGTGTACGTGTGCGTATGTGCGTGTGTGTGTGTGTTATGTTCGTGTGTTTTGTGTGTGTTCTTTTTTGTGCGAGTGTGTGCGGGTGTGCATGTGTGGGTGTACGCATGCGCGTGTGTGTGCGTGTGCGTGTGCGTGTGGAGATTTTGTGTGTGTGTGTACCTGTGTGAGTGTATGTGTGTGCGTATGCGTGTGTTGTGTGTGTGTGTTGTATTTGTGTGTATGTGTGTGTGTGTGTGTCTCTGTATGTGTTTGTGTCTGTGTGTGTGTGTGTGTGTGTTTGTCTGTGTGTGTGTGTGTGTGTGTTTGTTGAGTGTGTGTGTGTGTGTGAGTGTGTGCGAGTTTGGGTGTGTGTGTGTGTGTGTGTGTGTGTGCATGTGCGTGTGTTCGTGTGTTGTGTGCGTGTGTGGTGTCTTTGTGTATGTGTGTGTTTGTGTGCGTGCGTGTTTGTGTGTGTGTGTATGTGCGTGTGCGTGTGAGTTTTTTGCGTGTGTGTGTCTGTGTGTTTGTATGTTTGTGTGTGTGTGTGTACGTGTACGTATTCGTGTGTGTGTGTGTTGTGTTCGTGTGTTGTATGTGTGTTGGCTTGTTTGTGCGAGCGTGTGTGGATGTGTGTGGGTGTGCGCATGTGCATGTGTGCGCGTGTGTGTGTCTGTGTATGTGTGTCCGTGCGCGCGGGTTTGTGTGTGTGTGTGTGTGTGTGAGTGTGCGTTTGTGCGTGTGTGTGTGGGTGTGTGTGTCTGTGTCTCTATGTGTCTGTGTATGCGTGTCTGTGTCTCTATGTGTCTGTGTATGCGTGTCTGTGTTTGTGTGTCTGTGTGTGTCTGTGTTTGTGTGTCTTTGCGTGTGTGTAACCTCTTAAAGTATCAAATTTCAGTTGTCAAAAGTACCCTTATTATGGATTCTAAAATTAAGAAGTAGTATATATATATATATATATATATATATATATTCTTGTTCTTATATGATTTTAAGGATATGATTTTAAGAATATTATTTTAATCTTATTATTTGTTTACTAAAGCTTGTTATAATTCATCGAGTTACGAAACATTTCAGTTCATATATTAACAATTCACGTTCTTATCTTTATTAAATACGGAGTATACTTATTATAATTACAATTCACACACTAAATAATCTAATTAGTTTCTAATGTTTTACTGATTTTGAGGCATTTTAAATATTCAATGTTTTTTAAATTCTGTTATCTTTATTTCATAGAAAGTTAAATATAAAAAAATCATTAATTTACAAAAATATTACAACTTTTTTCTAGTTTTTCTTTACATTATAATTAAACTGAAATGGTTTAATAATCTGAACTACTATTCGTAAACTAACAGTCTTTTGCACATATAACTACATTTATCCCTGAGACATCCAATACATATATAGTTAGTAAAAATAAATAAAAATCTAGCATTGAAGTTCTACTTGCAATTATATCTATATATGAATTTCTCAATTAATCATAAAAATTATATCCAAAGTTTATTAATTTCTTCATATGCAATATTTTATCATAGAATATACATTAAAAAAATGATTTATGGGATTTGTGTGATCACACACATTAACGTGCTGAAAAAAATTAGTACCATATAGCATTACAATGTTGTCTAAAATAGTTAGTAGTAACGAAAAGATCGGTGGATTTGAAAGATCGTTAGAGCAATGCTTGTTTCATGGATGAAGAGAGAGAGAGAGGGGAGAGAGGCGAGAAGGTGTGAGAAAATGAGATTGTAAGAAAAAAAAGGAAGGAACTTCAGAAGGGAAATTCAATTCCCTTCTTGTTGTTCCCCTACCACGGCCAATTGATCTCGCGGTGAGGAACAATAATCCAGAACATTAAGCAAAAGTCTTAATTCAATACCACGAAACAAATGCAAGTGGATTTTTGCTGACAGAGGTGATCATTGCAACAACATCGTACACAACATCATCGTCACACCCCACCCTGTTCAACCACGATTCCTGCCACCAAAACAATAATAAAATGGCCTCTCGCTCCTCGTCTATCGCCACCTCAATTCCACCTTCCGGCGTCAAGAGAAGGCTCTACCAAGTTTGGAAAGGAAACAATGTACACTTTTTTCCCTTCAAATTTTATACACCATCTATACTCTTTCCGTCACTTAATGTTTCTCTTAAAGGGTATAATTGATTCATCAAATTGTTTATTTAGGAAGTAGTCTATTAGGTATGATAATTTCACTATATTGTGATGTAATTTAATTATGCATAATTAACGTTTTTGTTGTCAGAAATTTCTCTGTGGTGGAAGATTAGTTTTCGGTCAGGATGCATCATCTCTTTTTCTAACATCGTTCCTGATTGGAGGTCCTGCAATTACATTTTGCATAAGAATGCTATTATCATTAAAGAAAGAAGACCCTCACTTTAGCAACCCTGTACTAATTGGAGGAGTGGTTCTCACAGTTTTGGTTGGTAAAGTTGAAAGGTTTTGCCTTATCAATATTGAGTGTTTAACATGGGAATGGTATTCTTAACATCATTTAATTGGTTGTAACAGGTTTTTGTTTTTCTCTTCATGACATCTAGTAGAGATCCAGGCATTATCCCCAGAAATGCACAACCACCTGAATTAGATGAACCTTTAGACATAAACACACCATCCATGGAATGGATAAACAATAAGGCCCCTAATTTGAAGTTTCCCAGAGTGAAAGATATGACTGTTAATGGTCACACAGTAAAGGTGAAATTTTGTGACACTTGTTTGTTGTATCGTCCGCCACGTGCCTCTCATTGTTCTATTTGCAACAATTGTGTGCAAAAGTTTGATCATCATTGCCCTTGGGTTGGTCAGTGCATTGCATCAGTAAGTTCCCCTACTTATCTACAACATTAATGTTTGTTTCTTTTATCTGCTTTTGCAGAAGTTTTGAATATACTGATATGCACTATTACAGATCACACATTAACACGTAATGTATGTTTATTGAATTTGATAACAAATGAACTTAGAACATGTATTGATATGCCTTTTTTTTTCTTCAAAAGAACCTAACTTTGTTCCTTTTCGTTCTTGTTTCTGCAGCGTAACTATCCATTCTTCATTTTGTTCATATCAACATCAACCTTGTTGTGTATATATGTGTTTGCTTTTTCTTGGGTTAACCTTCTCCGACAAAAGGGTAGATTGTGGGTCAACATGTCACATGATGTTCTATCAGTTACTCTCATTGTTTATTGCTTCATAGCTGTTTGGTTCGTGGGAGGGCTAACGGTTTTCCATCTTTATTTGATTTCCACCAACCAGGTATTCATTTCTTTTTCCATTGAACATTAATATTTGCAACATTCATATAATGGTTTCTTATTGCATGTACATGTGATTATCTTAGAATTGGTCATTAGTTATATAATTTAATTTATGCATACTATTATTCTTACTTATATATTTAAGAATATTGGACTACTGCAGTAATTAAACATACAAATATATTTCTCATTATTTAATCAAAGTTGAGTTTTAGCATGATTTAGTTGTAGCAAATTCATCATCTGCTTCATTATTTAATGAATATGTGTATTGTGTCTTGATCTTTACGTATGCTTTATCTGTAAAGCCTCACATACTTTCTCATCACTTTGTATTGTGGAAAAGAGTATTTTGACACTCTTGAAAAAAAATTACTCCCACTTTACAACCCACTTTAATAATATAACAATGTATATTAAGATTTTAAATTAAAAAATAATGCTAAACATGGTTAAAAAATTATTATTTAGGGTTGTGAAGTGAATGTTTTGGAAAGAATGATACTCTTTTTCTAGGGTTGCTAAACATAGTCAAAATAATACTACCATACTCACTTTTTTTATCTTGTCTTTTGTTACAGACAACCTATGAGAATTTTCGGTACCGATACGATAAGAAGGAAAATCCATATACAAAGGGAATAATGCGAAACTTCAAAGAACTTTCCTGTGGTAGGATCCCAAAATCATTGATAAATTTCAGAGAATGGGTTGTGGTTGAGGATGATATTCCAGATGAATCGTATACTACAGATTTGGAAAGAGGTTTTATAAGCTCAAAGCACAAATTTGACATGGAAATGGGAACAATGTATGGCAAAGATGGTATGCGAGTTCCTCCCATCTTGAAGGAACTGGATTATAGTGGCATTGATGATACTTTAAAGAAAAAAGCAGGAGAAAAAGAAGGTGAATATGATATCTTTGTTCCTGCTGAACAAACTAAATCCAAAACTGGAGGAGCCAATGCACAAGAAGAGAAGCAGTGATTCTGTTGGTTCTTTGAAGGTACCATTTAAAATATATTACTTTTTCCCTAAACAGTCAATGATCAAGAACTTGCAACAGATTTGCAGAACTTGTTAGTCACAGAAGCTTGAGGACTCGAATGATTTAAAATAACTGTCGTTGATGCAGATTCTTTTGGCATATTCTGAGAGGGAATGGACTCTGAGGTTAGAATATTGATTTTCTGATGAATGAAGAAACATGCAAAAGGGTACAAGTGGTTTCATTTATAATGGAACTTCTAAAGTGAATGAAACAAATGACATGTCTCAATGGAAACTTAGATATTTTCAATGTTGAGAGAGAAAAAAAAAAGTGACTAGTTACAAAAACTGACATATGTTCACATATGAATGCAGGATCTATAAATGAATGAAGGAGTTAGATTAATCAACGATGAACAATTTTATTCCCTTTCTTAAAGTTAGTTAGGATGCTAGATTTTGTCTGCAATTCCAAGTGTTTTGTTATAGCATGGAATAAGAGTAATATTATATCCTTTCACTTAATTATAAAAAAAAGAAGTAAATACAATTATTAGAATTAGAAGAATTTAGAATTGTTAAAAGAAAATACCTTTAATTTTTTATTTATTTTCCTTCTATATTAGTTTAAATTTATTACAAATTACAAACAATTGCGTATGCTTGTTTTGTAAATTTTAATATATTTTAATTAATAACAAGAATGTGTTATTAGCACTTTCCTTTAGTGGTAAAACTTTTATTTTTGAATTTCAAATTTGTTACTAACACATACTGGAAGAAATAAGGTTAATGTCTTTTTATTGTAATATCTACGCAAATTGTATTTTTGTAACTAGAAAATATTATATGCATATTTTATTTGTCTACTTTAAGCAATAATGACAGATTCTGTAGAGATAAAAGTTCACATATTATATAATTCCTTATGTAAGAAATAAATGAACTTTTTTTTCTTTTTCAAAATATAACAAATATATGGACCACTTTCATATGTATTAATGAAGAGTTATCTTTATACTCTTAATTTATAGTTAAATTTATTAATAAAATGTTAACTCATTTTTTATGCAAGTAGATGCAATATTGGTCTATTAACGATAAAAAAAAAAAAAACTCCCAATCTTGGAGTGAAAAAACGCTTATCCATTGAATTATATAGTCTTTTTAAATATTATCGCTACTTAAATTATTTATTTATTAGACATTTGTAAAATAAAAATTAAATTTCAGACATTATATAAGTAAAATTAATTAACTTACCCATTTCTTTTTTATCGAACATTGGAAATCAACTATTCTTTTTATATAAAATATAAACGTTGTTGTTAGTTCTTTTGTTTGTTTGTTTTTTTTTTTCATTTCGGTACATTATTAATTTTTTAAATTCTCAATGGTAATTTGGATTTTTAAAAGGGTTCGTTTTTTATTATTTATAATAAAAACGTTAAATATATTATAGAGTTTGTTAAAATGTTAAATATTTTAGTTAAAAGCATCGGAATGAATTTTTATAAACTATAAACTTTGTATTGAAATTTTTTAGACTTTGTTAATGAACTTTAATCGTGTTTATTAACTATTTAATGTTATAGTTGAATTAAATAATAAATCTTTATAAAAGCATAAAATACCATCATAACAGCAAACAATATTTATAACTACTCACATTTTTACCTATATATACTAGTTGAGTAAAATTATATTTACTCGCATATGTTTATTATAAGAAAAATTAAATATTTATAATTACATATATTTGGTGTTGGTAAAAATTAAAAAATCCAAAAATGTTATAAGATTTCTTTGCGTCATCGTTTTGCTGCAGTGGTTTCGGACCAATCATGAGTGCACAAGTAGGGTTTGCTCTTTTGTCGTTGTGGTTTTTTTGCTTCGTGTGACAGTGACAGAGGTTCAGTTTTGGCTAAGCGGTTATCTTCGAGCTTAGCGCGACTTGTCCGTTATCTTTCTTTCTGCATTTATTTTCTGGTTTTAGTTGTTTTCTAGTTTTCTTGGGTTTTGGCCTCCTCTTAGTTTCCCCGGTGCTTTGGCAGGCTGGTGGAGACTAAATTGTTTTCTTCTTCTTCTTTTTCTGGCACTCTAGGTGTTTGTTAAAAAGGAAAGGGTTCGCTGGTTGTGGTGAAGTGTATTGCTTTCATTCTCTGGTGTGCCCTCTATCTGTTTGTGTTTTTGCTTCATTCTTTTTCCGGTTCTTAAGGATATGGGGTCAGAGTTTTTGGGTTTTGCCATTCCTTGGGAGTGTTTACAACAAGGGGTTGGTATTTCTCCTCCCAAATTACTTAGGCAGTTGGTATTGTTAAACATAGTGAAAATTATATGAGATTAATCTCCCTTGTGTTAAACACACGTAGGGTTCTCTATTTATAATAAAAAAAAATATGGGATAAGCCCAAAATACAAATAATAAATAATAACAAACTAACTGAAAGATAAACTGAAAGATAAAAGATATAATATTTCTAACACTCCCCCTCAAGCTGGAGCATACAAATTGTATGAACCAAGCTTGAAATAACTAAACTAGGTTTTGAACTAGATGATTTTTCTTCAAGAGTGAGACAATAAACACTTCAACTTCAAAAGTGTGAACCAAGCTTGTGAAACTTCAACTTCAAAAGTGGATGAAGGAGAATAATGGAGGAGGCAATAAACACTTCAACTTCAGAAGTGGATGAAGGAGAGCAGCGGAGAAGGAGACAATAAACACTTCAACTTCAGAAGTGGATGAAGGAGAGCAGCGGAGAAGGAGGCAATAAACACTTCAACTTCAGAAGTGGATGAAGGAGAGCAGCGGAGAAGGAGGCAATAAATACTTCAACTTCAGAAGTGGATGAAGGAGAGCAGCGGAGAAGGATGCAATAAACGCAGCAGATCTGTGCGGCAAATACAATAAGAAAGGAAGAACAAGGCAAGAACAGCAATACAGAGGCGAAACCCTCTACGGCAAATTACGCAGAAAGAAGAAGGAGGTTCGAAGATACAGAAGCATGCGGTGAGAAGAAGACATATTTCGATGGCAGCAATGGCTGCTCTTGAAGGTCTAAACAGAGAGAGGGAGGTCCGGTGATTCAGAGGAGGCAGTGGTTCTGGGTGCTGAGATTTAAGAAGAAGAAAACTTGAATCTTATGAAATTTTTAGGGGCTGCCGGCAGCCATGACGGCCGGCCGCCGGCAGACAGCAAAGACCACCGGAAGATATCAGAAATTCTGCTCTGATACCATGTTAAACATAGTGAAAATTATATGAGATTAATCTCCCTTGTGTTAAACATACATAGGGTTCTCTATTTATAATAGAAAAAAATATGGGATAAGCCCAAAATACAAATAATAAATAATAACAAACTAACTGAAAGATAAAAGATATAATATTTCTAACAGGTATGAATGCATAAAAGAAAACTTTTACCCAGGTCTTACACAATGCCTGTAATATTCCTTTTTTTCAATTGCCACCTCTTTGCATTAAAGGCGACATGGTAGCGCTCCAAGTGGCTGAAGAAGACTACCTTGCGAGGTTGGACGAATGAAAAAATCATCTACTGGGAGAGTGATTCTCCCTAATGGTGATAAGTCTTTAACTCATCTTTAGCTATGCAGAGAGTTGGCCAAACCTTGGAAGTCCCTTGGATCTTGGAAAGTCATCCCTCTTCGAAAAGAATTCTCTGAATTTGCTTTTAGTTCCGTAGAGGACACGATTATGAGTTTTAACCATTGGATCTTGGAACCTCTCTCCGGGTACGTTAAGACTTTTCATGGTCCCAAATTTTTGCGCCCACTATGAAATTAACCAAAAAATCTGTGGCCTACCGCTTGAATATTGGAAGCCTAGGCGACCATTTCAATTGCTAGGGGCATTAGTATCCTCTTATCTTCGGATGACAACACTATGATGAAGACATAAGGTTTCTTTGCTCGTGTGGTTGTTGACGTGGATCTTTCGATCGAGCTACAAAATCAACTTTGGATTAAAAGGCCAGGGTTCACTTTTTGTTGCAGACATGGAGTATGAGAAACTTCCTCCCTTCTATTCTATTTGCAATGTGATAGATCACTATATTGACAATTGAAAAAGGCAATCCAATGGGCATAGCGGGATTAAGAACACTTTAAGTTTATGTTCCTAAGACACAATTTGAAAAGGTTTTATATCCATTTGGATGGTATGGGGAAAAAATTGTTTCTGCTGATAAAAGTGTTCCTGACCACGACAGAAATGGGGAAACTTTTTCTAAAAACCAAATGGTTGAATCTGAATACATGCCTGCGCTTGAGCCTATCACTTTGGTAGAAAAAGAAAATGAGGTTGACTATCAAAACAATCAACATGTTGATTCTGTTATTCATCATTCTGAATCTCATCAGAATTTTACAGTAGCAGAGAATATGTATCATAATGATCAGCATATGGATTGTGGTTGTGAAGACCCTGAGAATGATGCTGCCAAAAAGAATGATAGAAACGAGGTTCAATTTAAGAAAGTTCCAGCTGATTCTGCGATGGCTTGTCAGTTTAACAAGGATTGTGACACTCCTTGTTAGATCTATCTGTTGATATAGAAGCTTGTTGAAGTTTAAAGATTTGATGATTACAAGCTTGAAGATTTGATATTTGATGCTTCCAACTACAATATGCTAGTTGACAATGATGCAGGTGTTAAAGATGTTTGTGTTTGATCTCAGGTTTGGACTGTAATTTTTGATTTTAATCATGCTCTAAGTTCAGCATGGTCAATGATGACCACATAAAATCCGATCAAATTGTCATTCCACCTGCAACGTAAAGTTGACTACAACTCGGCCAATAGTAACAAGTTGACTCCATCTGCTAATCAAATTTATGAGCTTGAGAGGCTTGTGTCTATACCCAATCCAACAAATATGTTAAAAGACATTATTGCCGTAAAGTGATTAAATAATATTTATAGAGATATTTGTTAGAGCAGTTACCGAATAATAACATAACATGGTCAAATTTTGATAGTTTGATTACATTATAAATATCCTTTTATATCATATATCAACATAATATATCATTAATCTGGTTAAATAATATATTACTGTTATTATCAGGCTGATTTATCATAAATATGATAAGTTTTTATTATATTTTATTTTATAACTTATCTCTCATAGGATCTAGAAATTTTATAAATATACTTGGTATTTTTCGAAGAGGTACAACCACATTCTCATATTTACTATTGTATTAATAGATCATAAAATTCTCTTACTTTTCCAAGTATCAAAGAGTGTTTTATACGTGTGAATCTTCTTTATCTATTCCGGCCGTCATTAACATTCAAGTTATCAACATCATCGTATTCACCACTAATCATCATTAAAAATTTAGATCAGATTTATTTTATATGTGACTTGTTTTTTCAGTACCTTGGCCTTTTGCTTTTCGACATTTTTTGCATTTCTTAAAAGTATATGATTTTTATCATTCATCGTGTAAGTTTTTATTTTATTGCATATTATACTTATGAGAAAAATAATACAGAGAGACAACATAATTTTCTAAGACGAAGGTTGTTTGGAAGATTTAATGATGAGCTATAAATAAATATTTATGGGTGTTATTTAATCTATAATTTTCATGATTGGTGATGTATTTTAGAACAAAAAAGAAAAAGCCACGTATGATAGAATTTAAGAATGTTGTGTGAAACGGAAAAGGAAAGGTTGTAGTGTTGTAAAGAAACATTCCGCGCGTAAAAGCCGCGAAGAATTGGGAAATCAGTCCAGAACACCAGAAGAGGAAGAGAGAAAGAGAAAGAGAAGAAAATAATAAGAGAAGGAAAGAAAAAGTAAGAAACTTCGAGGGAGGAATTGATTAGAAAAGGATCATCGAGATTGTCATCTTCCAACGATCCCTTCAACCCCACAAATTTTCTTGTTTTGATTTGGTGTCACAGCTTGATTCTCAATTGCTGCCATTCCAAACATCTCTTTGTTCTCTCTCTCTCTCTCTCTCTCTCTCTCTCTCTCTCTCTCTCTCTCTCTCTCTTTTTCTATCTCTCTCTTTTTCTCTCTTCTCTTTTTCTCTCTTTCATCTGCCTTGTCTCTTTCCTCTGCGACTCGTAAGGAAAGCCAGAACATTTTGGATTTTTAAGAGGATTTTTGTTTCTGAGTCGGGACTTGAATTGGGTTTATGGGTTTTATCAAGGCATTAGGGTGCAAT
Organism: Vigna angularis; assembly: GCF_016808095.1. Classification (NCBI taxonomy): domain Eukaryota; kingdom Viridiplantae; phylum Streptophyta; class Magnoliopsida; order Fabales; family Fabaceae; genus Vigna; species Vigna angularis. Next base: position 35,985,833 of record NC_068971.1, on the reverse strand, counting down.
TTTGATTGCACACGAGGTGTTGCTGCCATGGCTGGAAACAGAAATCCAGAAATGGGGGTTTCTCCTAGTAATGTGGGTCAGCAACAAAAGAGGGTCTATCAAGGTTGGAGGAAAGGCAACGTGAGATTATATTTCAACTTTTGTTTTGAATTGGTTTTCATGTCTCACAACTGGATTTTGATCATGAATGAATTGTGTTTGGTCACAATTCAATCTTTGTTTGAATTGTTGTACTTGTTTGTCCATGCCTCAATCATGTTTTGTTGATTTTTTATATTAATAGATTGCCTCTTAGGTCGTGATTCAATATCTTTTTAGTTGTGGAATGTTTCTTCCAACATGATGAATATTGCTTTTGATCGAGAATTTCAATTGTATCGATGCTTGCTTGATCGCTTTAGAGGGTTGATGGTAAATTAGGGACAAAAATTAATGCTTGCAAATCGGGGATTAATCTTGTGTAATCATTTTTATGTAAATGTGAATCCATGATGTTTTTTTATTTATTTGCTTTTTTAATCGGCAAATGTGAATAGATGATGTTTGGATGATTTTAACCTATTATGTACCGGTGCCACTTCAACGGGAACACTTTTCTTTTGGTCAAAATTTCATTTCAATAGATGAATTTGACATGGCTGTGGATTTTTTAAGCTTCTATATGTCTACCGTATGAAAGTTATTACCTTGATGTTTTGGGTAGAAAAGTGATGTGAAAACAACACAATACTATCACATAATGCATCGGATAAAATTCTTCTAACTTTCTAGAATATATGAGGAGCAATAATTAATTAATAACAACAATAAATCCCCAAAATAAAATATCAAAGACACCATAATTATGAAAAACCTCTCAATTTAAGGATAAAAAAATACAAGTCGTACAAACTAAAGAAATATTTTCATTATGATCAACCAATGATACAAAGAATTCTTAATTACTTGCACAAACTAGTGTTAACTCTAAATCAAAGATTAAAGCTACAAAGTTTACAAAAGTGAAAAACAAAGAAAGAAGAACTCTAAAAATAGAGCTATTGTGTTGGGTTGATATCTCTAATCTCAGACATCCAATCAAACAGTGAATGAATCCCGAATCTTCATTTTATCGAGACTGCACAGTGAAAAATTATGCAGAATTTTCTCTAACAAGCTGTGTGGCTATCTGTTTTGAGACTCAAAGGACACTCACACACTGTGGCAGACCCTTCACTTAACTTAAGTGAGTTAAAAATGTGATGACCACAATTTTCGACTTTTTGACTTTTTGGCATAGTTTAGAGCCCAAACCCAATGAAAAGATAATTGGATATCTTGCAGCAATAACAAGCATGTTATACTTACTAATTCTTCTTTGTTTGACTTTTTTCAGAAGTTTTTATTTGGTGTGAGGATGATATTTGGTCCAGATATAGCTTCCCTGCTTCTTACAACATTCCTGATTGCTGCACCTGCAATTGCATTTTGTGTAAAAATATATCTTCAAATCAAGAAGAATGATGACTTTTCTCATGACTTTTGGTTTCCTGTAGTGGTTGTGGGTGCAGTTCTCACTGTTTTGGTAAATACCATTGGCATTTAATTCCCGAAGAGTTTACATAAACTAGTTGTCATCTTATGCATCTTTCTACCATTTTCTCTTGTGTATTGTCTTTTTTCAGCTACAGAATGGTAATACAACTTTTTAATATGCATAGTTGCCCAACAACCCATGCAGGATTTAATTTTCCTCCTCATAACAAATGTGAGAGATCCTGGAATTGTCCCTAGAAATTCAAGACCTCTTGAATTTGACGATACATTTGATATACCTACCTCTTCCATGGAATCGATTAATCTCACAACCCCTCATCTGAAACTAGCTCCAACAAAAGATGTTGTTAATGGTCACATAGAGAAAGTAGAGTTTTGTGATACGTGCTTGCTTTATAGACCTCTTAGTACTACTCATTGTTCTATATGCAACAATTGTATCGAGGGATATGATCATCATTGTGGGGGCGTTGGCCGGTGCATTGGAAGAGTAAGTCCATTATACTGTAACAAGTGAAGCTTCAAACTTTCAATGAGATATTGTTACATATTTTTATCCAAATTTCTTTTATGCTACTGGGATATCAGTTCAAAAGAATTATTGAATAAACTTTAGAGTAGGCAATACTTATCTTCTTATCTATTTGATGACTACAACACAAGTGAGTGAAGTTAGTGATGTTAGTATGTGTCTACAATTGCCATGACATCTATGTTCTGTAAGGTTACAATCTTTTCTAAACACTCCAAAGATAGATCTAATCAATTGACACTTAAACCGCACAAATGAGTGTTAATATGTTCATTATGTTATTTTCTTATTCTACGAGAAAAACATGAAGACCCGTCTTCTTTTTGGAGACCCTCTTCCTTGGCTTCATTTGTTAGAAACAGAAACATGTTTTTTTTTATACTACCCAGATGTCTACTTCATTTCAGTTCTTGAACTAACGGTTTTCTGACATAAACGGCAAAATGTTTGGAGGACAATATCACATGATTATTTAGCAGATTTTCTGATTGTATACTGCTTTATAGCTGGTTGGTTTCTTGGTGTCCTCTCAATTTTCCATTCATATCTCATTTGTACAAACCAGACATATGATGAACTGAAGAGGAGGGAGGGTGAGTCCCTTCCACATCCTCCTCCTGCGGAAGTACCTGTTGGGTCTACTGAAGAGGAGGTTCATCTGATGGGTTAATAAGTCTTTCACTTTTATATATTGTCCTACTTTCTCATTTCTATCTAATGTGGGACTTAGACCCACACTTCGATTTTCAACATGATCTTGACATATAATTGTTTTTTGGTACACTCGAAATTTATATATTTAATAATTGTTATTAATACAGTAAAAATTAATATATAATTTAATATAATTATAACTACAAAAAGAAATCAAACCTATCTTAAAAAATTGTTTTTCATTTGAGATTCTTGTATTCATCAATAATTGAATTATAACTAAAACTTTTAGCTATTTTTTTCAATATAAACAATTCTATTGATAAGAAATTCATCTTTTATTATTTATTTAATTTTTGTAGTTGTTTATCTAGTGACATGATCCTTTTGATGTCGAGAATGGTCATAACATACAACATAAGTAGAATTAAATTCAAGAATATCAATGTCATGTTCACAAAACAACTTCACACCTTTCAGTAAGTTTTACCAACCATTCTTTCTTAAGAAAGACAATAAGTAATCACTTTCATTAATTGGAAAATCAATATAAACTCAAAGGAAGAGAACATATTAAGTGCAACAATCAATATATCCCGAGACTGATTCTACAAAGCTTAACAAAGACAATAAGTAATCACTTTTAACAAATGTAAAATCAATATGAACTCAAATGAAGAGAACGTATTAAATGTAGGATCATCATCACCCCTTTAAGAATAAGTTGATCCATCAACAATAATTTTTTGAAGAGCCAGACAAGATGCATTATATAGCTTCATCACATTACAAAGGAATAAAAATGTGAGCTCCAAACCTCCCTTGAAGGAACCACCCAAGCAAGTTGTAGTCTATGAGCAAAACAATGCACATAATAAGCATAAGGATTGTCATTAAGAAATAATGTTTGTAATCCATTCTATTCTCCCTTCATATTAATAGCACCATCATATGCTTGATCACAGATATTAGAAACATCAAGATTATGCTTAGAGAGAACAACACTTAATTCCTTTTTTAGAGTGATAATTGATGTATCTTTAACATGCACAATATCAAAATCGTTCTTTTCTATTACTAACCTTATTTACAAATCTCAAAACAATAGCCATTTTCTCTTTTTTTAGATTCATCACGTGTTTCATCAACAATTATGCAAAATTTAGAATCTCTAATTTCTTCGTGAATGTGACTTTTTACTTTTCTAGAAAAAAATGTGTAAGATTTTTTTTTCCTAAATATGATGTGAAATATACTTTTCAATATATGGAGCATTTTCAACCACAACTTGTGCCATTTTATCATTATATGATGCTAGAAGTTTAATCATCTCAAGAAATTTACCTCTTTTACTTATACTATGGTGTTTCCTCATGGCCTCTAAATGCATAAGCTTGAAATACTAGTTAACAAAGTGTATCGATAGTGGTTTTAAGTCATAAACATTCTGGCAAACTTGTTCTAAACTTTGAACATTTATAATGTTATTAATGTGCATAGATTAATTCAACAAGTCTTCATAAGCTTTCATTCCATTGTTATGCGATTAGTAAGGACTATCTCCAATGTGATTGAGAAATGCACATTATTTTTCCTGTATTAACCTTTTTTTTCATTATCTAAAACCTTATTTAGTACACACATATGACCTAGGACAACCAACTACTTTGAACTAAATAAATAACATGCTAAACATAAGTTGCATCGTTAGTAAGGCAATACTCTAGGCAAGAAGGAAATTTTTTAAACCAATTAGATTGAAATCTCCTTGCATGTTTCTCCTTAGAAAGAGGATAGTTTTCAAGTCATATTTGATATTGACCACATTTTAAATAAGCTTTTCTAACTTTATCTCTTTGACTCATTGGATATTTTTATATTTGAGGATATTTTCTTGAATGACATTTCAAAGAATTAACATGAAACTCCTCACTTGTATTTCCTTTAACCTTATGAAAGGGCTCCTCAATAATATCATGCTTCAAAATATGTAAAGAAGTTGAATTTATTTGTTTTCAGTTTCACCAGTTAAAAAAAATAAAATTATTCTTTTATTCTTCATAAATATACCTGTTTTTCTTAAAACAAATGTTTAAGATTAAAAAATAATTTATCATAATCTAATAAAAAAAATTAGAAACGTAATTACTAAAAGAAAAATATATAATAATCAAGTCACAATTAAAAACTAATTATAAAAAAACACATAATACATTTTTTTTCTGTATTCATAAAAAATAATATACAAAAGGTTCATGAGATAAAAAAAAATATAGTGTCAATTATTAAACTAATATTTCATCATCAGTTGAGATAAAAGAGAATAACTTTTTTTTCTTCGAGAATGGAAGATAACATATGATAAATGAAAGCAAAGATAATAAGTTTCTGTCTAACTTCCTTTTTTTCTCGAGAAAAAAAAAACAGGTGAGAGTAAGAAATGAGTATAATATGTGAGAAACTCAAAAGACAATGTGAAATAAAATATAAACAAATGTCTTAAATAATATTTTTATTCATTATTATATTTGATTTTATGTTTTTTATTTATTAACATTAAACATTGTGCTTTATAAAAGAAATAAAAGGATATCTAATTTTATTTTCATCAATTCCCAATATATAATATATAATTTAAAAAATTGAAAATTCCAATATATACGGTATATTATTTTAATTTTTTTAAAAATTTAGGAGATATTGACCCTGTCTAGAGGTGTCAACCATGGCCATGAACCAGTCTTAATCCATTCTTAAAAAAATCTACTTTTAGAGGCCTCTTCAAGTGGGGCCCAAAAATAGTCTCAGTTCTTAAAGTCTCTGTCTCTTAACTTTCTCTTCATTTTCCATTTTCTTGAAAACAATATCATTTATATACACATATAAAATTATATATTTTATTAGATAATCTAATGTTTTAATTTTATTATATTTAAATCAATATTTTCTTATCATACTTATTATTATGTTATTAAAAAAATATAGTATATAATTTAATATAATTATTAACTATAATCTATTTATTTATTTTATAATTGTATTCAAAATGAATATGTTTTCCTAAAAAAATGTCCATAGGTTGATCCTAACCCACGTTACTTTTGTGGATATTTTACTTGTGTGAACTTTTTGAACGAGGAGTGTTACTATGGGTTCATAGGCTACCGATCAGTCTCGACCAGTTTCGCATCCATTCGGTCTCGACAATTATTGAGCAGAGTTAACGCACAATGAATGTGATAACAGCTATCGTTAAACAATTAAGGTTTGCATTAATGACCATTAAGAGGTAAATTAATTTGTCAGATTCCTTTAAACTCTATAAATAAGGGTTTAGGTTTGAGGTAAAGACAGAATCAACTCATACTATAATAGCTCTATTTACGTCCTATTAAGACTTTAATATTGAACTGTAACAAACAGTTCATAAAACGCCTCCTAACTTGAGCATCAGAGTGCCTTTTGCAGGTACCTCCCCCTCCGATCCAAGGCGACAACTGAGCGATCAAGGTTAAAGTTCACCAAGCGGCCAATAATGAAGGTGACCGATCGGTCCAAACTGGAAGCAGACAAGCGAAGCGCACCAGTCGAAGGTTAGTGTCTCGGTCTCACAAATCTCACCGAAACATTTTGGCGCCCACCGTGGGGCCGAGAGCAAGCTGAAGAAACCCAATGGTGACCACAAGAAATATGGAGGAGCAGAGCACCAGATATTTAATAAGAGAGTTACAAGCCCAGATTGAGGCACAGGCGCAGACTATACAAGCGCAGGCGCATGCGCAGCAAGAGATGCGGCGGAGGCATGAGGAGGAGATGGGGGCGCTAAGGGCCAAACGAGAACCTCCCGAGCGGTCCGCCTCGAATCGAGGGAATGCTAATGAGGCAAGCCATAATCACGCCAACCGAAACGGTCGGGCTAGAAGGGAACCAACACCCCTGCAAACTGCTCGACCTACCAGTTTATTACCCTTCACGGCGACCATCATGCAAACCCCAATGCCAGAAAAGACTCCCCCCGTGTTGGATAAGTATGATGGTTCAGCTGATCCGGATAATCACTTAAGGACGTTCGGCAATGCAATGGCATTCTATACAGACAGCGACCCGATCATGTGTAGAGCCTTCTCGTTATCACTTAAGGAAGAGGCATTAGAATGGTATAACACTCTTCCTCCCAACACAGTGGATTGCTTCGCTACTGTGGAAAACCTCTTTAGGAGACAATACGCATCCAATCGGAAACATGAGGTAACACCGGTGAATTTAGTAAATACTAAGCAGGAGAAAGGAGAAACTTTGAAGGCTTTTATGAAGAGGTATACTGAAACCGCACGACGGGTTAGAGAGATAGATCAATCTTTTATTATCAATAATTTGGCTTCGTGTATGAGACCAGGATATTTTGCGGAAAAATTGTATGCACGACCGCCAAAAACTATGGAGGAGCTCCAAGAGCGAGCAGCTGAGTTCATCCGTATGGAGGAAATGGAGGAAATGTGATTGTCGCAAAGGAAACGACAGCAAGAGGCTGATGTGGGCGGAAGTAGAAAGGACGGCAAACGACCGTTCGACAATAACGATAAGAATAGGGAGCTTCCCCGGCCATTCAAGTTTCACCATTATACAACCCTCAATGCACCTAGGGCAAAAGTTCTCGAAAAAGCCCTTAACGCAGAACTTCTCACACCCCGAAGGAAACCATCTCCAAGAAACGCAGATGAAAGGAAGAGTTGTCGGTACCATCAAAACCATGGACATACTACAGAAGACTGCATCACGTTAAAAAATGAAATAGAAAATCTTATCCGGGCGGGACATCTCCGTAGGTTTATAAAGGAAGCAAGATACGGCCTCCCCAAGGAGGGATATTCGCGAAGAACCCCCGAGCGGGCAATTAGGAAAGACGAGCGAGGGCGGGACTATAGTCGCAGTCCCAATCATCATCGGGAATGGTCGGTTCGTGGATTTATCAACTAAGGAGAAACCTCCAAAACTCTATTAATGTCATGGTTAAATTTAGTTTCACTTGATTTATTGTCCTATGCTTTCATTATGGAATAAATAAGGCCAGGTAATTGAGGGCCAATCAATCGTTCCCAAACGTTGTTAAAGAAGTGCATATCCAGCGAAAAAAGTCTCTCGCAAAGTCTGAAGAAAAAGACCGAGCGGTAAATCCCGCTCGGCCGAGAGGTAAACCCCTCTCGTCAAAATTGAAGATAAAGACCAAGAGGTAAATTTCTCTATAAAGATTTGAAGACCGAGCGGTAAATCCCACTCGGCAAAGAGGTAAATTCCTCTATAAAGATTCGAAGACCGAGCGGTAAATCCCATTCGACGAAGAGGTAAATTCCTCTATAAAGATTCGAAGACTGAGCGGTAAATCCCACTCGGCGAAGAGGTAAATTCCTCTATAAAGATTCGAAGACCGAGTGGTAAATCCCACTCGGCGAAGAGGTAAATTCCTTTATAAAGATTTGAAGACCGAGTGGTTAATCCCACTCGGCGAAGAGGTAAATTCCTCTATAAAGATTTGAAGACCGAGTGGTTAATCCCACTCGGCGAAGAGGTAAATTCCTCTATAAAGATTTGAAGACCGAGCAGTAAAATCTCACTCGATGAAGAGGTAAATTCCTCTATCGATTGAAGACCTAACGATCTTATTTGATTGACCGACCGATCTTATAACAACCTATTCTGACATTAATGCATTTCTCTTTCTCACCATATCAAATTTCAAGTTGTTATATTTCTTCAGTACAGGTAACAGGATACTGTAAATCACAACCGAGAGGTAAATCCCTCTCGTCAAAGTTGAAAACAAAGACCGAGCGGTAAATCCCACTCGACCGAGAGGTAAAACCCTCGTCAAAGTCGAAGCGAAAGACCGAGCGGTAAATCCCACTCGGCCAAGAGGAAAAACCCTCTTGTCAAAGTTGAAGCCAAAGACCAAGAAGAAAATCCCTCTCAATCAAACGGTTCTCACTCATCAATCAGGAAGCTCTGATAACAAGGACTGTCGAGCACGCGGCCAAATTCAATACATGGAACTGTTCGGCACAAATAGGATATAACGACTTGAAACACACAGAGAGCAAATTCCTTAAATACAACGAGAATAACTTCCCTCAAACTCATAAGTCCTATAGTTAACCGTTTGGCTAAAGCCGAACGATTAACTCAAACTTGGGGGGCTTATGTTACCATGGGCTCATAGGCTACCGATCGGTCTCGATCAGTTTCGCATCCATTCGGTCTCGACAATTATTAAGCAGAGTTAACACACAATGAATGTGATAACAACTACCGTTAAACAATTAAGGTTTGCATTAATGACCATTAAGAGGTAAATTAATTTGTCAGATTCCTTTAAACTCTATAAATAAGGGTTTAGGTTTGAGGTAAAGACAGATTCAACTCATACTATAATAGCCCTATTTACGTCCTATTAAGACTTTAATATTGAACTGTAACAAACAGTTCATAAAACGACTCCTAACTTGAGCGTCAGAGTGTCTTTTGCAGGTACCTCCCCCTCCGATCCAAGGCGACAACTGAGCGGTCAAGGTTGAAGTTTACCAAGCGGCTAATATTGAAGGTGACCGATCGATCCAAACTGGAAGCAGACAAGCGAAGCACACCAGTCGAAGGTCAGTGTCTCGGTCTCACAAATCTCACCGAAACAAGGAGCTTTTTTAATTTTTTCTCATGTGAGTTAGAATCAACCATGTGATGAAACAAATTGAAAAGTCTACCTCTATCCCTAAAATATGAAACCAAGTGATTATTTTACTTCACAAAAATATGAAACAGTTCTTAACCATTTCTTATTCGGTGGTTGCTAATTTATTTAGCATCAAATCACTAATATATTGGAACATATAATTTATATTTATTGATGAGAAATTGTTTTGCAAAATCTAAACGATCTTGTTTTGCTTGAGGACCTTCTCCATGAGAATGAACATTGATATTTATTTTGTTTTTGGATAAGACCCGAATGGTCGAGGCTATCTTTATTTTTAGAACGGGACCTTCTTTATGAGATTGGTCATAGTATTTGTTTTGAATTAGTGATTTTTTTCTTTTTCTATTTTCTTTATTTCTTTTCTGAATCCGGAAAAATTAATATTTTTATTTTGATAATATGAAAACACCAATTTTAATCTAGAAGAACAATTGTCAATATTTAATTTTGTCCTGGTAAATAAAATTTATTTTAAAAAAAAAACTCAAAAATTAGGATGTAAACAGGAAAGGATGGGATAAAATATTTTTCAAAGAAAAAACAAACAAACAATGAAAAAATAATAATAATAAAAATAAAAACAAAGAAAATAAAAAAACACACAAAAAAATAAAAGTAAAAACTAAATAAAAAATAATAAAAAGAAGCAAATGAAAAAAAGAAGTATAAAAGAGGATGTAGAATCACACCCAAAACCCTAGACCTTTTCTCCGTATAGTTTGTAAAAGGAGGAGGACATATGATTTTTAACTTAGGAAACACTCAAAAGAGAGGCACATTCAAATGACCTTTTAAGATTCTATACAAATTTATATTCTCTAAAAGGAAGTCATGAATTCAAGATTTCTTATATGCATATAGAAGACTAAATTGTCTTTTAAATGAATAATATTATTGCAATTATGATCATCACATTTGACTTATTTGGTTTTAGTAACAGGAAACTTATGTAATACAACCTAATGCAAATCTTGGAGTTCATGGACAGGGTCTGCTTAATTTATCAGAACCAGGAGATTCGATTGAAGCACATTGTTTGGTTTTACTCCTATTTTATAGTATTCATGTAAGATTTTTATTCGAGGCCAACATTCACTTTAGCATTTATACTATACCAAACTTTTCTTTAAGTTTTTCAATTTGCTCTAGTTAAGTTTTTCAATCTTAATTTAATTTCTCTAAATGTAATGTAAAACATGTAAAAAAAATTGCTATTTGATGACCTATTTCATTTCTTAGTTTTTGTTAGTTTGACTTTTGATTAATTTATATATTTTGTAGTGGTTTTTAATTGCTAGACTCTTCTTTTTTTCTTTTTCTAGAAAAAATACTAGCAGTTAAAATATTTCTATCACAAACTGTTTTTTACAAATGTAATTTTGATGATTATTTTAGCCGTTGAAAATTTTATTTAAGATTGTTTTTAACCACTAAACTTTATAATTTTCATCATCATAAATATCAAATTTCGTCGCGTCATCATTCAATTAGCATGTATACTCTCCTTAAGAGCTTTGATCTGTACTTGTTTTTCTAAAAACATTTTCATTATGTTTGTAAATTCTGAAGAGAATAAAAACACTTGATTGTTTAGTTCAATTGAGCTAAACAGTCTAATCAAGAAAACTAGTGTTGAACCAAGAGTAGGTAAACTCGTATATTCATATTGGATAATTGTAAACCAGAAGTGGTGAAACTCGTTGTAATCTTTGAAAAGATTAATGGAATCTCTTAAGAGTACTTAAGGGAGAATTGGGCATAGCTCAATTTAAGTGAACCAGTATACTCGTTCATCACGTGTTTCATCAACAATTATGCAAAATTTAGAATCTCTAATTTCTTCGTGAATGTGACTTTTTACTTTTCTAGAAAAAAATGTGTAAGATTTTTTTTTCCTAAATATGATGTGAAATATACTTTTCAATATATGGAGCATTTTCAACCACAACTTGTGCCATTTTATCATTATATGATGCTAGAAGTTTAATCATCTCAAGAAATTTACCTCTTTTACTTATACTATGGTGTTTCCTCATGGCCTCTAAATGCATAAGCTTGAAATACTAGTTAACAAAGTGTATCGATAGTGGTTTTAAGTCATAAACATTCTGGCAAACTTGTTCTAAACTTTGAACATTTATAATGTTATTAATGTGCATAGATTAATTCAACAAGTCTTCATAAGCTTTCATTCCATTGTTATGCGATTAGTAAGGACTATCTCCAATGTGATTGAGAAATGCACATTATTTTTCCTGTATTAACCTTTTTTTTCATTATCTAAAACCTTATTTAGTACACACATATGACCTAGGACAACCAACTACTTTGAACTAAATAAATAACATGCTAAACATAAGTTGCATCGTTAGTAAGGCAATACTCTAGGCAAGAAGGAAATTTTTTAAACCAATTAGATTGAAATCTCCTTGCATGTTTCTCCTTAGAAAGAGGATAGTTTTCAAGTCATATTTGATATTGACCACATTTTAAATAAGCTTTTCTAACTTTATCTCTTTGACTCATTGGATATTTTTATATTTGAGGATATTTTCTTGAATGACATTTCAAAGAATTAACATGAAACTCCTCACTTGTATTTCCTTTAACCTTATGAAAGGGCTCCTCAATAATATCATGCTTCAAAATATGTAAAGAAGTTGAATTTATTTGTTTTCAGTTTCACCAGTTAAAAAAAATAAAATTATTCTTTTATTCTTCATAAATATACCTGTTTTTCTTAAAACAAATGTTTAAGATTAAAAAATAATTTATCATAATCTAATAAAAAAAATTAGAAACGTAATTACTAAAAGAAAAATATATAATAATCAAGTCACAATTAAAAACTAATTATAAAAAAACACATAATACATTTTTTTTCTGTATTCATAAAAAATAATATACAAAAGGTTCATGAGATAAAAAAAAATATAGTGTCAATTATTAAACTAATATTTCATCATCAGTTGAGATAAAAGAGAATAACTTTTTTTTCTTCGAGAATGGAAGATAACATATGATAAATGAAAGCAAAGATAATAAGTTTCTGTCTAACTTCCTTTTTTTCTCGAGAAAAAAAAAACAGGTGAGAGTAAGAAATGAGTATAATATGTGAGAAACTCAAAAGACAATGTGAAATAAAATATAAACAAATGTCTTAAATAATATTTTTATTCATTATTATATTTGATTTTATGTTTTTTATTTATTAACATTAAACATTGTGCTTTATAAAAGAAATAAAAGGATATCTAATTTTATTTTCATCAATTCCCAATATATAATATATAATTTAAAAAATTGAAAATTCCAATATATACGGTATATTATTTTAATTTTTTTAAAAATTTAGGAGATATTGACCCTGTCTAGAGGTGTCAACCATGGCCATGAACCAGTCTTAATCCATTCTTAAAAAAATCTACTTTTAGAGGCCTCTTCAAGTGGGGCCCAAAAATAGTCTCAGTTCTTAAAGTATCTGTCTCTTAACTTTCTCTTCATTTTCCATTTTCTTGAAAACAATATCATTTATATACACATATAAAATTATATATTTTATTAGATAATCTAATGTTTTAATTTTATTATATTTAAATCAATATTTTCTTATCATACTTATTATTATGTTATTAAAAAAATATAGTATATAATTTAATATAATTATTAACTATAATCTATTTATTTATTTTATAATTGTATTCAAAATGAATATGTTTTCCTAAAAAAATGTCCATAGGTTGATCCTAACCCACGTTACTTTTGTGGATATTTTACTTGTGTGAACTTTTTGAACGAGGAGTGTTACTATGGGTTCATAGGCTACCGATCAGTCTCGACCAGTTTCGCATCCATTCGGTCTCGACAATTATTGAGCAGAGTTAACGCACAATGAATGTGATAACAGCTATCGTTAAACAATTAAGGTTTGCATTAATGACCATTAAGAGGTAAATTAATTTGTCAGATTCCTTTAAACTCTATAAATAAGGGTTTAGGTTTGAGGTAAAGACAGAATCAACTCATACTATAATAGCTCTATTTACGTCCTATTAAGACTTTAATATTGAACTGTAACAAACAGTTCATAAAACGCCTCCTAACTTGAGCATCAGAGTGCCTTTTGCAGGTACCTCCCCCTCCGATCCAAGGCGACAACTGAGCGATCAAGGTTAAAGTTCACCAAGCGGCCAATAATGAAGGTGACCGATCGGTCCAAACTGGAAGCAGACAAGCGAAGCGCACCAGTCGAAGGTTAGTGTCTCGGTCTCACAAATCTCACCGAAACATTTTGGCGCCCACCGTGGGGCCGAGAGCAAGCTGAAGAAACCCAATGGTGACCACAAGAAATATGGAGGAGCAGAGCACCAGATATTTAATAAGAGAGTTACAAGCCCAGATTGAGGCACAGGCGCAGACTATACAAGCGCAGGCGCATGCGCAGCAAGAGATGCGGCGGAGGCATGAGGAGGAGATGGGGGCGCTAAGGGCCAAACGAGAACCTCCCGAGCGGTCCGCCTCGAATCGAGGGAATGCTAATGAGGCAAGCCATAATCACGCCAACCGAAACGGTCGGGCTAGAAGGGAACCAACACCCCTGCAAACTGCTCGACCTACCAGTTTATTACCCTTCACGGCGACCATCATGCAAACCCCAATGCCAGAAAAGACTCCCCCCGTGTTGGATAAGTATGATGGTTCAGCTGATCCGGATAATCACTTAAGGACGTTCGGCAATGCAATGGCATTCTATACAGACAGCGACCCGATCATGTGTAGAGCCTTCTCGTTATCACTTAAGGAAGAGGCATTAGAATGGTATAACACTCTTCCTCCCAACACAGTGGATTGCTTCGCTACTGTGGAAAACCTCTTTAGGAGACAATACGCATCCAATCGGAAACATGAGGTAACACCGGTGAATTTAGTAAATACTAAGCAGGAGAAAGGAGAAACTTTGAAGGCTTTTATGAAGAGGTATACTGAAACCGCACGACGGGTTAGAGAGATAGATCAATCTTTTATTATCAATAATTTGGCTTCGTGTATGAGACCAGGATATTTTGCGGAAAAATTGTATGCACGACCGCCAAAAACTATGGAGGAGCTCCAAGAGCGAGCAGCTGAGTTCATCCGTATGGAGGAAATGGAGGAAATGTGATTGTCGCAAAGGAAACGACAGCAAGAGGCTGATGTGGGCGGAAGTAGAAAGGACGGCAAACGACCGTTCGACAATAACGATAAGAATAGGGAGCTTCCCCGGCCATTCAAGTTTCACCATTATACAACCCTCAATGCACCTAGGGCAAAAGTTCTCGAAAAAGCCCTTAACGCAGAACTTCTCACACCCCGAAGGAAACCATCTCCAAGAAACGCAGATGAAAGGAAGAGTTGTCGGTACCATCAAAACCATGGACATACTACAGAAGACTGCATCACGTTAAAAAATGAAATAGAAAATCTTATCCGGGCGGGACATCTCCGTAGGTTTATAAAGGAAGCAAGATACGGCCTCCCCAAGGAGGGATATTCGCGAAGAACCCCCGAGCGGGCAATTAGGAAAGACGAGCGAGGGCGGGACTATAGTCGCAGTCCCAATCATCATCGGGAATGGTCGGTTCGTGGATTTATCAACTAAGGAGAAACCTCCAAAACTCTATTAATGTCATGGTTAAATTTAGTTTCACTTGATTTATTGTCCTATGCTTTCATTATGGAATAAATAAGGCCAGGTAATTGAGGGCCAATCAATCGTTCCCAAACGTTGTTAAAGAAGTGCATATCCAGCGAAAAAAGTCTCTCGCAAAGTCTGAAGAAAAAGACCGAGCGGTAAATCCCGCTCGGCCGAGAGGTAAACCCCTCTCGTCAAAATTGAAGATAAAGACCAAGAGGTAAATTTCTCTATAAAGATTTGAAGACCGAGCGGTAAATCCCACTCGGCAAAGAGGTAAATTCCTCTATAAAGATTCGAAGACCGAGCGGTAAATCCCATTCGACGAAGAGGTAAATTCCTCTATAAAGATTCGAAGACTGAGCGGTAAATCCCACTCGGCGAAGAGGTAAATTCCTCTATAAAGATTCGAAGACCGAGTGGTAAATCCCACTCGGCGAAGAGGTAAATTCCTTTATAAAGATTTGAAGACCGAGTGGTTAATCCCACTCGGCGAAGAGGTAAATTCCTCTATAAAGATTTGAAGACCGAGTGGTTAATCCCACTCGGCGAAGAGGTAAATTCCTCTATAAAGATTTGAAGACCGAGCAGTAAAATCTCACTCGATGAAGAGGTAAATTCCTCTATCGATTGAAGACCTAACGATCTTATTTGATTGACCGACCGATCTTATAACAACCTATTCTGACATTAATGCATTTCTCTTTCTCACCATATCAAATTTCAAGTTGTTATATTTCTTCAGTACAGGTAACAGGATACTGTAAATCACAACCGAGAGGTAAATCCCTCTCGTCAAAGTTGAAAACAAAGACCGAGCGGTAAATCCCACTCGACCGAGAGGTAAAACCCTCGTCAAAGTCGAAGCGAAAGACCGAGCGGTAAATCCCACTCGGCCAAGAGGAAAAACCCTCTTGTCAAAGTTGAAGCCAAAGACCAAGAAGAAAATCCCTCTCAATCAAACGGTTCTCACTCATCAATCAGGAAGCTCTGATAACAAGGACTGTCGAGCACGCGGCCAAATTCAATACATGGAACTGTTCGGCACAAATAGGATATAACGACTTGAAACACACAGAGAGCAAATTCCTTAAATACAATGAGAATAACTTCCCTCAAACTCATAAGTCCTATAGTTAACCGTTTGGCTAAAGCCGAACGATTAACTCAAACTTGGGGGGCTTATGTTACCATGGGCTCATAGGCTACCGATCGGTCTCGATCAGTTTCGCATCCATTCGGTCTCGACAATTATTAAGCAGAGTTAACACACAATGAATGTGATAACAACTACCGTTAAACAATTAAGGTTTGCATTAATGACCATTAAGAGGTAAATTAATTTGTCAGATTCCTTTAAACTCTATAAATAAGGGTTTAGGTTTGAGGTAAAGACAGATTCAACTCATACTATAATAGCCCTATTTACGTCCTATTAAGACTTTAATATTGAACTGTAACAAACAGTTCATAAAACGACTCCTAACTTGAGCGTCAGAGTGTCTTTTGCAGGTACCTCCCCCTCCGATCCAAGGCGACAACTGAGCGGTCAAGGTTGAAGTTTACCAAGCGGCTAATATTGAAGGTGACCGATCGATCCAAACTGGAAGCAGACAAGCGAAGCACACCAGTCGAAGGTCAGTGTCTCGGTCTCACAAATCTCACCGAAACAAGGAGCTTTTTTAATTTTTTCTCATGTGAGTTAGAATCAACCATGTGATGAAACAAATTGAAAAGTCTACCTCTATCCCTAAAATATGAAACCAAGTGATTATTTTACTTCACAAAAATATGAAACAGTTCTTAACCATTTCTTATTCGGTGGTTGCTAATTTATTTAGCATCAAATCACTAATATATTGGAACATATAATTTATATTTATTGATGAGAAATTGTTTTGCAAAATCTAAACGATCTTGTTTTGCTTGAGGACCTTCTCCATGAGAATGAACATTGATATTTATTTTGTTTTTGGATAAGACCCGAATGGTCGAGGCTATCTTTATTTTTAGAACGGGACCTTCTTTATGAGATTGGTCATAGTATTTGTTTTGAATTAGTGATTTTTTTCTTTTTCTATTTTCTTTATTTCTTTTCTGAATCCGGAAAAATTAATATTTTTATTTTGATAATATGAAAACACCAATTTTAATCTAGAAGAACAATTGTCAATATTTAATTTTGTCCTGGTAAATAAAATTTATTTTAAAAAAAAAACTCAAAAATTAGGATGTAAACAGGAAAGGATGGGATAAAATATTTTTCAAAGAAAAAACAAACAAACAATGAAAAAATAATAATAATAAAAATAAAAACAAAGAAAATAAAAAAACACACAAAAAAATAAAAGTAAAAACTAAATAAAAAATAATAAAAAGAAGCAAATGAAAAAAAGAAGTATAAAAGAGGATGTAGAATCACACCCAAAACCCTAGACCTTTTCTCCGTATAGTTTGTAAAAGGAGGAGGACATATGATTTTTAACTTAGGAAACACTCAAAAGAGAGGCACATTCAAATGACCTTTTAAGATTCTATACAAATTTATATTCTCTAAAAGGAAGTCATGAATTCAAGATTTCTTATATGCATATAGAAGACTAAATTGTCTTTTAAATGAATAATATTATTGCAATTATGATCATCACATTTGACTTATTTGGTTTTAGTAACAGGAAACTTATGTAATACAACCTAATGCAAATCTTGGAGTTCATGGACAGGGTCTGCTTAATTTATCAGAACCAGGAGATTCGATTGAAGCACATTGTTTGGTTTTACTCCTATTTTATAGTATTCATGTAAGATTTTTATTCGAGGCCAACATTCACTTTAGCATTTATACTATACCAAACTTTTCTTTAAGTTTTTCAATTTGCTCTAGTTAAGTTTTTCAATCTTAATTTAATTTCTCTAAATGTAATGTAAAACATGTAAAAAAAATTGCTATTTGATGACCTATTTCATTTCTTAGTTTTTGTTAGTTTGACTTTTGATTAATTTATATATTTTGTAGTGGTTTTTAATTGCTAGACTCTTCTTTTTTTCTTTTTCTAGAAAAAATACTAGCAGTTAAAATATTTCTATCACAAACTGTTTTTTACAAATGTAATTTTGATGATTATTTTAGCCGTTGAAAATTTTATTTAAGATTGTTTTTAACCACTAAACTTTATAATTTTCATCATCATAAATATCAAATTTCGTCGCGTCATCATTCAATTAGCATGTATACTCTCCTTAAGAGCTTTGATCTGTACTTGTTTTTCTAAAAACATTTTCATTATGTTTGTAAATTCTGAAGAGAATAAAAACACTTGATTGTTTAGTTCAATTGAGCTAAACAGTCTAATCAAGAAAACTAGTGTTGAACCAAGAGTAGGTAAACTCGTATATTCATATTGGATAATTGTAAACCAGAAGTGGTGAAACTCGTTGTAATCTTTGAAAAGATTAATGGAATCTCTTAAGAGTACTTAAGGGAGAATTGGGCATAGCTCAATTTAAGTGAACCAGTATATAAACAAGTTTGTTTTATTTGCTTTCCTTTATATACGTTTTTCTAAATGTTGTTCAAAAACTTAAAGTGTTGAATACATATTTGCGAAAAGATTTTGAAAACTCTCATAAAGCTTTTTCTATGTTTCATTCATTTCCAAGAAAATGTTTTTTTTATCTTGGTAATTTCGACATTCATGACACCTACCATTATCAATGTGGTCATATCTATATTATATGCATCATCTCCACTTATTTTATTATAATGTGGTTACAACATACATGATGACATTATTTATGTTTCTTAAAAACAAATGAATCAATAAACAATTTGTTGAGACTCCTAAAAATAAATCTTTTGTGGGTTCCATCAAATCTTCTAAAAGGTGTTTTTCTCTCTCTCCATGCATGTGTTGTAATCCTCTCACCAAGATATTTCAAGATACTCTCTTTTTCTGCTTCTAAAGGAGTACTCTTAGCAAAACAAAAGTTGTGGTAAGAACACTCCTTGGACTAGGCTCTTCCTAAGCCATTCGTTCCTGTAGAAATGTGACAACCTCAAAAAGGGAAGGTGCCATTAGCAAACCTAAAATACACAAAACATATACATGAGTCCTAGATTTTATTTAAGACAAAAAAACCAAAAATAAAACCAAGTAATTAAAAGAAAAAAGATAAAGAAACTTCTCTCCTAAACAAGTTTATATTTCCTAAGCACTTCACTCCATCCTTGTTAGGGTTTAGGGCTCATCAAATTGTCACACCATGTCATACATATGTTTCCTACTTTCATCCCAACTCATTACATATAATTCAATTCAATTAAATCATTACTGTTGCAAACAAAATCGCGGTAGGACAACGAACAAGAAAAAAAATTCAAAAAAATATATATAAAACAAAACATTAGAAAATAAACCATCGTCATAGTTAATTGAGATGGAAAACCCAAAAAACGGTCTACATAATCAAATTTGAGTTTAAGAGTTGTTAATGCGCGGGGAAGGTATTAGCATCCCACAATGTTTGTCTTAAGACGGTTTTCTTTAATTAAATGTGTAAAAGTAATGTAATTTTTTAAAATATTTGTTTTCCCAAAATATCAAATAAAACATGCAAATATAAAATGATAAAAAAAAAATCTTTTAAAATTGTATTTTAGTCCTACAATGATTGACCTTTTTCCTACATATTATCGAAAATGAAAAATCATGGTTACTTAGTCCTTTATGAAAGAAAATATTGATCTCATTAATATTTTTTATTTTAAAATTTTAATATTTTTATTATCAAATGAAATGAGATTCAACATGATAAAAAAGTTTATTTATCAAACAAATTTAAGACTTGACATGATAATTATCAAATTTTAAAATTATAATTATCAAATAAGTATGCAATTTATAAAAATTTATAAAAAACAAAATTTAATTATCAAACAAATCCAAGATTTGAAAAATTTTGAAATTATAATGATCAAGTAAGTTCAAGATTCCACATTGATAAAAATAAATTAAAAACAAAAATTTTAATTATAAAAAAAGTTCAAGTTATGATGATAATTAAGAGTTACCTAATTTTATTATAAAACTTTGTAAATTGTGATTTTGAAGAAATTAAAATGAAAAAATGAAATATATAAATAAAAATTTGAAACATAAAAAAATACTTAAACAATGAATACAAAGAGGTGTAAACATAAACAAAACAAAACGTTAAAAAAAATTAAAATGAATCGTGTTCAAGCCGAAAAAGCCTAAGTGCAGAGGGGTGTGATCATAAAAACAGGTTGAAAATGAAAACCTAGATTGGGTCAAATCAAATTCAGATAACTAAGAGGGAGTGCGACATAAAAAAAAGGTTTAAAAAGAAAAACTGAATTGGGTCAGTAAATACTTAAAGGCCAGGGTGTAAATATGGAAGAAAAACAAGTTCAAAAAGAAAAGAAAGAACTAGGATGGGTCAAACCCATATCCAGTTTCTGACTTTTTATTTTCTTATTATTACTATATGTTTTTAATATTAATATTATTATTCTTAATATTAGTTTTATTTATTTTTATTTAGAAAACATCCTTTGCTTCTTTTAACACAGAAGAAGTTGGGTTTCATGAGTTATACCCCAATAAGCTCAGTTTGATTATATAAACTTGACACAAACTCAGTTTCACTATATAAACTCGACAAAAGTTCAGTTTAATTATATAAACTCAAAAGAAGCTCGATTTGACTATATAAAACAAGCTTGGCTTTATTATATAAATTTGGAACAAGCTTAGTTTCACTATATAAATACAGGACAACATCAATTTGCCTATATAAACACAAAAGAAGGTCGGTTTTGAAGTTCTAACGCTGAACAAGCTCAATTTCATGAGTTTTAAAATGAAACAAGGTCAATCTCTCCCCCAAAGGGTACCTCAGTTAGTAATGGACTTCTATTTTACTCAGCCAAGGTACAACGAGTACTTCTTAGCCAGAAATTAATTAGACATTTTAGGAATTAGTACAAGTCAATCACACACATAGAATAGAAGAAATTTTCACGATTAAAGCAAGAACATATAAGTTGTTTTCTGTACAACTGATACCACCAAATTTCAAAATTCAAAACAGAAGTTAGTGAAATCTATTAGAATGTTCTTAGAATGAAGCATTCATAACCATTGACCATCCAGATACAATTACGATTAAGGTGATAAGTAGTTTTCATAGTTAACAACCATTACTAGAAAAATATGTACATTGATAGTATGAGTGAAATCTATTATAAGTAAGATACACTGAACAAATAATGGAAATAAACATGCCTAAATCTGAAAAAAAAAAAATGAATCCAAAATACATGAACACGCCTACATCTATTCAGAGTTAGAGTTGTCAAATTCATCTTCATGGTCATCTTCAATTTCTCCCTATTCATTGCATTCTTCCCAATCAATTGTTTCTTCATCCATATGACCTTCAAATGATGATACATTTATGGGGTCCACTTCTTCAAAACCACATTGTATATCTTGCAATATGATAACTTCTTCAATTTCAGTGATGTCATTAAAATGTGATATTTTCTCCACTTGGTATGACACTTCGACTTTTATATCATTACAATATATTCGACCTTTAGGCTTTGTTTACATGTGAGAATTTGTGGGAGATAATTTGGTGGAGAGTAATTGAATAAATTTCAGGATAAATTTTTTGTTGTTTGTTTGAGTGAATTTGAAGGTAATTGAGAGTGGATTTGGAAGTAAAGTTTGTGAGAATTAGTGTAGGATTTGATTGATGTGACAGATTTAAAAAATTTGTTTAATTAGTAGAAACTAAATATTACCAAAATGTCCCTAGTTATTAATGTAATATAAAATGATAATGGTTAATGTTATATTTAATTCTAAAAGAAATTATAAAGAATAAAAAATTAACATTGATTATTAAAATTAATTTTAATATTATACAAAAGGTTTATTTTAGTATAATGAATTTATTTTTAATTATAATATTTTTGTAATATTATTTAGGTTTAATTGCTTCCTTTGTCCCCAGTTTGGTTGAATTGTGTCAAATTCATCCTCATTTTTAAAAAAGTTTCATTGTCGTCCTCACGTGGTGTAAAAGTGTCAATTGAATCCAAACATAGAAAAAATTTGTGTCAATGTAGTCATCTCCGTTAAATACACACTAACGGTGTTAAGTGGCTGATTATTTGGCACTAGAGAATTAAAACGTGGCAAATGAGTCACAGTAGTGGTAATGAGTCATCCATATTCTAACGCCTCCTTGCGACACCTTCATTCAGAGTCTCTTCCATGTTATTTGAATTTGATAGATGGCACAACTCATGTTGTGTAACAACATCATGCACCATGTCTTGCATCGACATAAATTGGTCATTTTGTTTAGCATTCGTCTCCACACCCATCCAAGTTACATCGTTATCTAAGTCGCCTTCTGGCATTCGTTCACCATGATCCATCCAAATCCAATAATTAGGCTTGAAATCATGTTTGTAAAGGTGAACCAAAAAAAATTGTACAATCGCACTTAATACATGGACATCAAACTCCCTCATCATTATGATAATAGTCTTCTTCACAAGCTTTGGCTATAAACTCTTCAACTCCCAATATAAAAGATTCTTTCAAAGCACAACTTCCTCTATGACACCTATCATACATCTATCCATGATTTGATGGAAATTGATCCATGTTTTGTACATATAGCAATTAACAAAAAATTAGGCAATAGTTAATACACGACTCTATATTAGAACATTTGCCCTATGCAAAGCCTACCATAAACAAACCTAAAATAATTTAGGTCCTCTTCTCTCTATCTTTCTACCATACCATCACTCTCCACAACCTTCTTCTAAGCTTTAAAAAATTGAAAATTTCCAACCAACATTGTTTTAAAAGTTTAAGCCTTAACTTTAAAGTAGTTATGAAGTTACAACAAAAATGACAACTATGAGCCAACATAATGAAAGAAACTAAAAAATCAAACATGTTATACTAATCAACTTTTATATTAATCATAATATATAACCTCGAAGAAGCTTGGTTTCCCGAGTTCTAACCCCGAAAAGCTCGGTTTCCCGAGTTATAACCCCAACAAGCTCAGTTTGTCGAGTTCTAACCCCAACTAGCTCGATTTCCCGATTTCTAACCCTCAAGATGCTTGGTTTGCCAAATTTTAACCCTAAGAAGCTCAATTTCTTGAGTTCTAACCCCATGAAGCTTAGTCTCTCTCCCAAACACAAATAACTATGAATTCATGTCAAAATCTAAAACATATGCATAAAATAAATGGAATTTCTATCTATCCACAACCCCAATCAAATTTAGGAGGTAAAATTTTTTCACCTTAACCTTGGTAAGCCTCACGAGACGTAAGAAGACGTGATGGTGGTTGTGGGACGACAACTCCGTCATGCAACAATAATGGTGTGAGCTTTCAGAAGTCCAAAACCTACACCAAGCTCGCCAAGGGGTGGGTAATGAAAGGGAGGCGCGAACGTTGGAGCGACGAGCGGTTGAAGCGTTAGAGGTGGAGCATGAGTGGTTGAGGCATGAGCACTAGACCTCACCAAGGGTTTTGACCTCGTCTAAAGCTCAGGAAGGGTTTTTCAAGGTAGAATCGACAAGGGTTTCTTTGTGACAAACACAAAGAAGGAAGAACGAAGAAGCAAAGGTGTGAGTCAATGATTTTTTGAAGGAGAGAGATTTTTAAGTGAGTGATGGAGTTGTGAGGGTTTAAGGAAGCGCAACGACAAAATTTTTGAGTCAGGTAACGCGCAAATAACTTTTTCTTTTGATTTTAAA
Source organism: Vigna angularis (assembly GCF_016808095.1). Lineage (NCBI taxonomy): Eukaryota > Viridiplantae > Streptophyta > Magnoliopsida > Fabales > Fabaceae > Vigna > Vigna angularis. The sequence continues at coordinate 35,961,873 of NC_068971.1, read as the reverse complement.
TAATTAATTATTTTTATATTCGTATGTAAAATCAGTATTTTTCACTTATATACAGATCTTGTGTCATTACCTATGGATCTTGTTCTTCATAAAAGTTTTTGTCTTAATGTATCAAATATACATACGAAAAATCAGTATGAAATATTTTTCTTATTACCTACGAAAAAATTCTTATGTAACTCAATTTTACATATCTATAGATAAAATTCGTATATAATACTTATATTACTTACAAATTCAAATCCGTGTGTAAATATCAATAGATAAGTTACATTTTTCATAGTAAATGTAAAAAAATAACTAGAAAGAAAAATATTTTATAAACAATGTACACAAGAAATGTAAAAAACGTAACTTTTGGTCATCAATTGAACCTCGACTTGCGAAAAAAAACCTCATTTTCATCATTAGAGTTACAAACAAGCCATAAAAAGGAAACGTGAGAAAGAAAGGGCGTTGTATTTTTTTAAACAAATTTACATCAATAAAAATCAAACATTTTTTTTTTACGTTTGACATATCAACACGAGACATAAAATATAATAAATACACTATATAGTAGTATTATTTACATTTCTACTTTTAAGGTAAGGGAAATAATCATTGAAATAATATATATATATATATATATATATATATATATATATATATATATATATATATATATATATATATATATATATATATATATATATATATATATATATATATAAAGATAAACACCAAATTTTCTTTCATGTTTTTGTTACTATTGCTTGCCATTTCTTTAATCTTTTGCAAGCCTTTTTTTCTTCAATTCTTTTCCTATATTCTATTAATCTTAATGCACCCTTCAATTAGATATTAAAATGTGCCAGCATGCATGTCATCGAATCCTAGGAACAATCACCATTATTTTAAATTTGACCTTAATAGCCACTTTTTTTAATCCATAACAACATTCACCAAAAAAAGACAAAAGAATAAGAAAACACAACATTAATATATTCAGATTTGTGAGTTGTAAATTGAAGTTGAATCTTAACCAAGCAAGCCTTTTTAGTTGGTTTCATATTGGATGTCACGTTGTGCCAAATATCACCTTCAAAGCATCATATATATATATATATATATATATATATATATATATATATATATATATATATATATATATATATATATATATATATATATATATATATATATAAATTTATTATAAAGTTAGATAAATAATATAATATGTGGCTCCACCATTCAATTGGCATGGTATCTGTCTGTCTACAATGTTGTGATTTGATTTATAAAGCATATTCTATACACACTCCTTATCTTCAAGAAAAATGTGTTTTTTTTATTATCTTGGTAATTTCGACATTCATGGCACCCACCATTACCAATGTGTTCATATCTATATTATATGCATCATCTCCACTTATTTTATTGCAATTTGGTTACCAACATCCATGATAACATTTATGTTTCTTAAAAACAAATTAATCACTCACTTTTAAGTTCATTTAACCCTCCATAAAATCACTATTAATCAAGAAAATATAAAACAAAGTAAAAAGTATCCTTCATAATCTAAAGTTTCTTAACAGAAGTTCTTTACGAAGTAATTAATAAAGTTTATATGTATGGAAGTTTAACCTTCACAATTATACTAATTGTGAGTTCAGTCATTATCACATCACTAGTGTTATATATTTTTTCATACGAATACTTTTTTTTTTGGTGAATTAAATACAACTGGTTTCACATCTTTCTATTAGTAGATCAATTGATGGAGTAACTATTAGGGTTAGTTAATTATACATTATTTTAGACACAAAGGGACAAACCAATACCTTCTCTCTTAAACATGTATTGGTGTTTAGTTATGAGCCATTGAAACATTTTGACCTTTTATAGTACATGCAATAATAATGTTAGATACATGAATACAAATAGAACATAAAAACTTTTTCTCGCAATAATAATTTGCAAATTATTGTTCGAAATTAAGTAAATATAAGTCAATCATTTAATATTGAACTACAATAGCATTAATAATTACATTATACATATTTAAATTAAAAAAAAAATCAACAAGTTGATTCGAAGGGTTATATCAAGTTTAATTTATGATTTTTAAACTGACTTAACCAAATTTTCGCAATTAAACCTATCTCCATCCTATCCAAATTCCGACAACAATGTATGAAAGAAATGCTTCAGATTCGTGTTTTCATTTTTTCTTTTGATTTTTGAAAAAATTCACGTACTCATTACATCTTATATTTGTTGTTGAGAGGTTGGAAATATTTTGTAAGATTTTTGGGGGCAATAATTGTAATTAGTTGACTCCCTTAATGTACATTCTACAACTAGTTAAAAATGTCTTTACTGTTAAATTTAATCAACTCTGAAATTAAATTTTCTGAACAAATTTCTCTTACATGTGATTTGTTTTTTCAGTACCGTGTGTTGGCCTTTTGCTTTTCGACATTTTTTCATTTCTTAAAAGTAATTATGTTTTTTATTAGTCATCGTGTAACTTTTTATTTTATATTTATACTTATGAGAAAAATAATACACAGAGACAACATAATATTTTCAGAAGAAGGTTGTTTGTTAGGAAGATTTAATGATAAACTATAAATAAATATTTATGTGAGTTTTATTTAATCGATATTCATGATTGGTGATGTATTTTGGAAACCAAAAAGGAAAAAACACATTGGTATGACAGCATTTATGAATGTTGTGAGCAACGGAAAAGGAAAGGTTGTAGTGTTGTAATGTAACAGAAAAAGAAACATTACGCGCGTAAAAGCCGCGAAGAATTGGGAAATCCGTCCGAGAACACCCCCGAAGCTGTCAGCACTTTGGATTCGAAGGAGAAAGGGAGAAAGAGAGAGAAGAGAAAACAAAAAAAACTTAGAGAAGAGAGGGAGAGAGAAAGAGAAGAAAATAATATTAAGAAAAGCTCAGAAACTTTGAGGGAGGAATTGATTAGAAAAGGATCATGGAGATTGTCATCTTCCAATGATCCCTTCAACCCCACAAATTTTCTCGTTTGGATTTGGCGTCAAAGCTTGATTCTCAATTGCTGCCATTCCAAACACCTCTTTCTTTTCTCTTTCTCTCTCTCTCTTTTTCTATCTCTTTCTCTTCTTCTCTCATCTCCTTTTCTCTCTTTCATCTGCATTGTCCCTTTCCACTGCAGAAGGAGGCTCATAAGGAAAGCCAGAACATTTTGGATTTTTAAGAGGAGTTTTGTTTCTGGGTCGGGACTTGAATTGGGTTTATGGGTTTTGACAAGGAAAGAGTCCAGTTTTGGTGACACACGAGGTGCTGCTGCCATGTCTGGAAACAGAAATCCAGAAATGGGGGGTTCTCCTAGCAATGTGGGTCAGCAACAAAAGAGGGTCTATCAAGTTTGGAGAGGAGGAAACGTGAGATTACATCTCAACTTTTGTTTTGAATTGGTTTTCATGTCTCACAACTCAATTTTGATCATGAATAGATTGTGTTTGGTCACAATTCAATCTATGTTTGCATTGTTGTACTTGTTTGTCTATGCTTCAATGATGTCTTTTTTTATTTTTATTTTTTTTATGAATAGATTGCTTGTTGGGTCATGATTCAATATCTTTTCAGTTGTGGAATGTTTCTTCCAACATGATGAATGTTGCTTTTGATCGAGAATTTCAATTGTATCGATGCTTGCTTGATCGCTTTAGAGGGTTGATGGTAAATTAGGGGAAAAAATTAACGCTTGCAAATCGGAGATTAATCTTGTGTAATCATTTTTATGTAAATGTGAATCAATGATGTTTTTTATCTATTTGCTTTTTTAATCGGCAAATGTGAATAGATGATGTTTTGATGATTTTAAGCTATTATGTACCTGTGCCACTTCAATGGGAACACTTTTCTTTTGGTCAAAATTTCATTTTAATATATGAATTTGACAGGGCTGTGGATTTTTTAAGCTTCTATATGTTTACCATTTGGAAGTTTTTACCTTGATGTTTTGGGTTGAAAAGTATAGAATATTATGTAGGTGTTATTGGATATCTTGCAGTAATAACAAGCATGTTATACTTTACTAATTCTTCTTTGTTTGAATTTTTTCAGAAGTTTTTCTGTGGTGGGAGGGTGATATTTGGTCCAGATGTTGCTTCCCTGTTTCTTACAACATTCCTAATCGCTGCACCTGCAATTGCATTTTGTTTAAAATTATATTTTCAAATCAAGAAGAATGATGAGCTTTCTCATGAATTTTGGTTTCCTGTAGTGGTTGTGGGTGCAGTTCTCACTTTTTTGGTAAATACCATTGGCATTTAATTCCTGGAGAGTTTACATAAACTAGTTGTCATCTTATGCAGCTCTCTACCATTTTCTCTTGTGTATTATCTCTTTTCAGCTACAGAATCGTAATCCAATCTTTTAACATGCATAGTTTGTACACATGGTGTTATCTAATACGTCAGCAAGACATGATATTTAAGGATTCACTTATTTTCTAAACTTTAATGTAAGGGCAAAAGGAATATACTTCTAACTCTTTAGTTTTAACAAAATATATAGCTTTTTCCCCAACGTCAAATAGTTTTGTGAATTATGAAAGACCAAGTTTTCTAAAAACTGAAGCAATTTGGTAAACGCCAAATAATATTTCATATCCCCAACATACCTTTTCAAGCAAGAGCCCTTTGATATTGAAACTAATATTTGATAATGGAGAGTAGGGGAAACAGTGATCAAACTCTTTATCAGTCATTTTGAGATTACGAGGAAAGAAGTAATATATATATATATATATATATATATATATATATATATATAAAACATACAAGAGAGGAAAGAACATTCTGACTAATATTAATGTGTCAGAAGTTGTGTAGAAAACAACACACTATTATAGTACAAGACCAGCTCAAGATAATGGTATCACTTCATTTTAATACTCATGATTGGTTTATCCTTGCTCCCTTCTTTCATCATAGCTTATATGGTCAGCATTCCTTTCTTATCTTGAGTATAAAAGCTAATATGTCTGATAACTCATGCAGGATTTAATTTTCCTCCTCATGACTTCTGGGAGAGATCCTGGAATTGTCCCTAGAAATTCAAGACCTCCTGAATTTGACGATACATTTGATATACCTACCCCTTCCATGGAATGGATTAATGGCGCAACCCCTCATCTGAAACTACCTCGAACTAAAGATGTTGTTGTTAATGGACACATAGTGAAAGTAAAGTTCTGTGATACGTGCTTGCTTTATCGCCCTCCTCGTACTTCTCATTGTTCTATATGCAACAATTGTGTCGAGAGATTTGATCATCACTGTCCCTGGGTTGGTCAGTGCATTGGAACAGTAAGTCCACTATACTGTAACAAGTGAAGTTTCAAACTTTCAATGAGATATTGTTACATATTTTTATCCAAATTTCTTTTATGCTACTGGGATATCACTTCAAAAGAATTATTGAATAAACATTAAAGTAGGCAATACTGATCTTCTGATCTATTTGATAACTACAACACAAGTGAGTGACGTTAGTATGTTTCTACAATTGCCATGACATCTATGTTCTGTAATGTCACAATCTTTTCTAAACACTCCAAACATAGATCTAATGAATTGGCACTTAAACCGCACAAATGAGTGTGAATATTTTCATTATGTTATTTTCTTATTCTGCGAGAAAAAACATGAAAACCTCTAGGCTGTTTGCTATTCCGTTTTGAAAGTTTCTCTGATTAGAGTGATGATCACCTTAAATTAAGTGGCATATAAAGTTAATATAAAGTTGAAATCTAGTTTTGCAATATTATCTTGATTATTTGACACATTACTTAGCATTAAGTATCCAGTGGGAGATAATTTAATTTATATTTATCGTCTAATGTTTCCGTGATCTTCTTAAAATCTTTTGATTGAAAACTACTAATTTCTTATACAAGCTACTAGTATGTGGTTGTAGTTTTCTTGGTCAATAACATTTCCTCAAAAGCTGAGAAATTCAATTCCTCAGAGTAATACCAATGTCGAAACAGAAACATGGCTTCATTTGTTAGAAACAGAAACATGTTTTTCTTTCTTTTGATACTGCCCAGTTGTCTACTTCATTTCAGTTCTTGAACTAACAGTTCTTTAACATAATTGCAGCGTAACTATCGATACTTCTTCATGTTCATTTTGACATCAACCATTTTGTGCCTATACGTCTTCGTGTTCACTTGTATCAGTGTTTCCCAGCAAAATGTTTGGAGGACAATATTACATGATTATTTAGCAGATTTTCTGATGATATACTGCTTTATAGCTGTTTGGTTTGTTGGTGGCCTCACAACTTTCCATTTCTATCTCATTTGTACAAACCAGGTGATTATTTTACTTCACAAAAATATGAAACAGTTCTTAACCATTTCTTATTCAATGGTTGCTAATTTTTTTAGCATCAAATCACTAACAGGAACATATAATTTAGCTGGATTTATTGAAGAGAAATTGTTTGGTACAAAAAAAGAAAACTAAAATTTAGGAATTTTAATTAATGTTTAAGTAGCACACTGGTTTTGGTTCAACAAAAGTTTAATAATGACTGAAATGATCAGAGTTTTATGCTTTCATTTTCTAAGAGGATGGCAAATGGAGAAAAGGTGAGACAATAACAGAACACTAGGTATTGTAGCTGAATTTGAAATATGTACTTAGCTAAAAAGCTGCTATATATTTATAAAGTTTGACTTTATTTTTCCGTTATTCATAGAAACAATAATTTTTTGGACGTTGTGCTAGCCATGGATGATAAATTATCATTGATGATATTGGGATATTTAGTTGACATCTTCGGTAGCTTAATAAATCATAGTTGGCTTAAATCATATTTAGTTGGCTTAAATCAAATTAAATAACAGATTGTGTAGCAATTCAAGACGTTCTTTCCTGGCAACTTGATGAACTTACTTTTGTTTTCTCTGTTGCAGAGAAGGTAGGTAAAAAAATTTCGGTCTCCAATCTCATACTATTTTTTCTAATGTCATGTTCATTCAGGCTTGAGGTTCTGCTCAGGTTTAACGCTTTCATCGTGTTGAGTTTGGCCATTAATATAACTTCGTTTTCTTTCAGTAAATGTACATTGATTTTCAGGGTACTCAAATAATTTACTTATATTTTAATGTTCAAGATAGCTTCTTTTTCTTTCTATTTGGAAGTGACTCTGCTGATTCGAGTTGAGTTTAATAAGAAGCTTACTGGGAAACTTGTCTGCAATGTTCTTCAGGGACTTGTCCATATGGCCAATATTTTGATCCATTGTTTGCTTAGATTTAGATTGTTGTTTATTGGTTGAAGATTGTAAAGGATAAAGGATAAAGCTTTTTGCTTTCTGCTTCTGGTTTTAACTATTGTTTTAGTGGGTAGCTGTTGTACAGTTGGTGAATTGCTTGTTGATCAAACACTACAAATAGTTTGATCTCTCTTTCTAATAGAAGTAGATTTGATTCCTTTTTAACTTCTGATAATCAATGATTTTTGTCTTGTGTGTTAAACTTTCTTTTCTCATTTTCAATCGTTGTCCATAACCTTTAAATATAATTTGTTGATTTTGTTGTCTTGCAGACAACTTATGAGAACTTCCGATATCAGTATGACAAAAAAGGCAACCCATTCAATAGGGGATCATGCAGAAATATCAATGAAACACTTTGTTCCAGCATTCCTCGTTCGAAGAATAACTTCCGAGGATTTGTTGTGGAGGATGAACACATGATGGTGGGATCGCTGACTCCAAACAATGCGGATGGAATTTTGACCCCAAAGGAGAAAATTGACCTTGAAATGGGATCTATGCGTGCAGAAGATGGTCGTTTACCTATTCCTGAACTTCTGCGAAATTTTGATTTTGATAATTTTGATGATGACATAAAGTTTGCAGATGAGGGGCAGCGGTCTTTCGATCCGTTCTACAGCATCGAGGATGATGCAAAAGGCTCGGCACGAACATCCAACGCAACGGTTTTAAATTTCCAAAGCATAAGTGAAGATGAAATGGAAGAGTATGTGCAAAGCTCCCATGCTGGAGGAAGAGCCAGAGACTCTGCTCAAAGACACGCTACTTCTGATGGAACCTACACAAATAAGGAAACTAATAGCAGGAATCACCCACATTAAGCCACAATGCCAGCTTTTAGTTTTTATGCATAGAGGTTGTCTTCTCACTCTTCATCCTTGTTTTTTCTGGAAAATTTTGGGATGCTCATGGATGAGATGTTCCTTAAGCTTGATCCTTTTCAAAAGTGTATATTCTGACATGAGATTAAGTAAGGTGGTCCTAAAACCATACTTAAATTCAGTTAAAATGTATTTCTTATGAAGTAATTCCTGTGGAGTTGTTCCAATTTAACCAATGATTTCAAGTTTGAATCCTGAGCATGCAACTGTGCTGAATAATACTTTGAGAAGGGGTGGGGATTATGCTGTCTGTAATGTTCTCACCTGATTCAAACAGGATTGTCTCTAATGAAGGATACTGTGGTTTTGTACAAAAAGAGAAAGTGATTTTAGTTTCACTATTAAGACATTTCCTTCCTTGACTGGCCTTTGTTTCAGGTTTGCTGCCGGTCCCTCTGATTGCTTGTGTGCCTTGAAGTAAACACTGAGGATGGTTTGGTTCCTTCCATCCACACTTGCAGCAATTTGTGGTTTTGTAAGAATTTTCAATATGCTGACTCATGCAAGTTCTTTGATGCTATTCATGCTGGAAATGGGGAGATTGAGCTTGCACTTCTCTCTCATTTTAGCATAAAAGTGTGGCAAGTGTTTGTTGTAAGCTGTAAATGCCACTTGCATTCAAAATAATGCAGAAAGATTGTCTGGCTAAGTTTATGATAGGTGCTCCTGGTGTGCCTATCTCTTCCACTCAATCCTCTGTCAAGATCTCTACATCGGATCATTTTTTATTTACTCTAGAAATTTAGATTTTCTGTAAGTAGTGCACTAATTTCATTTTGTAACAATTATGTTTTTCTCTCCTTAGGTCATCGCTAGATAGGTTTCAATGCCATTGAATTAACAAACTTAAAATATGTCATCCAAAAACTTTTTTTGAGGGAACCTCCAACTTAATTAAAATTAAATCTAGGATCAGAAAAGGGAAAAGACACTTCAGTTTCACTCAACTCAGCTCACATTGAATTTTATTAAACCCACAAAATACTTATTTTTGGCTTAGTCAACTTATTTTTTTATGAAATGTATTATCAAACTCTTGAATACTTTTATTATTTACTAAAATTTATTGAAAGTCACAACACAAGCTTTTTAGGAATATCACTTATTTAATAAATTAATTTATGATTTTTTATAAATTTTAGTTACCCCTCCTATATAGAAGATGGAGAGTTAGAAGTAAGTAAAAGTGTGCACTGCTATTTTGCTCAGAGTATTTTCTTTTTCTAGACTTTCTAAAACTATATCTACATTTTATAATGTTTACCCCATTACAATATTCTCTATTATTATGTACTTAAAATACAACGTGCTTAAAATAAAGGGAATGTTTGTGTAAAATTTTGAATGGAAGTATAACATGAGAAAACATATATTGGTGTGGTTACTCTTTGCTTTCTCAAACATATTTTATTTTAAAATGTGGCCCTGACAATTTAGAAAAAAAAGACTATCATATCTAAAAATCTGTTATATTATCCCAAAGTTGTATATATTATTTTTACCCAAAACGAAGATATTCTAGAGTTTCTTTCAATTATTAATGTTAAACAAAATGAAAATACAAAAAAAAAAAGGAATTTCTGTGGTCGAGCTTTTGTTTTACATTTGTATTTTTGTTCCATTGGCCGGGTTTTGTGTGGTCTTTATTCATGTTTGTAGGCTCTGTCCCTCAATGACAGCTATTGGTTCTGTTTTTGCGTCCATAGAATAAAAAATCTGAGTGTTACAGATTAATCAGATGCAATATCCTTGTAGCAAGACATTTTTATTGCAACGTATCATAATTTCTTGAACAAAAATTAAAATAAAAAATCAACAAGCATAATCTAAAGCATTTATTTTATAAAGAATTAAATTATTCACATAACACTTTTCAGAGAGCACTGTTTTTTTTTCTGTTTTTATGTTACAATACTCTCTCTTTTTTTTGTGTACTTGTCTGTGTAAAATTTATGCGTAAATATAACTCTTTTTTTCACTTATTTAAAATAATCTGAACAAGACAAACAAGTATCCAGAAAGCCACAGGCTGTGATCTACATGTAATCATCACAACCAATCATAAAGCAAGAAGAAGCTTACACCACCTGCCACGTGTCAAGTTTCAATTAACTTTCAAAGATTTCATTGGATGAGATTCTATCACACCCAATCCAAGTTATAACTTCCTCAGTTCTTGTCCTTGATGCTTGCCATTCCTTGGTCCTCAACCTCAAACACAAACCTTTGTAGCATCCTCAACAAACCAAACATGGCTGCAGAGATGGCTCTTGTGAAACCAATTTCCAATGTGAGTCCCAAATTTGGCAGCCCCAGAATGGGTTCATACTCCAAATTCAGCACCATAAGAATGTCTGCCACTGCCACCCCACCACCATCCACCTCCGCAAAGACAAGCAAGAAGGGCATCAAGGAGAGCCTTCTGACCCCAAGGTTCTACACCACCGACTTCGATGAGATGGAGACCCTTTTCAACACTGAGATCAACAAGAACCTCAACCAGGAGGAGTTTGTGGCCTTGCTTCAGGAGTTCAAGACTGACTACAACCAGACCCACTTCGTCAGGAACAAGGAGTTCAAGGAAGCGGCTGATAAACTTGAAGGCTCCCTCAGACAGATCTTCGTGGAGTTCCTTGAGAGGTCCTGCACTGCTGAATTCTCTGGCTTCCTTCTCTACAAAGAGCTTGGAAGGAGGCTCAAGGTATCATTCGACTTTCAAAGGAAAAATTAAACTACAGTATAATTAAAGACACCGTCAGAGAGAGAGAAAAAATCTAACCTTCAACTAATATTACTGTTTGTAGTATGATAAATTCTACCACTTTATCTTGTCAATGCATTAGTAAGATTGTTTTTGGGTGACATTGAAAAATATAGATAGTCATTGAGGCAAATTTTGTTCTTTTCCATAGCTGTTGCAGTTCTAAGTACTAGGATTCTGTTGTTCTGATGTTGGTCTGTTAATGTAGTTCTGCTACAGTCCATGTCTTTACAGTGAACTATCTCGGACAATGTTGTGCTTTATGCAATTTTTTTGTGTCTCATTCTTGGACTGATTTATTATTTGGGATATTGATGTTACAGAAAACCAACCCTGTGGTGGCTGAGATTTTCTCTCTGATGTCCAGGGATGAAGCCAGGCATGCTGGGTACGGCCACACCTTTGGCCTTCATCTCTTAACTATCCTTTCATTTTCTATTTGATATCTTGTTTGTAATTGTGCATGACCTCATTTTGATTCTGGGCAGGTTTTTGAACAAGGGTTTATCTGATTTCAATTTGGCTCTGGACTTGGGTTTCTTGACCAAAGCTAGAAAATACACGTTTTTCAAGCCCAAATTTATCTTCTATGCTACATACTTGTCAGAGAAAATTGGGTACTGGAGATACATAACCATATACAGACATCTCAAGGCCAACCCCGAGTATCAATGTTATCCCATTTTCAAGTACTTTGAGAACTGGTGCCAGGATGAGAACAGACATGGAGATTTCTTCTCCGCCCTTATGAAGGCACAGCCACAATTTCTAAACGACTGGAAGGCAAAGTTGTGGGCTCGCTTCTTCTGTCTCTCGGTATTTTTTCTCCTTTGCTTATGGCTTCCTTTAAGATTCTTATGATGAACTATGTAGTGCCCAATGCTGCTAGCATAAGAATGTAATAGAGATTACAAATGAAAAGTTGGTATACAGAATCCTACAAACCTTAAATGATGCATGTCTCAGCAAACTTGTTATCACATTTGAATGTCTTTTTCTTATAAGATTGTGGCCATTTACCTTCTTAACTGTGCTTAAAACTTAAATTTTCAATTTTGTCTTGCAGGTTTATGTCACTATGTATCTTAATGATTGCCAACGTACGGCTTTCTATGAAGGCATTGGACTTAACACAAAAGAGTTTGACATGCATGTCATCATTGAGGTTAGCTTCTGTGTGCATACTTGTTGAGATCACTATTGTTCTTGTTTTAACTTCCATTACTCTTTGTTACAATGACAATTTGTTTCTATTCAGTCCCAATATGAATTTAGTAACATGGTATGATAAGATGAAAATAATGGAGCCTTGAGTTACCATTAAGAAAACTATTACTAGTAAGAGTTCATCAACAAAGAACAAATGATGAACTCATAAATTACAAGCAGTTACTCAAGCTTCATTTCTGAAATGATTTTGCAGACAAACCGCACAACAGCTCGGATTTTCCCAGCTGTTCTTGATGTTGAAAACCCAGAATTCAAGAGGAAGTTGGACAGGATGGTGGAGCTAAACGAGAAGATTCTTGCTATTGGTGAGAGTGATGACATACCGTTGGTGAAGAACTTGAAGAGGATTCCACTGGTTGCTGGCTTGGTGTCTGAAATCTTGGCTGCATATTTAATGCCACCAATTGAATCAGGGTCTGTAGATTTGGCAGAGTTTGAACCACAACTTGTGTACTGAAGTTGTGTATAATTTGATTAAATTATCCATGTCCTTCTGATCTTCATCAAAATGTTCATCTTCAGTGCTACTAGTATTGCTGCCAAAGTAAATTATGGTTGTATAAGACAGTGAGGAAACGTTTACCACGATGAGGTCCTTTTTAGTTTTAGTCATTTTTTTTCTCCAAACTCCCTTTTGTATCTCCATTTTGGTTTTATAGAAGTTCATTAGGAATCTTAGCCTTATGTGGTACTTATCAGGAAACGATTATTTTCCTCACTCTTACATTCCAATTGGATGCTCTTGTCTTAACAGCAAATATTGATGAGATTTCCCTCAAACCCCACTCATCAACGGTTTATTTTGCCAATTTGGTTTCTCTTGAATTCAGTATTGTTTCTCTATAGTTAAATAGAGAATTTAATAATAGATGTTCATTGTCATTGTGTAAGCTTTTTTACTGTCAACTAAAAGGACATTATTTTCAGTATGATTTTCCAGTAGCTATAGGAAAAAAAGAATAGGTTTACAATATATGAAAATTTATGATTGGATAAATGTGTAGAAAATATTTACATAGTTGATGCATGAGTGATTTCTTCAGTAAAATGCAGAATGTGATAAAGGTATCGGCAACTAGCAAATATTCAAAAAACCAGAAAAAAAAAAACGGTTCTATATTGTTCTCAAAACATTGACCGCCTATAATGTTTAGAAAAACACCAAAATCTTCTGGTACACCAAGAGATAAGCTTGAAATTTGAAGAATTTCATTGTCATTCAAAGAAAAGTTATTTCCTGCAATATCTCACAATTTAGTTCCTCTCTATTGTACATTGAGGAGTTTATTCAGAGAAGATGAAGATTATCATAGACAAATATTAAATCCCTCGTCCTTTTAGGTGTCATTTTATTTCTTTTCACATAATATATATAGGAGTAGGTAATCCAATTCCTTTCACAACAACAAAGAGAACAAGGTTGTCTAAGTAGTTTAAGAGCTATATTTTTGAAGTGTTAGATGCATGAGATTCATAAATAATCGGTTAATATTTTGGAACTTAATTCGGTCTCATATTGTTCTCTATTTAGTTATATAAGCAATCTTCTGTAAAGCTTGAGAGACACACTAAAACATAAATATATTTCTTGTGTTGTTTATTTCTCTCTTTCCTCTTGTCTTATTTCTGACATAATCGACATTGATATTGCATTCACTTTACTTTTATTCCTTAAAGAGTCAACATATGCAAAATTTTATCTTTCATCTGAAAAATTTGCAAACTCTATGTATATGTCTCCTTACATCCACATCTCAAACTACCTCATAAAACATTTCTTCCTTTTTCATGAGTAAGTTTCACGTCTCGATGTGAGAGACATATTTATGAATCTTCACTTAATCATTCACTTAATTAACAATATTAAAAATACATAAATATAAATTAACATAATATTATATATTATAAATAAAACGTATAAAAAATATAATAAAGAATTAATTTAATAATATAATTACCTTGGATTTAAAGAATGAGCAAGACAATAAAGATATGTTCCTCCTATCCAACAATTAATATTGAGTCTATTTTCTTAAAAAAAATAATGAATATTCAACTTATGTCATCCTTTCATGTTGGTATATGATCTTTCTCACATTAATGTTAACATTGAATCCCACATTTCATATACTAAGTGAAGACTAAGTGAAGAGTAACCATGTCTATATCTATTTTTTCTGAGTAGACAGTAAAAACAAGTATATAATCAACCTTCATCCATCAATTGTCAGTTAATAAAGTTTCTTTCACAAATTGTGCATTATCCACAATATCCTTTGTAAGAAGACTCATTCATCACTAACAACTAGTCCTGGAGTCTTTTTTTCAAGCTTCTAAACCTTTTTGAGAATGAAAATGGTTAAAACAAATCTTGTTGGAACAACAGAAAGAAATTTCAATGAGTTGAAGTTATTGAACATTGATAATATTGTAGAGTGCTCAAATTTAATTAAATATTAAAAAAATTAAATTTATAAAATCAAAAACAAAATTATATTTTAAAAAGTGCCATGCGTCTTACACAGTCTAAAAACTAGTAAACTTAAATAGCAACAAAAATGAATTATTTTTTTTCAAAAATCAACGTCTTCAACCATCGGACAGATAATAGATGTCCAAATCTGTTCCTGTTTACAGTAAAGGGTTCCAAGAGTGTAGTGGTTCTGAAAATTGAAGAAGCAACGTGAGACTTTGCACCGCGCTGCAATGGGAGAAGATGACGTAGGGAAAGGATTTATGTTATATTTTTCGTTAAGGGCAATAATCCCATGGGTGTATATTGAAATAAGTTGGGTGCTAATAGAAATCTTCTAATTTAATAGTTCAAGAGGTTTGGCCCAACTTTTCTTAGCTTTAGTGTGAATTTTATAAGATTCAAAGTGAAATTTAAGATAAGATTTTTTTTAAATTATTAACAAAATTATTACATCTTTTATTTAAAATTTGTTTCAAACATTTTAAAATAAAAAAAAACATCTGATGGCATTTGGTTTGGTTCTTTTAATCTTAAAATTTACTTAAAGTTAAAAATAAAACTATAAAGTTGACGTATAGTACTTTTATAAACTTTAGTTAAAATTCTCAGTAATATATTTTTAATTTGTGATATTAAATAAATACAGAGAAGAAAAAGTTTCTAAAATTAGATTATCCAAAATATTTATATTTTTGTTTGAGAAAAATATAAATAGAGCTTTTTAGTCAATTGAGCAGTGTTTTTCCTTTATTACACAGTCATTTTGGAACAAGTTGTGTAAAAACTCTCATGATAGAGCGATTTTTACTTTAGGAAAAATATATTCAATTAACCTCAACATGTAAATATTACTTTTTAGTTAATCACTAATATTTTAAGTTTTACCAAGAATAAGATATTTTTTAAATCCTTAAAATATTGTTTAGATTAGAGAGTGAAAAGCGAAAAATGCAAAAAAAAAAATGAAGGAGAATATAGTAAAAAGTGGAGTTATTAAAATTAAAAAAAATTAAAACTTGTAATTACTTCTCGCCAGAATGATAAATATTTAGTAAATTATTAATTATATAAAATTAATATAGATACGAGAATGAAAGAGAAAGAGAGGTTGATGTATTATTTAGATGTAAGTTTTGGTGGAGACAAGACTCAATTAATTATCAGACTGAAATAGTAAATTAGATCTTTTACTCTTTAGAATCAAAGATTTTAAATAGAACCACCTTAAAGATTTAGTTTTGTACAATATTTGTGTTAGTAATAATGGGATTCTTCAAGAATCTTCCACGAACTCAAAAGACAACATTATAATGGTCCGTGACCTGTCCGAAAGTAAAGACAAAAGTGAAAAAACTGGCATGGACTTGGTTTTTCTATGCATTTCTCATGGTACTAATCGCACCAACTTTCAATAATGTTTTTTATTCAATAAAGTAAAGACAAAAGTGAAAAAAACTGGCATGTTTCTTTTTCACTAGGAAGGCCTGAAACTATTGTCCAATTTAGGACTCATTTGATATATATTTTCACTTCTATTGAGCTTTTGTTTTCATTGATTTTATTTAATTATATTTGAGGTTTCTCAATTTTTGTCATCTAATTTATTTATTTTTACTCTTCTCTCTCAAATTTTAAATGCGAGTATCTTTTATTAATATAGCAAGTTGATTGTGGGCATAGATATATTGATGTTAATGTAAACTAATCATAGAAAACAATTCATAATTTACTTAGTAAATTTTCTAATTATTTGTTTGATGTGTAATATTCATATAAAAAAAAATAAAAGTCATTCGAGATTAGTTGATTCTCAAATACAGTGTTGAAACAAATGTTCATTGTTGGAAACTATTACCATTGGAAAATTAGTGAAGATAAGGATATAAAGTCTCAAATTAATGAATATCACAAGTTGCTTAAAGATATCAAAATGGAGAACATTCTTCTACTCGATGAATTTGTTTCAGAACTTTTGATCGAGAAATTGTCACCATCTTGGATTGATTATAAACAACAACTCAAACACAGACACAAGCATAACTCACTTCCAAAGCTCATCACACATAATTATTGAAGAAATGACAATCCTCCGAAGGTAAATATAGCTGAAGGAGATGATATTATTGTTATGGTCATTTCACAAGTAAATTTGAAGACCAATATGAGCAGGTGGGTGGTAGACTTTGGTGCTCTCAAGCATATCTATGCAAACAGAAGTGTCTTTACCTCCTACACCATTATAGAGGATGGAGAAGAACAATTTATCTCGGTGATTCCAGAACAACTCTTGTTCTGGAAAAAGGGAAAATTCTTCTCAAACTCACATCTAGAATAACTTTGGCCTTGAGAGATGTGCTACATGTGCCATCAATCAGAGTTAATTCAATCTTTGTAGCGCTATAGGGAAAAGTGGGGGTTAAGGTGTCATTCGGGTCTGATAAGATTGTAATGATAAAAATTAATGTTTTAGTGAGGAAGGGATATTGTGACCAGAGTCTCTTTATATTCAATATTTATGAAAATATTAATAAATCTTATCCTTCTAATAAAATTGTTGATTCATATGGTATGTGACATGCTAGATTAGGACATGTGAATTCTTCATATGTTATGAAATTACAATGACTATGATTAATTAATATGCATGATAAATAGAGTACTAAATGTGATATATGTGTAGAATCTAAAATAACAAATAAAAAATGTTACCTTGTAGATCATTAAACTAAATTGTTAAGGTTAATTCATACTAATCTAGCTTATTTAAAACAAACCATGTAGAAGCAGTAAAAATTATTTTGTAACATTTATATATGATTATTGTATATACATCAAAGTGTACTTAATCAAACATAAAGATGGAGTCTTTGATGTGTTTTTAACTTATAAAGTAAAAGTAAAAAATCAAATAAGAAAATTAAGAGGATTAGATCAAATAAAGGTGGTGATTATGTTTTGTTTAATGAGTTTTATGTTAGAGAATGTATTATCCATGAAGTAACCTTACCATATGCACTTGATGCTAATAGAGTAGCCGAGAGAAATAATAAAACTCTTAGGGAAATTATAAATGTCATGCTTATGTAGTTATAGTGCACCTAATAACTTTTAGGGAGAAGTTTTGCTTAATGTGTGTTTTTTTATAAAATAGAATACCTCATAAGAAAACTAGTAAAATTCCCTATGAGTTGTCGAGAGGTTATCAACCTAACCTTAAATATCTAAGAGTGTATGACTGCCTAGCTAAGGTGATGTTACACGATCATGAGAAAAGGTAAATAGGCTTTAAAACCCCTAATTGCATGTTCTTAGGCTATGCTGAACATAGTGATGCCTATAGGTTTTTTAACATGTTTTCCCTTAAAGGTTAGTGAGACGTCTGAATAATAATAATAGTGATGCCTTGTGTGATAAGGCCATTGGGACTAAAATTAAATCAATTTAGAAAAATAGTACTTGGACCTTAGTAGATTTGTTAAAGGAGCAAAATTCATTGTTTATAAGTGGATCTTTAAGAAAAAGTATTACCTTGATGGATCTATAGAGAAGTATAAGACAAGGCTAGTAGCAAAAGGCTTTACTCATAAACCCAACATAGATTACTTTGACACTTTTACCCATGTGGCTTGTTAGCCTTAGCAATTATTCATAAGCTAATAATACAATAAATGGATGTTAAAACCTCCTATTTAAAGTGTGATTTGGAGGATGAAAATTATATGACTCAACCTAAAGGGTGTGTTATACCTGGTCAAGAGAATAAAGTATGCAAACTTTTAAAATCTATGTGGATTGAAACAAACACCAAAATAATGAAATATTTAATAATGTATGATTATGTGTCAACACTCAATTTCGTCAAAATAAATAAATTCATTTTTAAAAAATAAAAAAATAAATAAATGTTTTCAATAATGGTAGGTAAAAAAAGACAAAAAAAAATGAAATAATTTTCTTTAGATTTTCAAACTTTAATTTTAGCACAAGAAGGAATAAAAATATATAATAAAAATAATAATAATAATAATAACAAAAATAATAATAAATTAAAATAAGGAGAGAATGGGTAGGCCAATTTGTTTTTAATTATCACATCTTTTTCATTAGCATAACAGTCTAAGGGTTTTATACATATCCTCTCCCACTCTTTTCTTTTTACGCTCTTCATAAGGCATGTCATGAGAAAATATTTTGAAATATCTGGTTTTAGAAAGATATAATTTTTATAATTAGAAGCAATATTCATGATAATAGTTAGAATTAATATATTGATATTATGCTATGATTTTATTTTTGTGATGTGTTGCATTAGGATTTTTCATGTAAAGAAATATATGATTCTAATAATTTAAAACAAGATATTTGATAATAATTAAAATCAATATCTAGATATTATGCTATGATTTGATTTTTGTAATGTGTTACCATCAAAACCAATTCCTTCCTTATATTGTTTATTTATAATTAAGGTTAGGATTACAATTGTATTACAATGTTTGTATAAATGCACAATCTATCATATGAAAGGGGAGAGATGAAAAGAGAAGAGAAAATTTCTACATTATTATTTTTCATATCACAACACACTCACATAAAAATTCTTCATCCTATGGTCTTTCCTAATAGATTTTCCCTGTTTGTGGAATTTAAAGATGAATTCTTTATTTTGCTTGTGATATTGTTTATGCAATTGCATCTCCCATATTTTTATATCATTTTTCCTTCGCCTAAGATTTTTAAATAAAAGAAATTTGATTGTTATGACAAGTCTCGAATTTGTTTGATAATTAAATAAAAATGAAAAATAGTTTTCTTGTACTTTTAAACAAATATGACTACTAATGTGATTGTCCATGTCATTCTAATATTTAATACTTTAATTTTTTTCTCAACCAAAAAATAATTTTAAAAAATATAAAAATCTCAAAATAAAAAATATCAACATTTTCAATGAATAAGTTCTAAGAGAACTACATATTAATTATTATTTTGGGTTTACTCAAATTTGGTTATGCAAATATTATTTTGGGTTTTCATAATAAATTATGATAGCGACTCCTTTTATAAAATTTTATTTTTTTTTGAAAGCCTTCTTGTTCACTATCCCTCTATGATTTTGGTTGTGATACTATGGATTAGTTTTTCACCCAATGATGTTGATAAATGTGTGTACTCTAAATCTAAAAATGGTGATTGTGTCATTATATGCTTGTATCTGAATGACATGTTAATTTTTGGTACATGCAATGAGATTGTTGTTAGAACTAAATTGTTTCTAAGATCGAATTTTGAAATGAAAGACATGAGTGAAGCCAGTACAATTTTAGGTGCTAGAATCATAAGGAATGAAGATAATACATTACTATCACAAGAATAATACATTGAGAAACTTCTTAAGAAGTTTGGGTATTATGACTTCAAACCAGTGAGTACCCCTTATGATGCTAACTCTAAATTTATATCCCAGCCTCATTATTCCAAGATAATTGGGAGATTACTGCATTTGATGAGCTTTTATAGAGTTGATATTGCTTATGAAGTAGGTAGATTGAGTAAGTATACTCAATCTCTAAATCAAGAACACTAGATGCACTTATAAGGCTTATGAGAAACTTAAGATGTTCAATGGATTATGTCATTGAATATAGTGGATTTCCTGTTGTACTAGAAGGGTATAGTGATGCTAACTAGATCTCTGATTTATATGAGACAAAATCTATTATTAGTTATGTATTCACACTTGGGGGTGGTACGATTACATGAAGATTAGCCAAACAAACAAGTATTGCAAGATCAACAATGGAATGAGTTTGTTGTTCTTGTGATGGCTAATCGTGAGGCTAAGTTGTTGAAAAACTTCTTAGCAAACATTCCACTAGGAATGAAACCAACCTCATCGATGTCAATACACTATGATTGTCAATCAACAATAACTGTAGCTAAAAACAAAAATTATAATGAAAAGAACAAACATATACAATTGAGACACAATTTGGTGAAACAAATGTTAAAGAGTGAAATTATTTCCATTGATTATGTGAAGTCAGAATGTAATCTAGTAGATCATCAGACAAAACTCTTGGGAAGAAATATGATCTTATAAACATCGAGAGGAATGGGAGTTAAGTCACTTGCAAACAAACAAGTGATGGTAACCAAACCATTGTGATTAGAGATCCTATAAATAAGGTTCATATGGGTAAAAACAAGTCACTTGTTAGTTCTTATAACATTAAATTGATTTTAAATCAAATATGTTCATTCCTATGGTGTGTGTGAAAGTGCTAGAGATTGTAATATTAAGATATTAAACTTTGTAATTAAAATTCTATGTGGTGAAAGAATTTTTGTTTAAACAAAAAATTTAATGATTTCATATCCCTTACTAGGTGATGTATGATTTGTAGCATACACTTGATGAAATCACCTATATGAGTGCCAAATTGAGGTCGTTTGCATGAGATCTTGACGTGATCTCTAGAGCACTCATGAATATTGAGCATGTGCATGGCTAGTAAGGCAACACAACGATAACAACAAGAATGTAGGGATGTATTGTGATTGATAAACCTTTAACACACATCAAGTGTCCTTGGTTCATATAGCTTGTTATACCAACTACACTGTGTGTTAAGTTTCTTGATCTATGACTGGTTCATATAACTTACTATACTAGCTTTGATGCATTACATCTTACGAAACATAGGATATTTCTTTTCCTTTCTTTTTCTTTCAATATTACTTTCTCGTCTTTTGTAATGTGAGGGATTGTTGTCAAATCATGCCTTATAATTACAAAAGTCTACCTTTGAATATGTCGTGAGGAACGTTGCTTAGTGAACAATGCCTCTCCGTAAGGCTCGAGATTTGATTCCTTGTGAATGGTTTTCATCAAAACCACAAGGTTCTTCTGCAAGTCAAGACAAGACTGCTCCTAACATTCCTTTTTCTTTGTTGAAACCGGTTTTGATCAACAACTTTATGTGGGATGAATTCTCCAAAATACACATTTTCTCTCATTCTCTTATTTTCTTCCTTCTCTCTTTCTTTCTTATAACGTTATGGATTTATTATTTTTACTTTTTTTAGATTTCCTTGATAGTTCTAATATCCTTAAATATTTTCGGAAAATTCCTATTATATTTTGGAAAACATGTGTAACACACCGCTGATAAATCCTTAAGGACAATAGATCTATATGTCTCAAGAAATTTTGTTCGTGATATTTATTAATAGCATTGGACAACAATAATTACCATGTTTAGGTTGAGTCATATCATCTTTTTCTTTTTCTCTCTTTATAGTATATTTCTTTTTTACTTATCATGTAAAAACATCATTGGTAACTACCTACTTATGACTTTTTTTTCTAATAACTCATACGTTATAGTGATTCCAATATAACAACACACTAAAAGTAAGATCTATTATAATGTTGTGTATTGATCTTATATTAGTCACTTAGTTTGTTAGATATTAGTTAAAATGTATTTTTGTTAACATAAATAACACTAATCAATAGTAGTCTAACTCAAAAGTCACAACGATGAAATGACAAAAGAAGAAAAAACACTTATCAGCACACAAACAACTTTACATGATAATTTGTTCATAAAAATCATTGTTGTAGAAACTATAAAGAAAGTTTGCAATCAATTGAGGGAAGAGTATCAATGGAGTGATAGAGTGAGGATGATGCAAGTTCTAAATGAAAGATTAAAAATTTGCTATTGCAAGCAAGACAAATGACTCTCATTTGTGATAGAGGAGACTTGACTACTCAAATTATTCCATTTTGAAATATATGAGCTCAAAATTACAACAATAGAAGGTCAAGAACTCTAGTATAAGTCATGACATAAAATCTATAAATATAGAGCATGAGAAACTCAAGAAGGAATTGAAAGAGAATAAGATCCTTAATGATCTGCAACAAAAGAACTTTCTCGAGATGATGAAAAAGAAAGTCACAAAAATTAGTTCTCTTCAATTTCATTATGTGAAACAAGAAAGTGATTATAAAAATGTGTTGAATCACGTTAAACATCGCTAACTTCTGTTTTTCGAAACATTCCTTCCTTCTCTTGTGTAGATCATAACCGATTTTCTTCTCTTGTCCTATGATCTGTTTTTCTATTTTGCATGTTGCTTGTATAAGTTAATCTGTTTCTACATGTTGTAAATCTGATGTTTATTTTGTATCCTTGTTTTATGTGGGTATATGGGTTGAAGTATCCAAGTGCTTTATTTAATGTTTTTTATTGTTGATAAAAAAAGAGTAAGAAAATCAAAGGATAAGGAAAGGAGAGTTAAATGTTTGGAGGGAGGGCACTAGTTCAAGGATACCCACTCTGGCAATTTTGTCACCTTTTAGGAAAAATAAACAATGAAACAAGAAGTTGAACTTCACGAGTTCATGTTTTTAAACAAGAACATCAATATCAAGAATAAGATGATAATGAAAATGATGGAGATCTCAACAATGATAATGAAAATAACGAAGATATATAACAATTATGAAGATGAAGATGATCATGATAGTTACGATGATTATGATACGAGGCCCATAGTATTTATTAAGCTCAAATAGCAAATATGACAGACATTAAGATTAAATTGTTAAGATCAAGATTTTGAGTATTGAAAAAACTTATTAAAGAGGAGTCGTGTCTAATAAGTTTTTTGTAATTTATTATTATTATTTTTAATTAAAATAAGTTGTTTATAATATGATATGAGAAGACATATAGTTTATGGTTTTGATTAACAGACACACCACATGTGAACACCTATTAATTTTTTATCCCATGAGATTCATGATCTTGTTGGCGTATCAAAACAACTTTTGAGGTTCATATGCATAGGTGAGATTTAAATGTGATTGTTAAACATTTTCTTTATACGGAGGAATCGATCATTTATGATCTTTATACGGATAACATTAAATACACACCCCATAAATATTCTAATGTACTTTGGAACAAGTTATATGAAATGCTTGGAATCTGCTCTGCACGCAGGGTAACAGTTTGTACTTCTATAATTGAGGTATTTAATGTAAGGTTGGATCTTTTGGATTGAAGTAGAAGTCAATCAGAAAAACATGCCTCAATATTTAATTATAAAGAACTTGGATTATGTTACATGACTCACTTTTGTCCTTAGCAAATAATGTTACATAACTGTGTAAAAACTCCCAGAAGCCAGTTAGATAATTATTCTATGTTCATACATAAAGATGAAAAAAAGAATGAAATTGATGTCTTTACAAATTAAAATTAAGTTAGAAGCTTATTTCGTACCCAAATTTGACTTTTAACTTACAAGTACTTATGATTTGTCTCTTATAAATAATGACATTTATTTTGAAAATGCCAAAGAATCAAGAAACATATCATGATAAAATAACATTGTCAACAGTGGTGTTCTGCATTTGAAAAAAAAACCACGTTCATTCGTGAGTTTCCTTGCCATTTCATCTTTGTTCATGTATCCGACAGAAAAGTTTGTGGTTAATAAGACAGATATGGAAAGTAGAATGCATGAGTCATGCACGCGTGCAAAAATGGAATTAGACAATTGGAAATGGAGTATTACACAACACAAAAGTTGACAAAATAGGACACTGATCCATGATTATATCTAGTAACCTGTACATGTTCTTGGCTTGCCATATATTCATCCCACAAACTGTAAAAACAAATATTGAAAGCAAGTGGAAAGACATCTGGCACAAAATGAAGTTTCTTCAATCAGATTTACGTTTTAAGGCTGCGTTATCTTCTTTTGCAGGCGGCACCAGTAATTTGAATGTCCACACTGCTAAAATAGTTGCCTCTATGGGAGCAAGCCAGTATACAAAGAAGTGCTCCTTTGTTATGTGATCCCCACGAGCATAAGCCCATCCCATCACCTGAACAAGTCAAACCAAGGTTACTTAGCAAGAAAACAACAAAGGTTTCTTCTATGGTTCACAAGACCAAAGTTTTCTGATGACAGAAAATTCAGATACAGCAGTACTTACTGATGCAGGGTTCATACAACCACCAGTCAGATCAGAACCAAGAATATGAAGTGTTAATTTGGAGAGGCTGGAAATCCAAGTCTTCATGAAGAAATTTTCACGAATTTTTGTGGCAAGTCCAAGTGAAATGGTTACAATTGCAAAGGTTAGTAATCCTTCTGTGAGTGCACCCTGATGAATGTCAACGTTCAAACGTGGTCCCTGTCCCACTTCAGGAATGGTATCAATAAGAAATTTAACGCCAATAATACTTCCAACCACCTGGAGAGATTGAAAAACATGCGCATTTCAATGATACTCTTCAACTCAAGATGAGTTTTGAGACAATCACGGCTATGGTTGAGATGTATAACAGAAAACAAGCAACTGCAGGAAAGTGATTAACTAAGTTGCTTTCTAGCATAGCCAACAAGAATCAGATACGTGATTGATTTCATGAAATTAAGGATCCATGGATTGGAAGGTATTCCCACAAGGTAATTCTACAATCTACAATGTTGGAGTTTAGGTATAAACATGAATCTAAATTTTGAATTTTACCTACTTCAAACGTGAATGCATCAATGACAATACAACGTATAACTTATGAAAATAGTTTGGCAATGAATCAATGTCAGTATGTCATTAATCAAGACAACAAGAAAATTGTTTTGCGGTCCAAACATGAGAAAAGCACGAATTTTGAATCTTCAGAGCAAATTCCAAAGGAATCCTATGGCGGCTTCAAAATCTTAACTAACTATCCATAATGTAGTTAAGCCATCTTCTGCACATTGAGAATATCAAGATATCTGAATAATATCTAAAATGTTCCACCCATCACGTGATTATTAAGTTGAATGATTTCCAGTGCAAGCAAATCCGGCACAATAGCACAAAGACAAAAAGTATCATCAACCAACAATGCTAAAAAATGTACCATCATCATCTAACCCAACTATACTTCTGAACTTTTCAATCAAGGCAACAAGAGCAAAATCGAACACGATTAACCAGCAATAGCATGAAATTCAACCCTAGTCAATCACAGTCAAAAGGGGGAAAAAAAGGTCAACTTTCACATACGTACGTCCCAATGCTAATTCGTCACAACGAAAACTTCTGACAGACCCACAAATAAAAATTTCCATTTCCACCAATTTTCTTCGCATCTCCAATCCAGGCCATTTAATTTAAAAACCGGGGTAGCGCAAGATCAAAAAAAGAAAAGAAAAGAAAGACCCAAAACGAAAAGGGTATTCATTTGTTCATAACAGAAGAAAAGCAGAACCTGCGCGGGGATTCTAGCACCAACGCAGTAGAGGAAGTAGTTAAAATCCCCAGAGATAGAATCAGCCAAAACGGTGAGGGGGTTGTAGGCGCCGCCACGCGTAATCTTGACAAGGAAGGCGAAGAAGAACATGCTGGCGACGGAGAAGGTGGTTTTGATAACCTCACCGAGGGGTGAGTGACCGAAGCCAAGATGTTGGAAGACGATGACGCGAACAAGAACACCGGAGCATACCCACATGAAAGACAGAACGAAATCTGCAAGCAGAAGGCTGATTCGTCCCATCTTGAAAGATTACAGGATGAACAACTGTGTTCAACTACATGGCCATGAATCTTCCTTCTTCTCTTGTTTATGGATGCGAATGTAGAAAGACGGGTGGCACGGACAGAGGAATCGCATTCCCAAATAGTAAATTCAACATGACCACTTGTGTTTTGGCACATTTTATAAATCAATGTTTTTGGTTTTTTTAACATTATCGTTGCAGTTTTCTTGGAGAAAATATTTTTGTGATGACATTCTTGCTTAAATTAGGTTCAATTGCTTTTTTTTTTATGAGATGTTATTTTCAGGTTTAATATGTTGCATTTATTCAATATCTTCTTTCAATTTTTTTAATATTTATTTCAGTTAAAAGGAGTCAATTGTTAGATACCATTTATAAGTATTTATAAGTTGATCATGTCAATAATATATGATTTTTCAACCTTTTTCTTATTAGTCATCATATCTCCAAATATAAAGGATGAGCAAATACGAGTTGGAAAAGTATTGAGTTATTATATATGATAAGTTTTTAAATGGTGTTTAATGTTAATCAACATAGTAAATTACATTATTTTTTGAATATTAAAATTAAATTGAGAAAAAAATTAAAAGTACTTTGAATAAAATTTTTAAATATTAGAATAAAATATCTATCAAATCTTATTTTAATACTATGTAATTTACATCAGCTAAATGTAAGACTAAAAGATAATTTATAAATATAGATATAGAAAATATAAAAAAAGTGAGCAATTTAATAATATTATTAGATAGTGTATAATCTTATAGTTTTAATTAATCTTTGCATATATCAAGTACAAATTGTCAAATTTAAACATATATTAGAATGTTTAGTTACTTATTTATCTGCTTAAATATAATTTATATGGATGGTTCTATATTTCTCTCTTAAATTATCAATAAGAATCACTCAGTAGTTATGCTTAGATATTGTACATCTTAAACAATATTATTTCTTTGTCTAAAATATATGAACTTGACAAGTCTCAAAACTTAAAACAAATTATTTATCATTTCTTCAATGATAAATATTAAATTAGGAAATATATACAATTAGGTTTTAACAAATTCATCCCTTCATTAAAAAAATATTCTTGGATTGGGTTGGATTAATGTTTTACATTTTTTTAGTATCAATTCGATTAGAAAAATATACTGAAACATTTTCTGCAAATGAATTAAGAATTACTTTTAAATCAATGGATATTGAAAAAAAAAATCATTCATAAGAAATATTACTTTCAAACTTTCTTAATAATGTGATTCAGTTATGAGTTATAAGAGATAAAGAGATTAATAATAAAATTATATTCATATATCCTTACAAGAAGAAAGTTACATTTACTTCTTTAATCATTCTAAGTTAATACTAATTTCAAGTTTTTTATAACTACCTTATATAAGAAATACAATATAAAACTCTATCATAAGAAAACCCTCCTAACAACATTAGTCATGAACAATATAAAAAAGAAAATGAATAAAAAAAGTTCACTTAAACAAATGTTAGATTAAAGTACTAAGAAAAGAAAGAATGAAGATTTTTAACGTTAAATTCACCAATTTATGAATTCAATTGCATGGTTGTTGTGGAAAACTCAAAAAATATATTTTTAGAATGAAGAAATCCCACTAAAGAATGTTAAAGATTTCATCATTGTCATATATATTAAGATAGAGTGAGAACATAATTTTACAAGTTTTATCATTTTAGTTAACAAAAAATGTTTTAACCCGTTAAAGTAAAACTTTCTATGAGATATTAATTTGTTAACTAGATGTTAATATGATAAAAATTAACTAAAATTTATTATTCGTCCATCTACAATAATTAAACATTATGATAGGAATGTTTGTTGAGATCATTATTATTTATAAATGCTTTAATATCTCTTTTTGATTTCTATTTTTGTAGTTTGTTTAAAGTGGTTATCAACTTTTTGAGATTTTAAAGTGGTCTCAATTTTTTTATTTTTGTTCAATTTGGTTCATTTTCTGTCTAAATCGTTAACAATACAATGTCCACATAAGCAATGTCTGAATGACGTGTTCCATTTCTTCTCACATGACTCGCCACATATCTCATTTTCTTTCCAACCCATCTAGAAACCCTAGGCAACTGGTCTCCTCGATGCCAACACGCCACTGCTAACTACCGCAAATCGGAGACTCTACAACCATCTATTTGAGCCGCTAATTTGTACGTATCGAAACCCCAAAACAAAGCCCTAATCACACCACCAAAAATCATTGTAAAGCCACCATGCCATTAGTCACCATCAAACCTTTGTCAGCCACCGTAGGTACAGCCAAGACAATAGCCATGATATCGTCGCTGGCTGCGCCACCATTTTCGTTCAAGCAAAACTTGCAAAAAAATCAGACCTAAACTGTTCCATGTTCGTTTACAACCATTGATTTTCAAGCATCTCATCTTCTACACCTGTGTCTCAATTCCACTTAGATTTCACTACACTTTTTCTTTTCAAAATTTCATTAATTTGTGTGTCCATTTTTCTGTTTATAGATCTCTTTATTTTTTTACCCTATTTCCACGTGTTCTAGATTTGATATGCAATAAGTTCAGGGTTTTTGTGAAAAGAAATGTCAAACTGGGTATGTACTGTCTAATTTTTTTGTAGCTTATAAACTTGTCTTTTCTCCAAACAATTTTTTTACAGGTTTATTTGTGAAACATGGACGAGAATCAAGAGATGGAGAGATTTGGAATGGGGAATGATGATGAAGGTGGTCAATGGATTGATAGTGAATTCTAATACAAGAATTGCATAGTGAATTCTAGTACAAGAGTTGAATAATGAATTATGTACAAGAATCATAAATAAAAATATACTAAAACAAATAACGTTCTTTTAGGAGTTTTTACATACTTCAAATTCTTACCATGCGGAAAGTAACCACAAAACAAAAGTAAAATACATCATATACTAATTGTACATGTAAATACTCTGTCGTTAACGATTTAAATATCGTTAGAAAAAATGACAAAAAATTAAACAAAAATTACAAAAGAATAATATTACTTTAAACATTTGAAAAAGTTTGAAGATCACCTTAAATAAAACTACCGACCAAAATAATGACAATAGAAATCTTTTAATAAATAATGATAGGAGATCATTATTATTTATAATTATCAATATTTTATTGTCACGTCGGACAAATGGATTTATATTTCTCAAAACCTAAGTGAAGATTTTCTCTCTCTACTGTAGTATCTTCAATTTTTCATCACCAGCGACACAAGGGCCACTTTCACATGTTCCACCGTCGACAACGTTGTACACCGCCAACTTCGTACACACTAGGGCACCCACATTATCATTTAAAATTATTATTTAGTATCTCTGTTTATTATGCATATTGATATAATATTTATAATTATCATTTACCAATATTATTTTATATATTATATCAACAAACGTTGTTGTTATTTAACTAATTTGAAAATTGATTCCAATTTTTATATTAGAAAAAGTTGATTGAAGGAAAAAAATAAGTAATCATTATCTTTTTAAATTAAGTGAGTCGGTTTGTTTAATTTACGGGGAGTTAGGTTAAACTCATTTTGTTTTTAAAATTATTAATAAATGAATTGAATTAAATTAACTCAGCAAATAATCAACTTGCCAGAGGACGGACCACATCAAATATTAGCTTGTTTCGAAAATTCTAATATATAATTATATTTAAAAGTTAGATTAAATAAGTTTTTATCCAATATTATGATAATTTTTACAATTTTGTTCTACTATTTTAAATATTCTCAACTTGGCTTCATTTTAAAAGAATGAGTCAAAAATATCACATAACATTTATTGCGTGTGTCACATTTTAATTTTACTTTCATCGACAAATCAATTTTAACTGATGACTTATTCAAACCACATGTTTTTATTGCAATGTTATTACGGTCAATCCAAAAAAAGAGAGGCTATATTAACTTATTTTTAGAAAAAAAAAATGAGACCACACTAATAATCCTTAATATAACAAGACAAAATTAAAAAATATCATTCAACCAAGTTAAAATAAATATTTTACAATTTTAAAATTGGTGAAAATGATAGATATAAACAAGGTTAAAAAATCTTGAGAAACGTTAGCATTGATGAAAAATCTCAAAACAAATTATTGTTAATTAAACCATAAATGTTAAAAATATGAATAATTATTCTAGAAAGAGATTCGAAGGTGGTTAAATTGAAGTGGAGAATTCGTATTCTGAGTGGACGTAGAGTTTCTGTGAGTTGGAGAAGCAGCTCCGAATCTCGACCTTTTCCTTTCCTTTCTGGGTATTCATTTGCTTTTGCATGTGTTCGTCACCGTTTTATTCAATCAATCTTTCTTTCTCTCTATCTCTCTTGCCAAAAGTAAAAGATCCGTCCTTTTTTCTTTTCCTTTGTGAACGTGCATTGGGTGGTTTTATCATGAATTTACTGTACCCTGAACTCGTGATGCATTCTGAATATTCGATTTTTACACTTGATTCACTCCTATAAAGGTTCCTTTTCGTAACATATCTGACACCAAATCAACTCATCAAGTGACAGCAAGTACATTGAAATATTTCAATTTTATAAACTCCCTAATGTTCATTTCGTCGTATGTTTCTTCCTTTTTGGTTGTTACTGTCATGATATAATGTCCTGTTATTATACGAACAACAGAAATACTAGGAAACACCTTTTTTAGACAAATCTCAAATTTTGGTGGTCCTGGATCAGATTTAACGAGTCTCTCTTGATTTTATAGTTTTCAATAATTTTTAACCTGTAATAAAGCGTGTATTTGAGAGTGTGTTGCTAACACTCTTTGGTTAACAAACTATGCTTCTTCTGCAACATTCTGAATCTTTTATCGTTTTGTAGTGTTAGCAATAGAGTGTTGATGATGTGAGAAAAATCTGTCACTGATTCTTTGTTACTTTATTTAAGGTTTGCAGGTATCAGTTGCTCCTTTGATGCAATGGGAGTGTTTGACAACTTCATCCTCTCTGTGTGGTGTCATAGCAATCAGCATTGCTTGCAATCGATCAAAGAGCAGCTGAGCAGTGCTAGGGAGTCAGCATCGTTCTTTCTGGGTTTAATCAGTGTCATTGTTTGGGTTGTTGCTGAGATACCTCAAATAATCACAAACTATAGAACAAAGTCTACTGAGGGTCTCTCTCTCACTTTCTTGGTCACATGGATAATTGGGTACTTGGCTTTTCACTAAATTTTCCTAAGGGCTACTCGCATTTTTGTTATCTAATTCAACCTATTCATTTTCCTGTTTATTTTTGTTCTGCTGGTCTATTTGAATGCCTGGCATATACTAGTTACAATTCATTCAACCTTGTAGTATTCTGATACAATACTAGTTCTAATTCTAAGTCAACTATTCTGATACAATATATTTTCCACTACAGAGATGTGTTCAACCTCCTTGGATGCCTGCTGGAACCTGCAACTGTGAGTGTCTCTATTTTCTTGTGTCTTAAAGCTTTATGTTGCTTGTATTTTTGGAGCCATCTTTAAAGTTTGCCATTACTTTCTCCCATTTGCAACATTAATATATGTAAAAATCACATACTATTGAACGGGAAAAGCAAAATACATGGGTTGGATAAGACATTAGCCAACTAAATCATTTTGTTCTCAAATAATTAATTTTCAAAAGATAATTATTTTCATTTTGCTCACTTAGTACGCTCTAGTTGGGAAGGTCCCTATGCTCTATGAGAAGATACTTTCAACAATTCAGATTTAATAAAAAAATTTATTATAAGTTTATTTATTCGTTCTGTTTCTGTAGTTACGAAAAAATTCCTTTTAGTTCTTGTACTTAAAAAAAACCCCTACACATAATTCTTAATCCTATTCCACCTTCGTTATAAGAGAGACTAAAAGAGATTGCAAACGGTATGTGTAAGGACTAAAAATTTTTGATTTAAGCATAGAAACTAAAATGGGAAATTTTTGTATTTATAACCTTGGGAAATCGAACCTTTTATTATACGACATTTTAAATTTAATCCCATGTTATAAATGGGTTTGCTATCCTCATGTTCTGGTTTTTGAGAACAGAGTGTAATGCATGCTCTTTAGTTCATTGGGAGAATCATGAGCATTTGTTTTCCTATTTTCTGAATATTTTTCCTGTTGAACTTGTTATGGATCATATGGATAATCAGTAAGAGTATACAGAGTAATTCTTAATTTCTTATTTATGCAGCTTCTTACTCAATTATACATGGCAGTGGTGAGGACTCTAGCCAAAGATTGAGGGGTTTCAGTACCTACGAAATCATCTTTTGATCTGACCTTTCTGGCCTCAGCCAGTTGATGTGACATTTTCCTGATGTGTTAAAATGCAGCTCTATACCATTATAACTCTTGCTCTTGGTTTACAAACCATTTACTATGGACATATATATCCTCAACTAAAATACAGGAGACAGCTCAAGGTACAAGTCCCTATACTTTATTTCGCCAATTATCATTGCCTTATATCTCACTCCTCATTCAACTAGAGTCTGATACTCTAGACAAGTTTAGATACTTTATCATTTTTGTTTTGTATTGTATTTTAGCATTCTAAACATGACCAGGTTGAGTCATTCACAAAAACTGGACAAGGGGAAAAGGCTGCCGATGCTGAACAGAGTATTAAATTTGAAAATTCAAATAGAAATGCCAGTCCGAGTTCTCCTATTCCTCTTCCAGCATTTCCTCAAAGAATTGGTACCGGAAGGGAATTATTCTACCGGTAATTAATCTTTCTCAGAAAAATCTATTAAAAAATGCACGATACTCTATTTCATAGTCAAC
The DNA here is from genome assembly GCF_016808095.1 of Vigna angularis. Classification (NCBI taxonomy): domain Eukaryota; kingdom Viridiplantae; phylum Streptophyta; class Magnoliopsida; order Fabales; family Fabaceae; genus Vigna; species Vigna angularis. The sequence continues at coordinate 35,928,778 of NC_068971.1, read as the reverse complement.
TTCAATCTCCTGATGTGTTCACTTTAAAGAAACATATTGGATTCCCTTAATCTTGGGCTGTCAATTTCAATGCTAGACATTTTATCTAAGATTTCTTAGTTTGAAATTCAAATATCTGGTTCCAACATGTTGTTAACCACTATGAGCTCTAAGTTTCTTTTGATTGAATGATTTATTATCTTTTCTTTTAAAAAATTTCCTGAACAAAATGCTGAAGATTCATTGATATTTGTCTTCTTTCTCTTTGGCTTGGTCTCTATGCATGGTTTCTTTTTGTGTTAATGTGTAGTGAATAAGCACAGATTTCTCACAATGAGTTCTAGTGGGCTTTTCTTTCCCAAGCAAAGAAATTTATAATCTGTAATTTAGTGTACTCTTTATTTTGAATTCATAGGTCAGCAAGATATTTGTCTAAGAGTCACACTCCAACAGCGGGATCCATCTTAGCACAGAGAATGGGATCTACTACTTCTTTAGATTCTATACAAGAGGGCTTGCTTGGTTCAACCATTGCAACACAATCTGCACCAGCTTCAAGGATGAAGAGTACTCTTTGTTTGGTAAACATTCTAATTCTACTACTATTCTTTTACATAACTACAAGAGTGCCATAATTGAAATCTAAATCAATCTTGTCTTTGTTCAGGTTTCAACATTAACTTTTCTTGGTGCTATCAACCTGCTTCAACCATTGAGTACAAATATTAACCATATGGGCTCAAACCCACGACAACAATTTGTAATTCATGTTGGGCGAAAACTTTTTCAGGTTAATGCAAATCGCAACTTTGATTACCATATTAGAAATTAATCGTCCTGTTTTGATATCCTTCTAACTGTTTGTAATATAGTTTGTGTAGTATGAATAGCCTGAACAAGAAATGAAATTTATTTATTTTTATTTGTGATTTGAAACTTTTTGGTTATTGCTAACCAATGTTAGGTGATTGCTGCATATTAGTTGCTTATGAGTGAGGAAGAATGACAATATTTCTCTAAATGACTAAAAATTCACTTTAAGTAGTTCTTAAGGTGTAATCCGTTTCAAACTTTTATGCATGCTAAAAGGAAGAAAAAAAAAAGATGAAATTTACTTTTTCCTATTTCTCATCAGTTCATTTTGAGCAATTGCAGGTTGGCGATGATCAGTTACTAAAAACTGATGTTTCTGGAAGCAGTAGCATTGGAACCTTCCTTGGTTGGGCAATGACATTTGTATATTTGAGTGGAAGACTGCCTCAAATTTGTCTAAATGTAAGTTATATAATTGTATTCCTTAGCTTAGGTAGGAATTCAGCGGATAAAATTTGTGTTACCTGAGATAAGATTTTTTTGTTTAACTGCTACGGGACAGTAGTCATTCATCCTATCACTTGTGAGTATGCTTGTGGATGGTAAACTTGGAAAAGTATGTTATAAAGAATAATTGATGAATACAGAATATTTCACATATGAATATTATAGACAGGTATGAGATAAATTATTCCTTTGGTATTTTCCATGACGAACTGCTATGTAATATATAGAAAATTTCAAAATTATCTACACTTTAAGAAGGATTGATTTGTCTTGTTAATCAGATTATTTATATTGATACATAACTCATTGATTTTGCAGATTAGAAGAGGTCATGTTGAGGTTAGGCACTAACTATTAAAGCTGTGGTCCTTTATGCACTTTGTCTTGTTTATCATTTAGCACCTGAAAACTTTGGGAGGAAATATGGAAGATAAGACTCCTCCCTTCACCAAATCACTCTTATGAGAGTCTTAAAACAAATTAATTTCTAGTTACATGAAGCAGTGTCAGTAGGATTTTATAGTTGCTTCTTACTATTTGCAGGGTCTCAATCCTTTGATGTTCATGTTTGCTGTACTTGGAAATTCCACTTATGTAGCCAGGTATCCTGCTAGTTTATATTATCTTCTCTACTTAAAATTTCAGGACCAAAGTGACCTTTGCCAACTGAAAGTATCGAGGGCACGAAATTATCAAAATGTATTTAATGAACATTTGGTTTGTCTTTTGATGCCAGTATACTTGTGATCAGCTTGGATTGGTCAAAAATCAAACCAAATTTGCCATGGCTAGTAGATGCTGGAGGGTGTGTCCTTCTCGATTTCCTTGTATCCATTTTTTGTTAATTTATCTTTTCCAGATTATTCTTGCTAGAGAGAAGTGGGTTCCAGGTGAGAAAGTTATTTATGTAGGGCAACAAAGATAACCTTAGAGCTTAGCTCATTAACTTTAAAGTTAATACATTGATTATCCAAGGTCCCTTAATCCAAACACGCAAGAGTTAAGGATCATTTAAATTGGAATATACATATACTTATTATATTCTAATATTTAGTTTCAAAAACAATATAGAGTTAAATATAAGGTCACATGTGTACATGAGATTCCTTTTGAGCCATGCAGAGTTTTCTGGCAGAAGAAATTTGTCTACCTTAATATCTGCTTTAGATTTTAATGCAGTTTATATATTTCCGCTATTGGACCTCCCAAGACCTGTAGGGTAATTGCAAAATTGTGTACTGAGGAAGAAACAAGGATTTCCAGGTCTCTCTCTCTCCCTCTCTTGTGTGTATGTGAGCAAGCATGTATGTGTGCCATTTGGAATATGTTTGTGCACACCATGTATTTGTATTTCAAACATCTATCTTTCTGTCTGTCTATCTCTATCTATCTACCTACCTACCTTTTCAATCATTTTATTTAGGAAGTGCAGTGATATTCTTTCATAAATCTAACATAGATGTTCATTGCAGTCTGGCAATCTCCACCAAGTTGTACTAGAATTATGAGCATAAAACTGAATTGGGGAATGGTGACTATTGTCAGCTGGTTAATTGTTACAATCATTGGCGTGATGACCATAGAAGGAAAAAGGAAGTGATTCTGTTTATTTGAACTGCCAGCAATTTTGTATGAGGTTGATGCTTCCGGTTTAGATTCCTTTTCAACTTTGATGTTTTTGGTTCCTGAGATTTTCTGCCAGACATTCTTAGAACCAGTTCAATTTTACTTGAGGCGTTTTGTAAAGACATTTTGCACACACTTTGAGTTTCCTATCAATCTTCAATTCCATCAGAACTTTATGTTTTGTTTACCTAAGTCAATAAATAACCAATGAAGTTATGAAACATGCTTTTATTATTTTATCTAAATGTTCTTTATTATATAGTCAGTATTAATGGTCAATTAGACTTGCTCTGAATCACTATTATATTCTGTTCCAGTCTTCTCAAGCTTTCAAATTAAACAGTTATTTGGTAGTTTTATGATTTTTTAGTTTAAAGCTTAAACTTTAAGTTGAGGGTTTTTGTTAACTAGTACTCTAAACTGTTCAAGTTATTTAATTATTAGATTCGCTTAGTTAAATGCTTTTAATTTCTTCAACAATCATGTGTTAAATGACTTACATTCTTGACATGATAAGTACTTTTTTTCTATAAAAAATCTGTCACTTTGTTTCCTTAATTAACAGACATTAGTCAACCCTTGCCTTTGAACAAAATTTGGGTATAATATTATACAACTTGTTCACGATGTTCAATAATTATCGAGGTGAAATTTGAATGTTAAGCGAAAATAATAAGATTACTTAATGAATTACACCTAAATTTTTCCCTTAGCCTTGAAATAAAACTTTTAGACAGTGTATGTTTTCCAAGATGTACATGTTAAAAGAAACATCTCTTTAGAGTTTTCTGAAAGCATATTCCACAACTTTATACTGAATCTAAAATTAAATTGAATTTAATATTTCCTAAACATTTTTATTGCATAAGTACTTCTGAATTATTTAAGATAAAATTTTGAAAACACTCAGTAGTGTATTGCAGTTTAAATATGATATTTTTAGGTGTTTGCAAAATCAAAGACCTGGTATAGGAAGAGGGGTTACATAAATGCACAAATTTTGAAATCATTGCACAGGTTTTTTGCATATTGTGACTGCTATTTTCACTCCAGGATACTATTCTATGATAACTGCACGAGAGAATTCTTCCTTCCAACAGAAGGACAGAAAAATATTGCATGTGGTTTGATCTATGGACAGTGTCTTGAAAAGATGTTCACTTGTATTCATAGGCTACAAGATGTTCCATGGTAGCCTTAAGCTTAGGAAGCTTTACCCTTGGGGCTTCAGAGGAACCATTAGAGCCTTGAGGACAGAACACAATGTACACTGATGCATCGCTACAAAGTTCTAGATCATACACACGCTTCCCTGAAGCATATTCCCCCAGAAGTCGGTAAGATCTTTCTGATCGATCCATTGTAACACATACATCCTCACTACCTGCTCAATTTAAATTTCAAGGGAAAACACAAGCTGAAATTTCTTCAGAAACAATTTAAAGGTATGTTTGGACATGTTTCTTTACAAGGACTTTTTCTATATATAAAATGAACTTTTCTGTAAGTTAAAATAAGTTTGTGTATAAGCTAATTTGCACAAGTTTTCATCAAACATTTCTAAACTTTTGTTTTGTAACTTGTATATTAGCTAAATTTAGTTTATAGATAAATTTATGTAATTTTTTCTTCTAATATTTTTCTCCAATGGAAAAATTTGTCCAAAAAAACCCAGATTGCATGGATTTCCAAGGTTAAGAGCACTCACATGCAGCTAACTCTATTTGAGTCTGATAGATAAAATCTAGAACTGCTGAAATATCTTTCTCAAACTTATGGAATGGTCCATTTGAGAATTCCATCTTTCTCAATTTACATAGTCCTTCCCCCAACTCCATCATTGCTCCCCTGTGGTTCTATTAAACCAAAGAACTATCTTTTTTAAGACAATGTAACTCATGATCAAGCAAAACCGTAATATCAATAAAAAAATATTAGATAGCTCAAGTAGTTAACAATTATCTAATTGAGGGGTTGATCATTGTTAGTATTTTAAGGTTGTGAAAGGAGTAGTTGATGGTAGAGAAAATGTAGAGATAGTAGAATGTAGAAGTAGTAGTTGGAAGAAGTGTTGTAGTTGTCTTTAGTTGTAGTAGATGTTGGTTCATACAAATGATAGATGTTGGCTACATACCTCAAATGGTAGAGTTCATGGGTATTTATAGACCCATAGATTATTCTAGAACATACTAGCCACAACTTATGTGGAATGTTCTAGATTTTTACCTATGTAGAATATTCTTGATTTTTTCTTCCTATCTTAGACTTTTCTACAATATTCTAGAACTTGTGTTACATTTCTTTTCTTCTATCTTAGGAGTTTCTACATTCTTCTAGAATTTGCATTACTCTTTAATACTCCTCCTTAATGCAAATTCGGTAACTCCAAACATTGTGCATAGTAGTTCAAATCTTGGTCTTGGTAACATATCTTCAATTTGATCTTCTTCCTCCATTTCCTTGACCATAGTTCTTGCTTTGATGCTTCTTCATAACAGTTAGGTTCAATCATGGCCATATTGCAGGTTTCATACATGTCTACCAAAGATCTTACTCTTCTTGGACTAGATTCAGGTGAAGAATCTTGTTGTGCAGGTGGAGAAAGCATACCTGAATTTTCTACCTCTTCTTGAGTTTCTTCTTGAGATTGTTGCACTAGAAGTAAAATGTTGCTTTTAACAACTTTTTCTTCTTCCCAATTCCAAGAAGCATTTTCATCAACTTCAACATCTCGACTGATGATGAGCTTTTTCGTTTGTAGGTTGTAGACTCGATAGCCTTTTGATTGTGTGCTATATCCCAAGAATATTCCTCGTATAGTTTTGTCTTCAAGCTTGTGCCTCCTTTGATCAGGAACATGTATGTAGCAAATAGACCCAAATACTCGTAGGTGTTTAGCTGATGGCTTTCTCCCACTCCAAGCTTCAATAGGAGTCTTGTCTTGGACTGCTTTAGTTGGACATCTGTTTAGAATATAAACTGCAGTGTAGACTGCTTCAGCCCAAAAAGTGTTAGGCATACTTTTCTCTTTCAGCATTGATCTTGCCATCTCCATAACTGTGCGATTCTTTCTCTCTGACACGCCATTTTGTTGTGGAGTATATGCGACTGTAAGTTGTCGCTCTATGCCTTCATCTTCACAGAATTTGTCAAACTCGCGAGATGTGTACTCCTTGCCACGATCACTTCTAAGTATTTTTAGCTGTTTTCCACTTTGCTTCTCAACAAGGGCCTTGAATTTCTTGAATACTCCAAAAACTTCTGACTTTGCCTTTAAGAAATAGACCCATGTCATTCTAGAGAAGTCATCAATGAAGAGGATGAAATACCTGTTGTTATGATGTGAAGGTGTTCTCATCGGTCCGCAAACATCGGTATGAATCAACTCCAATAAGTCTTTTGCTCTCCATGCTTTGTCTGTCGAGAATGGTAATCGATGTTGTTTTCCAAGGAGACATCCTTCACATGATTCATTATTCTCCTTCAAGTATGGAAGATCTCTCATCATGTTTTTCGTATATAGAAGCTTTAAGGCATGTGTGTTGAAGTGGCCAAATCTCCTATGCCAAAGCCATGAGTCATCAACTTCTACCTTCATGGCAATATTAGTTCCAGGTTTGAAGCTTATAGGAAAGCTTCTATTTCTCTTCTCCATTTTTACTTGGCCAATTTCTATCATTTTATTGTCATAAATTTTGCATGTATCTTTCTCAAAATGAAGAGAATATCCATTCTCCATCATTTGGCCAATACTTAAAAGATTTTCTTTAAGATTTGGAACTAGTAAAACGTCTTTGATGAATTTAGTACCTTTCTTTGTCTCCACCATGACAGTTCCTTTGCCTCGAGACTCCACTGTGGTGTCATTTCCTAGCCGAACTTTGACATTGACAGATTTATCAATGTCTTTGAAGATACTTTGATCTTTTTCCATGTGATTACTGCATCCACTATCCAAGTACCAACTTCCTTCTCTACCAGAAGATTCTTGATTGGCGTAGAATAAGAGTTTCTCTTGATTATCTTCTTCAGCAAAGTTTGCTTGATGTCTATTTTTACTACGACAATACTTCTCTATGTGACCAAACTTCTTGCAATACTTGCATTGAGGTTTTCCATGATGCCAACAATCTTTTTCCAAGTGACTTGTCTTTTTACATATGCCACATGGAGGATATTTTTCTTGACGAGTCATAGAGAAGCTTCTAGGATTTTCTTTATTTCTAGAAATTTCTTCTCTACTTTTATCTCCTTCATATTCTTTATTCTGAGACCGTAATTTTAGTTTTGATTGAAAGGCATTTTCAACCGAGTCTTCTTCATGCCTTTTCAATCTTTGTTCATAAGCTTCAAGAGAGCCCATTAGTTGTGTGATTGACAATGTAGCCAAATCTTTTGTTTGTTCAATCGCGGTTGCGATTGCATCATACTTTTGGGGAATAGAAATTAAAATTTTCTCAACGATCTTTTTGTCAAGAATATTTTCCCCATAGGCTCTCATCTGACTAACTATTTCTTTTATTCTAGAATAGTAGTCTTTAATGGTCTCAGATTCTTTCATTCTTAATAATTCAAACTCTCGTCTTAGAGAATGAAGTTTAATATTGCGTACCTCGTCACTTCCTTGAAACTCCTCTTGTATTGTGTTCCAAGCTTGTTTTGCACTTGTGGCACCAATTATCCTTGGAAAAATTGTGTCATCAACTGCTTGTTGAAGAACAAATAAAGCCCTTGAATCCTTCTGCTTGTTTTCTTTCAACTCCTTCTTTTGAGCTGTAGTAAGAGTAGAAGTGTCTTCTGGAATAGTGAATCCCTCTTCTATGATATCCCATAAATCTTGAGAGCGAAAGAATGTCTTCATTTTGACACTCCAAAAATCATAACTTTCTCCTTTGAAAATAGGTACTGGAATTGATGATGTTTGATTAGTAGTAGCCATTGTTGAGAATATATTTGGGAGTAGTAGAATGAGTTATAGTTTTGTTTGAGGTAGTTGAAAATTTTATCTACACCCAGTAGATGACCGAACGTAGCTCTGATACCACTGTTAGTATTTTAAGGTTGTGAAAGGAGTAGTTGATGGTAGAGAAAATGTAGAGATAGTAGAATGTAGAAGTAGTAGTTGGAAGAAGTGTTGTAGTTGTCTTTAGTTGTAGTAGATGTTGGTTCATACAAATGATAGATGTTGGCTACATACCTCAAATGGTAGAGTTCATGGGTATTTATAGACCCATAGATTATTCTAGAACATACTAGCCACAACTTATGTGGAATGTTCTAGATTTTTACCTATGTAGAATATTCTTGATTTTTTCTTCCTATCTTAGACTTTTCTACAATATTCTAGAACTTGTGTTACATTTCTTTTCTTCTATCTTAGGAGTTTCTACATTCTTCTAGAATTTGCATTACTCTTTAATAATCATTAAGTTGGGTCAAGATCTTAATCATTATAGAACGTAACCATCATTTCAAATAAAATGAAAATCCTTAATTATTGGAGTTTATTGGAGTGTCTTCATAGATACCCTTCCCTGTCATTTAAAGGAGAAAAATCAAATACTTTTGTGAAGGATAAAATGTCTGTCAAAATTTTGCAGGTCAATTTTGACGCCTATAGCATGATCTGATAAAACTTTTTCTAAATCATGTATAGTTTATACCAGAAGCCATATAGTATTGGCATGGAGAATAATTTGTTTATTTAGGAGGTAAATGGAGGATTTACAATAAGAAGCAATGATACTACAACATGAAGCTAATTTAAAAGTCTTGTGAGAAGAACATGAATTCAAATAATAAAGGCGATTTTGAGGTCCTTAATAGAAGAACCACATAATGTTAATCTTATAACCTTATCAACAGAAGGACACACTCTTCACAATAAATATTTCATACATAAAAGTATGTGCTAGTAGATGATAGTTCATATAAAAATATTCATTTGGGTCGTAATAAGTTACTTAAAAGAGCTCAACCAAACAAACTAGGTCGTGTTCCTTTACAAAGTGTTCCAGTGCTTTTGTAGAGTTTATGGAACTAGATACTTTGAAGGACAATACCTTAATAATTTCTTTACAAAAATTCCACCCATAATTTCAAAAAGATGTCATGGAAAAAGTGTCTATACCCAATATTTGTAATGAGAAAAGATATAATGTTAATACTAGCAAAATAATCTAACAGATTTTTGGTAGGAATAATCATATATATATATATATATATATATATATATATATATATATATATATATATATTTAAAAGTTATGGGTATGAATGAAAACCTGGTTGAAGAGGTGGTAGAAACCGACCGCACATTGGAGTATTCCATGAATGAGTGTGCTGGTGGGCTCTTCTGCATTGTTCCAAAGGGATTCAAGATAGTCATGACATTTGTAGTACTCTCCTCCATTGAAGAGAGCCACAGCTTCATCAAAGGTGTGGTTTTCATCATCATCTTCATCTTCATTATCTTCTTCTTCTTCTTCAATGAAATACCTGTAAGAAAAAGCCAAGAGCTTGGAATTGCAGCTTCTGTGGCTCAGGTGCTGCTTTGAAATAGTCAGTGGTTTGAAAGATGATGCAAGAGTGATGGAGCTGTGAAAGGAAGATGGAAGATAACGTTGGGATGAGATATGGAGAAGAGTTATGAGAGAAGAAGAAGGAAGAAGAGCCATGGATGATGAATGGCAAAGAAAGGTTTCTCTTGTTTAGCCATATTTTCTTTCATTTTTTTCTGTGGTGATGGTGGAAGCTCATGTCGTGGCAACTAAGAATTCTTCCACTCTTTTAAGATTTATGAATATGATTTTGTGGTACTGTACTTTATTGTTGCCTAGATTTTTTGTTTTGGACGGTTGATAAGATATAGTTTTTTTCAACAATGATATTCTCATTTGTTTTTAGAAACTTTAGTTTATATTGACCTTTTAAAGAGAAAATAAATTGTTTATTTTCCGTTAGTAAAATATATATAAAGAGTAGATATTAAAAACAATAATAAATTATCATTTCACAACTATTGTTAAAACGCGAATTGATTTAATGATTTTTTATGGAAAAAGTTAAGTAACTTTTCTTAATTTTTATATGTTGAAAACTTTAAGTGAGTTTTCTCGAAAAAATAACTGAAACCGTTCCTGTTAAAATCTTGCTAATGAAACTTTTTATTCTATACAATGAATGTGTGCAAAATTTAGAAAAAATATGCACTCCATAAAATATACGATTAACTTTTATTATTTAAAAAGCTTAAATAAGTAAAACATGTGGTTTTTAATCTTTCTAGAGTTAAAAATTATTTCTCTTAATTCCAAGTATTATATTACACTACGTACTTATACGTTAAATAATAAAAAAGTAAATAGTTCTTCCACAAATATAATAGATTAAATTGTATTCATGCTCCAAAAATAAACAATGTCATTTAGTTATTTATGTTTTTTTTTAACTATAATATAAATTTTAACTATTTTTTTCTCTAAATTTATTTTTGAAATTTATGTTTGATTTTACTTAAAAGTTTCGTATTACTTGAAAAGTAATATAAAGATATTTATTTTAATTTATTGAAAGATATATTTTAATACAATCTTACAAAGAAATTATTAAATATAAAATTAATACAGTAATTATATAGTTGTTAAAGCCTTCTACCCCGGTAAGTATATCGCATCTTCATCGAGTTGGAGTTGAGCCACACTGGTCCAAATATCATTATCCAAAATAATGTCTACTCCCTTAATTCTTGTAGAGTAGACTCTATTTCTAACTTTTAAACTAAAATAAAACAATCTAATCAGATCATGATAAAACTTATCTTGCATTTCCAATAGAGATTGAATACCCTGATGGAAGAGAAGAGGTGGGAACTGGAATCCATAGAAGTGAAACTAGTTATACTAGTCCGGATCACACAAATCGTACGTCCAGTTGTTAATTTCAACCAAGAATTAATGCTTCACTATCACAAACCAACAAACTGTTACAATAAAAAAGAAAATAAAACAGTTTAAGGTTAGAACACCTCTATTGTTACCCTAAGAGATGAAACTCAGTTCCCTTGAAACCTACAAGGGATGAACACCTCCTCCAAATGTTTAACGAAGGATGAACACCTCATTTGAATCTTCATAAAGGATGATAAACTTTTAACTCAGCAACAACAACACTCAATCACACTCCCAGTGAAAGTTCTCGCTTTATGCCAACACCAAGTTCTCATATCCACAGCACAAGGGTTACACAAACCCTAGAACACTTATCATAGTACACAACAAATAAGAATTTCAAAATCAATGTATTTCATATTTCGTATCTTAGAATGAGAGTCTCAATCTAATTTATAGAGATTTCACTCAAGGATACCTTTAAAAATTTGTTGTCAGCTATTTAGCATGTAATAATGGATTATCCACTTATGGTAATCGATTATGCATCAATGAATGCACAACGGTCAAAAAATTGCTTAAAAATCTCATAATTGCTCGTAATAATCGATTATGGCAAGTCATAATTGATTACTGATAGTCGATTATCATTAGTTGGTAATCGATTATCTTGAGTATAAAATGAGGTTTTCTGATTCAAAACGCATTTTAACACAACCTAAGGCAAACAATACATAGAATCAAAGATAAACTACGCCTTATACATTAATATACTGAATTACAAAAGCTTTAACATAAAAGACAAGTCTTCATGAAAATCTTCATGAAAATCTTCCTGTAATAAGAGCACTTGAGACTTAACTTTGAGATACATAAAAACTTCATTTCTTCAGCTTTGTGCTAACAATTGTGACTTGTTAGAATATTTTTTTAAACCATTATTATTAATTTTCAATATTATGGTTAGAGTTTTCTTAACCAATGTCATGGTATTTTCTTGTGAATGTGATTTAAATATTTTTCAACTAATGTCAATCATGATTATTGTTTTTATGTATTTGTGGTGATTTTTTTACTATCAACAAAGATGTCAAGACAGGCTTGGGTGGGATCTAGGTTAGGTTAGGTTGACTTAGGACCATGTTAAGTTTGTCGGACTAGGCTTAAGTTGACTAGGTCTAAGTAAAGTCAAGTTGGGTCCAGAAAAAGTCAAGTTCAGTTAGGTCCATGTGAAGCCAAGTTGGGTTGGGTCTAGGTCAAGTTGGGTTGGTCGAGTTAAGCCAAGATAGGTTGGATAAAGGTCAAACCATGCTTAGTCAGGTTTGGGTCATATCAAGTTAGGTTAAATCCGTGTCTGTTGAATTAAGTCAGGCCTACATAAGGCCAAGTGAAGTCAAAGCAAGTCGAGATGGGACATGCTCAAGCCCATGTCAAGTTATGTCAAGGAAAGCAAATTGGTTAGGTTGGCCTAGCCAGACCAAGTCAAGCTAAACCAAGATCAAGTCAGTTAAAGTACAAATCATGCTAGGTTGTTAGGTCAAGCCTAAGTCAAATTTGGTCGAGCCAGGCCAAAGCAAGTTAGATTGGACCCAACCCAAATCAATATGGGTTGGGACTAAGTTAGGTTTAATTAGGTTAAGTCTTACCTAGGTCAAGATGAGATTGTGTTAAGTTGAGCCTAAGTTAGTTTTGGTCTAGCCTAAACAAGCCCATGTTAAGTTGGCATGAGCTAAGGTCTGATTGAGTTGGTTTGAGTCAAGGTCATATCGAGTTGGTTTGGACTTTGGTCAAGCCAAATAGTGTCAGACTCATGTCAAGTTTGATCCAAGTTAAGAAATGTTCAGTCTGGTTGAACTCAAGTCATGCAAGATCATTTTAGGTATAGTCAAATTCAAGTTATGTTGTGTCGAGTTGAACCTCAACCTTTCAATTAAGATACTAATAATAAAAGTTAGGATTAAATATGTTTTTGGTTCCAAAACTATCATGTGATTTTGGTTTTAGTTTTTCTGTCAAACTTTGATCCATTTTTCCTCTTCTTTTAGAAAGTCCAATATTTAGTCCTCCATGACTAATATCATTAGGTTTTTTTTTACGTGGCTAACAGTGTCATGTCATCAAAACAAATGTATACTTAATTAATTCACGTGGTGATAACTTGCAATGCCTCAAGGTCAAAGATGAAACCTTTATCAACCAAAACCTTAGTTTCTTAGATGTCTAATATAGTCACATCAAACTTAAAAAGGAATTGATTCGTTTCATGCGTCCCTCTGACCGCTTTCACTACTTTTTCCAAGAAGAGCAACGAATTTTCTCCGAGAACAAACCCTTCAGTGTCTCCAAATTATGTAAATTGTTAATGATGTCCAAGAACAAACTTATTAGTGCTGATAACTTGCTTGACGTGAAAAGGAAGTTCGGGTTCCCTAACCTATTTTTGGTTGATTGGAACTCCGAGTTTGTAAAATCTATTATTGAGAAAAGGGCCGAGGAAGAGAGTGAGCGATTAAAGATTAAGGTTATTCCTAATTTCAAAGTGGAGCTATTGCTAAGGTTTGTGTTAACTAATGTTTGTGTTAAAGAAGGAGACGAGAGAGTCACTTAGGGATCAATGGGTGTGGGAAAAAGTTAGACCAATGGCAACTTGATACATCATACTTTCACATTGTTGTAGCTTGAATATCTATTGGTTTCTTTCTTAAATTGTTGCTTGAATATCTATTGGTTTCTTAGTTTAAGGGGCATCACTATTGAATTTTTCTTGCAATTTGGGAGGACCTGAAAGATAAATTAATTCACTATATGCATTACTCCATGTCATAAGCCATTTCCTTGTCTCTGGAATTGTTAAAGGAGAAATAATTACTATACTAATTAATTAAATTATTACTGGTAAAATTGACCAAATTATTGTGCTTCTCCAATGTTAATGGACCCTGGAAAAGTTATCTCTTCCATAATTCATATGTAAATATGTTACTACTTTGTTCCTGTCATTGGGGTCATTTAAATTCTTTGGCATAATTTATAGATTTGATATGTGTATATACTTTCTGTGAGTTTTGCAACACATTTCTTTTAACTCAAATGATCAGGTACAATGTGTTGATCATTGCAAAACCTCACGAGATTTTTTCTATGATTTGGTAGGTACTTGGAGACATTTTAGAGTCTTTAGCTGGAGCAATTCTTGTTGATTCAGGGATAAGAAGGTTGTGTGGCAAAGCATCAAGCTACTTTTGGAACCCTTTATAACACTTGAAACATTGAAGCTCCATCCAATCAGAGAGTTTTATGAAGTTTGTCAGAAAAGAAACTATAGAATTATACAAGATGTGGTGTCTGGTAAAGGGGATCAGACCAATTACAGAGTGAATGTAGAAGCTGATGAGGTTAGTCCCCAGTATGAGTATATTGGTGCTTCACTTAAGGACACGACAAAGAAGATTGTTTGCAAGGAACTTTGGAATTCCCTGAAGGAAGGATATCATTTGGGTAAATAAGTTTGAAAAATTATTTGATAATGTATATGCACACGGGTTAACCAATCATTGTAGGTTATAAAAAGACAGACTAAAATTTCTTGGTTTTATGCAAGTGTTGTAATATTAATCTAACAATTTGATTCAAGTCCAGTGAGAATTATTTAACGACCGATATTGTATAGTTTAATATTTTTTTTTTGTTTCAAAATGAGTATTGTAGAATACAAGTTAACATTTGGTAAATGAAAATTTTCACTAGTGTAAATAATTGGGTTATAATGTTTCAGTTATAAACACATCACTATCCTCATGAAAAATTCATTTCTCACAATTTAGTAAAATGTGTACTAAATATATGATATGATTCTAAATTTTGTTTTTTAGATGATTTGACTAAGTTTAAGAAAATTTCATCCTTCAAATATAGGTAGTTCACATGTTATCAGTTCTTCTACAATTTTGTAACAAGATACTAAGAACTATGATTTAATTTAAGTACGTAATTTGTCTTTATATTTTATTCTAATTTGTAATAGAGAGTGTTACGTGTCAAATTTGAGTTATTTTAAAATTCTTTTGATTTTGATACGTATCATTTTTTAAATAGAAGATTATTTAAACTTTAAGAAATAAACCTAAATTTTGACATGTTACACTTTTAAAAGTCATTAACGCTAATTTAAGATAATAAAACTTAGAAAAATAAAAATTTAATTAAATTTTCTTTTAAAAAATAAAAACTTAATTAAGTAAAAAAAAACGAATTAAATCGTAAATATTATTAACTCTGAATCAAATGGATAACTCTAATTCCGATAGCATCTGTGAAACTGTTCAACCACGAAATGAAATGAGCTGTGAATAGGAAACAATCACCAAGAAATGAGCTTATTTCCTTAATGCATTCTGGTCTGGTTGACATAATAAAATATCTGACTCCACTCCATAAAATAGACAGCCCACAGAACCTTCACAGAGCTAAGCTAAATGCTGATCTTTAGTTTTGATGCATCAAATATAGTCCTTAACTTTAATTAATATCACAAAACAGTTCTTTATTTAGAATCATCTATAATTTGTGTAAAATCTGGTTACTACAGCCACCAGCATCAGACAGAGCAAGAGTTAATTGGGAAATATAACTATCATGCACGAGACAGGAATATGTACATTTGAACATGAAGAAATTATCAAGTTTGGTTTCCTTGTTGGGGGTTGATGAATATCAATTAATGGAACCTCATAATTATAGCTACTTTAGAAGCCGTTAACTGTAACATCAGTAGGAAATTCTAACAGATGAGTAGAGTCTAGACAGAAAATTATTTTTGCTAACCAACCATTAAAAAGACATGACATTAGAAAAGAGCTTTAGCTTTTGCTCATATATATATATCTATATTTTTTTTTCTTTTTCTTCTTTCTTTCTCCATCTCTTTCTTCCTTTTCTTTTATGATGTAAAACTATTATACTTTCTCTAACTAACCATTAAAAGGATATCACGTATCATACAAGAGTTCTGGTCTTTGCAAACGCATATGCTTTATACACTAGAGAAACTTTTTCATGCAGTAGATCTATATTGAAATTAAATTCCCTGAGTAGACTTGGCCAATATTTATTTCCACAAGTAGACAGACGTTTTTACTGTGATGAGAATTCGTTTTGCAGTAATCGAAATCCCTGCCATCTTATTTATTGGTTCCTATATTTGAAACAAACCAGTGATAAAAAAAGTTGTCAAAAAACATTTTTCTATTTATTCCTCCCTCTCTTTCTTTTTTAATCATGTACCTATTGCCCCTTTCTCCCTTTCCTGTTTCTTTATGAAGTATAATTCTCCATCATAAAAAGGCTGTTGGGATGGAACAAAACACATCCGCAAAGATCAATACGATAGAATAATATTTAACAATTGCAATATTACATACAAACGGCACACTATATCCACCTATTATACATACATTAGGCATTGAAGTTAAAAAATTAACAGATTTTGAAATAAAGTCTCCTCAGAAAATCTTACACCCTCGCCTAACAGGATTACCAAGAAGAAAGAAAAAAGCAGAATAAAAGAAAGAACAGTAACATAACAAGAAATTAATAGTGCTTTATCTGGCGTCAAGTGTAAAAGACAGCAACCCTTCTTACTAAAGGAACAGTAATATCACCCACCAATATCAACCAGGAGAATTTTTTTTAAAGTAAAAGATATTGATAACGAGCTAAAGAATTGTTAGAGTAAATTATATTATCTGATAGAAAGATGTGACCAAAATCTTGTTCCTAAGGCAAAATGAGGACCACCACCTGCTCAAGAGCCATGCATAAATTGTGTAAAGGCGGGCAACAAAGCAGTCCATGTTACCTAGAAGGTTAATGGTGACCCACCATGCTCTGTTTCCAAAATCAATCCACCTATTATAATTGATTGGGTAAACCCATAAAGACAGTTCTTTATGGTCTCCCAAGTGTTCAGACATACCTTCATCTCTAAATGTCAAATGCAATGGACCCTCACTCATTCACGTTGCTACCTGGCTGATGTTTGATGTCAGATAGGACGTGGTTATTTGCCTACTTTATTGAATCAGCACTACCAAACTTATCAGGCAGCCACATCAAGAGGAAACTTACTTAGAAAATAAGGAAAAGAATAGGAGAAACAACAGTCACACATCTTGAGTTGGGAAACAATCCATCAAGGCAAAAGTGATTCAAGCAATTTTTATGTCTCTAAAATAGTAAACTTAATTGTCCTGGCCTCTGGAGTCTTATGAGGCTCTTAAGGAGGCATGCAGCATGCACCTAACTTTCTTCTGTCATTCCAAGACAAGTTATAGCAATAATAAAAGAGATCAATAATTAATTCGAAGAGCCTATCATATATCAACGCAAAGTCCTAAAGTAACATTAATTATATTTTGATAAAGCATACTGTATATATGTATAATAGCTCTACCTACCAATTGGATTTGAGGTGTAGCACCCGGTTTGTTGCACATATAAATAACTCTTTGATATGTAGTACAACTAGGAATCCAAGAAGCACTGACAATATCTGCACATCTCTATTTCAAAAGCAGAACGCTCTTAATGAATAAACTGTACCTGATAGAAAACCTTACAGACACGGAGAATCAACCACCTCTTAAAATTAGAGAAAACTTAATTATACTTCAACTTTGGACAAAATATATATAAAAGAAGGGCAGAGGGAAGAAAGAAAAAGAAGTAAGTAAGAAGTTACTGGATGTAATGGAGAAAAGTAAAATGAAGAATAACTTAGTCCAAAATGTGGTTAAAATTGTGTTGCATGAAAGTGAGAATAATATAATTTCACTTTTAAAATTGCGTTGCATGAAAGTAAGAATAATATAATTTCACTTTTAAAATTTTGTTGCATGAAAGTAAGAATAATATAAGTTCACTTTTAAAATTGTGCAGAAAACATAAATTCTCCTTGTAGTATCCTTTTCTTTTACTATGCAATGTGATAGTCCAAACTACAGTTATGTTTAGGATTCACATTAGAAGGCATAGAACTTTTCCTCAATGATTAACTCTGTAGACAGAGATAGCTACTAACAGATGGCCATGACGCATCCAAATGATGAAGTATCACACATAATTGCCCGTTCCATCACTCTATCTCCACAGATATCATAATCTAGTCAGGACATTCCGCTTTTAAAATTCACACTTTTGTTGTTTACTCATTATTCATCAAGAAAGCGAGCGAGTCAGATCATAAGTTGGGGGAATTTGTTTCATTACAGAGGCAAGAAAAAAAGAAAAACAGAGAAGGGCATACGATGTTTCTAGTTTTTACAGCCTCATAATTAATCGGTGTCAGGACAAGTCAGAACAGAGACCTGAACACATATATATCAGACCAAAGGAATTCCAAATGCAACAGCTCAGTTTTTGAGTCACAAAAAATATATATATAATTTTGATAGTATTGAAAGAGCAACAGTGATGCAGACCGTGAGAGATACAGACGCATCTTTCTCATCCTATCTCAGACCCGATAACAAGGCAACAATAACTACAGGACCTGTTGAAGACGCCATCTCTGAGCTTAGCATATTCGATGCTCACAAATACTTCAACGATGATGGTAGCAGCAACAACACCAATAACATTCAAAAGGTTAACAACAGCAGAGTCTCTCCCATGGAGCGAATTCCAGAGAGAGGTGATGTCATCGCCACAGAAACCACCAGATACTCCTCTGCTTCATCATCTGTGGACGGCTACGCCCACATCAGAAACTACAGAGCACGCTCATTCCACGCGGCAACTCCAACGGCTTCCTCAGAAGCCAGCTGGAACAGCCAAACGGGGCTGCTGTCTCACCCTCCAGGTGCAATCCCTGTCTCAATGCAAAACCCTAAAAGCCTTCGAAACCCCAAACACTCCAAATCCATTTGGCTCCTTAGGAGAAAATGTCCTTGCACGGGGAAAAAATCAGTTCAAATCAAAGAATCAGCTCAAGAATCCAAATCTCAGATATCACAACAAGAAAGAAATTACGAACATCACAACGTTGCTAATCACATCACACCAAATAAGTGGATTCTGAATGAAACACCAGCATCGCTACCGGTACCGGTAACAGCAACAATTGCGGCAGCGAAATCGCAACGGTTTCACAATTCCAACTCTCACAGAGTTACGAGCTCAGTGAGAGTACCGTTCACCGAGGGATTCACTTTCCCCGTGCTAAACCCTAACAATCCAATAACAAAACTAAAAGTCGCAAACAGCGTCGCAGAGGAAGATCCGCCGCGCGACTCGTTAGAGGTGTTCCGGCCCCCAGACGAGCCATCGCCGAAGCCGCTGAACTTCTCGTTCCCAGCTAAGGCACGCGTCGTCGAAGACGACGCCGCGAGCGACGCGAGCTCCGATCTCTTCGAGATCGAGAGCTTCTCGACCGCGACACAGTCAACGTTCCCCGCGGCGTACCGTCGCAACAGCAGAGACTCGTTCGACGAGGCCTCGGGCTCCACTTCAACCACGGCGTTCTTCTTCGGTCGAAGAAGCGTAGACGAGGGCTCCACGACGCCGACTATAACGGAGTGCTACGAGCCGAGCGAGGCGAGCATCGAGTGGAGCGTGACGACGGCGGAGGGACACGACGAGGCGGTTCCGGGCGTGGAGGAGAAATGGAAGCGTAAAGGAGGAAACGGTTTGTTGGTGAGCTGTCGGTGCGAGAAGGCGGTTAGCGTGGGGCCGCAGCCGGTGAAATGTGGATCAGAGGGACAGAGAGGTGCCACGTCACCATCAGCATCACATGTGAACGCTATCGCGAGTGGGGGTAACAGTAGTAAGATTGGGAGTGTAAATAAGCCACCACTTGCCAGGGCTCACCGCAACGCACCTCGCGTGTCGCTTGCTTTCGCGACATAGCCATTTGCGCGCATGCATGCATCTTACGCTTTTCTATTTTTATTTTTCATTTTTTATTTTTTATTTTTCTTCTCCTCGCCTCGCCTCGCCTGAAGAATCAACAAGACCCCAGAATAACGTAATCACCCGCTTTTCCGTTTTGTCTGTTTCTTCCTCCGTTTTCTAATTATTGTGTCGCCTTTGTCTTTCTGTTCTGTATCCGTTCTTTGAGTGATAGGAATAACAGGATGCATGTAATGGCATGAGATATATTACGTCGTTGTTGTAACAGAAGCCAGCAACGAATCATCATACTCTCCTTCTCTTTGAAATAAATGGCGCTGTTAACTCCACTAATCACATTGCTACAACTACAATTAACCTCCTCATGAGTGATTAACTAATTAAAGAACAATAAATTGTGCTTTCTTTTCTTTTTGCATGCATAACGGTGCAAGTACAAGTACGTAATATGCTTGGTTCTTATATTATTATCGGGTATATATACAAAATCACAATATGCTTGCTTCTTTATGTATTGGCTGACGAGTTGGTAAGTTTACCAAAAACTCATAATTAAAACTGTTTCCGTAATGATAGTCGTACATTATATTTTTTTAAACAAACATATTTAAATTATGCGTTTCGGACACTGATACATTGATAACTCTTTTTTCCCAAACAAGACATGTGGAATTAAATTTCATTTTTTTGTAAGTTAACTGTTTTTGTTTTAATTTGTTGTTTGCTAAGATAAATATCTCCTTTTATGATTTTCTATTATTCCTTTCACTGTGTTCTCTTTGGTAAGACAATTATTTTCATTTTATTCTTGAGTCGTTGACCCACCGACATTATCTTGATTAATTAGGTTTAGGATTTTGGTCTTGCTCCTTAATAGTCATGGATATGTGTAGGAAGAACTTGTTTTCTTTTGTGGTGATTAAGTTTGATATTTTCCCTTACTTGTGTCTCGTCTTTTTGTCTCATTGTGTTTGATAAGTTTTTTATCTCTAACACAACTTTACACTCATAATCCTAACTCCTAAAAAAGAGGTTAATTTCCTCTTTGATTATTTTCCCTCTTTACTCTACCTTTAATTTCTTTCGGTTCTCGACATAATACTTCTTAACTATATAATAACTGTTCCTCTTTATTTTTATTTATTAATTTTTTGTGCATCGTATCATTTATTGTTAATTCACTTTCATGTACACCTTTTTTTAGATTTTGTATTTGATAAATGGTGGTGATTTTCTATTTCAGGGTGCAATGTATATAATATAGTTGGTGTTAAAAGTTATTAATTTTCTCGGCACTTCATAATGGTAGGGGAATTTATAACTCCATCATTTAATATCCTATGTGATCATGAACTTGAAGGGTTATATATGTTGTAAGAGTTTTGATAAAACACAAGAGAAAACTTGAAAACAAAAATATTTTCTTAAAAGTATTAGAAGAGAATTATTTTACAAAAGTAAAATATGTTTGAGTATAAAAAGAAAATACAAGGAATATAAAATTATATAAAAAAACATAATTGAAGATTTTAACAAAAATCTAAGGAAAACTTCAGAGAAGATGTACTATATGGCCGGACGATTTCGACAAATAAGGAGGAGCGGGTGGCCCAGCAATATAAATACTCAATTCCAAGTAAAGCAAATACGAAGGTCATCCAGTCATGCATAAGTGTGGGCCGGACAGGCGATCTCAGCAACAAATACTTCAAAAGGGATGTCAAGAATCAAGGTTAAAGCTAAGTACTAATTAGTGTAATGGGTTGAGATTGAGTTGTGATTAATGTTCCATTAATCTTAGGCTCATCTCAAAAACTATAAATAAAGGTCAAAGATAACAGGTATGTGTTCGCATTTATTGCAAATTTAAGACTTTGCTCTGACCCCCGAACTGTTTATTGACTTAAGCATCGGAATACCTTTGGTAGGTACCTCCGACCGATTTAGAGCACAAACGAAGGATAACTTGGACTAAGGATAGATACAACTACCCGAGCGGTTAAGGAGTGAAAGTTTGAAGGTGTGTTTTGTGGAGTTTCTCGACCCTATACCTGAAACATTTTGGCATCCACCGTGGGATTGAGTGATTCAGAAGACCCAATGGTGAAAGGTCTCAACCTTGAGCTTGCCCTTCAGTATGTACTGTCAGCCCTTAAACTGGGACCATTCGCAAATAGCATTTGCCGACGACCCCCAAAAACAATGAAGGAGTTGAGAGAGTGGGCGACAGAGGACATAAGGGTTGAAGAGATGAGAGAGGCTCACAAGCTAATGGCTCATGATGTTGTAATCACAATATTACCAAGACAACTTAGGAATATAAACTAGTTGGCACTGTAAAATCATCATTTCTTTTATTTTGTTTTCAAAACCCTTTTTCATAATTTATCAATTTTCTTATAAAAACATATTTAGATAAAAAAGAAAACTTAAATATAATTAACATAAAAGAGATGGTGTTACAATTATGCATAAGATAATATATTTTTTTAATGAAAATATTATACATAAAATATTATTTACATTGTAAACATCTGGATGGTCTTACGATAATTATCATATAATTGAAGGTATAAACAATGAGAATAGGGTAACCTTACTAAATTAATTAAACCAAAATAATAAATAGATATGAAGTTATAAACACCTCACTTAATTAAATTAAACAAATCAAAATAATAAATAAAATTAAGGTTATGAACATTTTACTAAATAAATTAAATAAATAGAATAATAAATATAAATGAGAATGAGAATATGATATTTCACTAAATAAATTAACTAAACAAAATAAAAAAGATAAATAGAAATTTGAATAGATAAAAAATATTATTAACACCTCACTAAGTAAATTAAATAACTAGAAAAATAAATATAAATAAAAGTGAGGTTATAAACACCTCACTAAATAAATTAAATAAATCAAATAAATCGAAACAAAATATTTTGATTATGAACACTCACTAATAAATTAAATAAACAAAGTAATAAATATAAATAAAAATTCGAATACGGCACATAATTTAAATAAGTAAATATAATGAAATATATAACAGTGATAAATGTCTAGCTTCACAATGAATAACTTTTTCAAGTAAACTCTAATTCTCTATTGATTAAATATTTTTTCCAATTTACTTTAAAATATTTCTCGATAGAGCTCTTTTCTTTTAAATTAGAAAGAAAATGAAGATGGAGAAGAATGAGAAAGAAAGATGGACGAATGCAACTACTAAAACTCACCCTATTTCACTTTTCCCCTTAACATTTTATAGAAAATTTATATTATTATTATTATTTTAAAATTATTTTGTTTCTTTACATTCACCAACATATAATACTAAAGTCATCATTTACTATTTAAATATTATAATACTTGGGAGAAGTATTGTTCGTTGTCCCAAATGCGAAAATTATATTTGTTATTATAGATTTCTAAATGCAAATCTGACCTGTCAAAATGAAATATTATGTCTTAAAAACTCTTGATAAAGGTTTCAACCCAATTTTTTACTACAAACTTTGAAAATAATTTTTTTACTAAGGTAACTAAGAAATAGACAATATGAAGAGACCTAATTTTTATAATAAAATGTGAAAATTATTTATCTTGGAATTTACCTGTAAATTTGATCGATTATAGTGGACACTATATTTCAATAATACTTTAAAAATTACAATCTAATATAATAGTTCTTGAAGTTGTGATCAGAATGTTACCGAAATAACTTAAGAATAAAAACTAGTTGAAACCTCAAATCATCCTTTGTTTTTATTTGTTTTATCAAAGCTCTTTTTCACAATTTACCAATTTATTTATAAAAACATATTTAAATAAGAAATTTAAATATAGTTAAAGAAAAGAGAGGGGTTACAATTATACATAAGATAACATTTTTTTAAAAATATATACATAAGATAACATTTTTAAAAAAATATATACATAAGATAACATTTTTTTAATGAAAATATTATACAAAAGATATCATTTACATTGCAAATATCGAGATGTTACAAAACCAGTATAAAAATATTGTGTGTATTAGTTTATGTTTTTTTCCATTTCATTGGGATAGGTTGATATTATCAAGAAAAAAAATTGCATGATCTATTATAATAATTTGTATAATAACATAAAATAATGCATCTGTTATTATTTGTAATTGATTATGATTTGTTAAATTGATTAAATTCGAAATCTGATTAAGTGATTTATTTTGAATTCTTTGTTAGAATTTCACTAAGTTAATTATGTTTTTGAATCAATTAAAATGTATGATTCAGAAATCATGTTTTGGTAAAATCCTTAGTCAATCTGAATTAACAAAAGGAAACTTTCAAACTAAACATTTTTTTAAAGGGTCAATTCAACACCTTTCTTTTTCTGGCTGAGTACTCGTTTTAGTGATCACACAAACGACATTTGTCGTTAACAATGTATTTATTGTTGTCTTACACCTATCTTAATGTCATGTCATTATTGTATTCTTATAAAAAAAGGGGTTCATAATTAGATTGTATGGGGTTGGGCAATTAGTCAACAGCATAAGACATTAGACATGTGCGTGAAGCTTCACAAAATTATGGAAATGCCAAGATGTACTCCCATGTGTATTCATTTAACGAATGGAAAAAGATATTGTTGACAAACACATATGCGGATTAAAAATTGAGGGAAATGATAAGTATTATTAGCATCATACATTCAATCACAAGTGTATCCATTACGCAATAATAGATAGTAAATAATTATTGTTTTCTGAAAGGAATGGTGCAATCCATATATAATTAATAACAAATTTAAACAAAAAAAAGTTATTCTTAAGTAGCACGATAGGCTCATTCAGTATTATTAACCTAAAATGATTATATAATATTTTAATGTATATTTGTTAGCGTAAATATTCACATATTAACCTAACATATGATCAAATATTGATAGTTTGATTACATTATGATATTCTTTAATATCATATATCTACAAATATTTGGATAATCAAGTAAGATATCACATTATTATGATTATTCTATTGACTATCATATATCAGTAGTTTGATTATTTTTATAATTTTGATATTATATATTTTTATCGCATAAGTCATACGGTCCAAAAACTCTATAAATAATACACATTATATTTCACTAGAAAATATACAATCACTCATATTCATTTTCTTCTATTCATAAGATTCAAACTGCTCAGGATCTAGTAAGAATACATATGTAAAAACAAATATCAATCCTTGTGGGATTTTCTCAAACACTTGGAATGCATAATAGATTAAGAATGATATGGTATATTATTGTTAGGGTTAAACTTCACTAAACCTCATTCTCATGGACATCTTTACTCAACTTATTTTTAATTCAATATTAAACCTCATTCTCATGGACATCTTTACTCAACTTATTTTTAATTCAATATTAAAGTCGTCACATAAGTTTACTAAAATCCAAAATTTTTAGTAGATTGAGTGTAAGTTTTTTCATTCAGAGTCAATTTTTTTGAGCATTTAATAGAAAAACATGTTTTCACAATAAGGGTTTATATATAACAACTAAAAACGAACATTTATGTACTAAAGAAATGGTAGACCATTTAATTAACTATACTAAAAATGTCAATAAAATATGTTTATTAACAACTACACTGTATATAGACTTGAGTCAAGTTCCTTATCTATAAGGATAAACATTTGAATTCTTTATAGATTTTGCAAGAAAGTTAAAAATGAAAAAGGCTTATATATTATATCTATTATAATCATGACGTAGAGTTGGTAGATGAAGGCTTTCAACAACACTGATGATGGTATTCACAATTTTTTAACCCCACAAACACTACGACAAAATGGTGAGATAGAGAAATATCATTGTAAGAAACTACCATAACTTTGTCAAATTCTAATTCAATTATTAAGCACTAATGGGCAAAGGTAATAAATATAATATGTCATTTACAAAATAGAATCCACATCATAGCTATTATGAAGAAAACTCACAATTAATTATGGAAGGATAAAACAATTGAATATCAAAGACAACCTTGAAAGGAACAATGTTTAGGTACAATGAAACTTCAAAGCCTATAATTGATAACTTAAGAACCAAAGTTGTGAGATAATTCATTCATAAAAGATCCAATAACCATAAACCTGATAAGATATTACTAGAGTTGAATGATTCTTACTCTAAGTAGGTTGATGAAAAAAAAGTAAAAGAAGGAGACTTTTCTAATCAACCAACAAACGCAAATGAAGAAACACCCAATAAGCAGCTAGACATTATTGATAGAGCACCAATAGGTGATGCACCAAGTCACAGAGAATTATAGGCTTTACCAACTTTATCATAAAGAAAGAACAATCGTGTGTCTCTATTAGCATCTTCATTTTATATTTATAGATGATCAGAATGACGCGGTTGTAGATAAATTTATATTTAATATTTTTGTCATAATTTTCATATTATACATCTTTAATCTCGCATAAAATTCCTTAATATTAATGTGTTCGAATCTTCTGATGAAAAAACACGTTTCCTTTTTGTTTATGCTCATAAAAGTATAACCTCTATATATAAAATAATATCATAAATAATATATTTTCTATTACAAATAAGTGTTGTTGTTGATTGATATAGATTCTTATCATATTTTACTTAAAAGATAATCATAGCAAATATTTATCCAAATGTATATATTAAACCTTTTAAACAAATGTATTTCTTGAAAGTTCACATGATACTTATAATTTGTATTAATTGTTTAAAGACAAAATATGTATATGCATGCCTAAAGTAATATTATAATGAAAAATAATCAATTCTTAATCATATTTATTATTATTAAAACTCTTTAAACGATAACTCATCAAACTTTTTATACTATTGTCTTTACAAATAACTTAATTAGGACATTATAATAATAGAATTTACAAAGATAAAATTATTATTTTATAATTTAAAATATTTCTTCAATGAAACGGTACATTCCAAACTAATATATATATATATATATATATATATATATATATATATATATATATATATATATATAAAAGAAATTTAAAATGAAGTAATAGAAAGAAATAAATCATTGTCATCAACCTTTCAAGATTATGCTTTATTTTTATTTTTTTACAATCAATGGAATACATTTTTTTTCTTTTATAAATACATAATTTGTTATTGTTTAACGCTATAAAATAATGTCACACTCGAAATTATAAAAGTTAAGCTATTTTTTTCACTTAAATTTTCTACCACGTAAAAGTATATTATTATTTATGTAGAATAATGACGAGAGATGTAGAATTGAATATATGTGGGTCCTATTAATAATGGATCTACTGCGAAATCACATGGGATTGGTTAGTACATTTGGATTCTGTATGTATAATCATGGAATTGGAATTGGAATTGGATGAATTATGTACATGTCTTTGATTAGGAATATGTATGCTATACAATCTCCCGACACTTCATATGCACTTGCAGAGGAAAAGCAAGACAATTCATTTGCAAGTAAGTGAAATTCAAAATGTTATTTTAAACCTGAACCATTTTTATATTTACTTTTCTCTAAATAAAAAAGTGAACTTATTAATGATTTGTTGCTAGTTCTCATTTTATCTTTAAATACTTATATGAGGATGTGTTGATTTATGTGAAATTCATTATAAACATATAAACTATTTTGGTGATGTAAAAATTAGAATATATATATATATATATATATATATATATATATATATATATATATATATATATATATATATATATATATATATATATATATATATCAATTATTTAACTTATGTAGAAATAGGAGAATATATATAGGCTTTATTTGGGTGGACTTTTATTCATAGTTGGTTAATGTTAAATTTTGTGAGGCCTTTAAAATAAAGTTTTTAGATGTAGTAAGTTAAACTATATAGGCTTTATGTTTAAAAAGCTTATTACACATTGGAGTTATCTTTCTTCTCTCATTAGTGCAGAAAAGGCTTTAAACGTCTGTTATTTTGACCTTTTAACGTCGGATCCACATCCGACGTCTTTGTGGGTGACGTTAATCATACGTCAGACAGTGTATACCCGACGTCTATGTAGACGTCGGGCTGGATATACCAGACGTCTATATAGACGTCGGAGGTGGATATAACTGACGTCTATATAGACGTCGGATGTTGGATATAACAGACGTGTATATAGACATCAGATCTAGGCATATCCGACGTCTATAGGCCCTGAAACGTTTTGTTCACTGTAACTCATTGGACGTCGGTTTATGCATTTACAGACGTCTATAGACGTCGGACAATGCATTAACCGACATCTACTGGGTGTTTTTTTTTTAAATTTATTTATTTATGCAATAAAACCACACCTGAAAAACAGAAAATTGTCCCAGAATAATATACTATAATATATATATATATATATATATATATATATATATATATATATATATATATATGCATTTTATATAAAGAAAGTTCTACTTAATGTAAAAAACAATCCAATACCAAAACTATCAAAATATAAACTTAAACTAAACCAAAGTAATGTTCAACAAGAAATATAAGTGATCCTAGCTCCATCTTTGCAGAAGATAAGTTGTCCACTCTTGCCTTATCTGTCTAATTGTGTCCTCTGGTATAGAAGATGTACTCTTGAAACGCTGCAAAATGAAGAAAGATTCATTATGGTTTCATATATGTTTAAAGATGAATTTGATTTGTAATGTATTCAAGGTATGCATCATTACCTCATTCCAGCCATCTGTAATAACACCTCGAATGATGGTCTTAATCCAACACATGACATAAAAGTCACATTCCCATGAATCTAGCTGTTGGTTACACTAAAATGACAAACTAAATAGTCAAGAATTTAGATCATTCAATAACATAGAAAATGAATTAGAAGTATAAAGGACTTACAATCTTTGGATACAAAATTTGAACTAGTTGACCTCGAGATTTAACAATAACTCTATTTAGATTGAAAACACAAAGTAAAATTAATATAACTATATTTATCATAAAAGTTTAAGGTGAACATCAAATTCAAAGTCATTTTTGGAGAAACACTTACCCTTGAAGCATGGTTCTCAAGTCAGTTTTCATCTTCTTGTGCAACGAACAAAACCATATAATTTTATATTGTTTGGGAATGATGGTCATCAGTTGCCAGTGCGACCTATCACGAATGACAAATAGTTATTTAACTAATTAAGTAAACTTTAATAATGAACTTTTACATATAACAACACCTACCCATCAATGTATGGCACAAGGTATACGTCTCTTTTTGACTCATCCATCCATGTCTGCAAATAATGTTGTTTGCTTTTAAGTGTGTTACCAAAAGATTGAATGGTCTGAGGTTCAACAAATTCGTACATGGAAGACCGACCTTGGTCTACAACGATTGTGTCCATGTACCTAAAACAACAAAGTTAAGTTGTTAAAAACTAGGAATCTAAATAAAACTAATATGGAAGACAAAATTAACTATCTTACATGCACCACAGTTGAATGATGGAAATATTCAACATCTTGTCTCCCCCAATCACCTCCAATGCATCAGTCAATGTGATATATACTGGCACATGGGGGGAGACCAAATAATCTCAAATCCCAGTATAGTTCTAATGGTGCTCTCTTCAACCTGGGTAATCTTGTCATTAGCTTTGATAGAGGATCATCCTCCGCTTCAGCCATGTCATCATCTTCATGTATGACTGTATCATGAATCGGCTGCTTCTGAAGACGTGTGAACTGAAGATAAGAATTTCAAAGTTATCAACAAATATTTTTAAATTTAACATAGAAATAGTAATAACAAAGACATTATACATGTGGAGTAGCAATGTGTGACATGATCAATGTTCTAGGCCAGACTATAAATGATCCTATGGCCTCCCCCACAAAATGAATTTCTGGAGTGGGTACAGGCACCTGAGCCTGGGGATCCTGAACCTTGTCAATCGTCACACACACGTGGTGGGGTAATATGGGAACACCATGAATAGTCTGTCCTCCCTCAAGCACTCGTCCAACAACCACAATGCATGGGGGATCCCCATCAACCAACAACTCATATTGATCGCTATACTGAGTAGGTTCTACAGCAGAGCATGATCCTCTAGTGCTGACACGAGGTGGTGTGGGACTTTCAGCGGGCCCCATTGTGCCCTCCATCATGGAATGCAGCTTCTCTTCAAGCGCTCTTTGTATTTCTTTTTTTTCTTGTAGCTGCTCCATGAATCGTTGCTCCATTGATCTCATGCTTTGGTTGAGTCTTTCCTCCCACTGAAGATCCATATGCCTCAATGCCTCAATGCCTCCTGACTCATTGATTGAGTGTTTTTCTGTGTAGGGCCAAAGTAGTCACGAAGACCAATCACCCTAGGAACATTGATTAAGTCTTTTCTATTTTTTCACTATGATATGTCACTTATATCTTGTTTATTCTTCTATCAAAGCCTGTTGTTGGAATTATTGTGAAGAGATTTACAAATCTCATATATCAAAATCAAGGATATAATAAGTCTTCTTTCTTCCTTATTTTGAGAAGTTCAATCTATGTTTTTCCGCTCTCTTGATTTTCTTTTAGTTGTATTTGGATTTTCTTTACTCTCATGAATTCTTTGTGTGTTTATGAGTCCAACCATGTTCTCATATAATTGATTTTATCTTCTCGTGCGTATGTAGATAGGTTTTATGTGGGTGGAAGTTGCGAAAAGATGCTTTAGAACTTAAAAATACCCTTTCAGGTGAGGGAAGCTAAAATTTTGAACTATTGCATGATGATTTTTGTTTGGTCTATAGATGTGTATTGATGTGGTAATTTGGTATCTTAAATTGGCTTGCTTATTGTTTTTATATATTGGTATGAAATGATTATCCCTAACTTACATGTTTATATATGTATGTATGGTTGAAATTGGGCTTTTCTTGGAAAGCATGTTAAATGAGATAAGTTTGGTTGAATCAATAATTTATTATGAAATTGAAGATGTTTCTGACTTGGTATAAGCTTGATATTTGTTTTTTGGGATTTTTGGAACTGAAAAATTACATAATTTGAGTTTCTGAATTATGCAAACTCACTATGCGAGCCTTATACCTCATTAGGTGAGTTGGGTTTTCCTGTTACGAGTCATTTCGAAAAAAATGAGATTCTTGCTTTGTTAATCCAAAGATATAAATCTTTTTTTATTATTGTTGGGATCTTTGGTTTGATGTCTGTAGTTAAAAAAGGTAATCTCTTATGATTGTCTATTTTAGGTTTCTCTTTTATGAAAAATATTTTCGTGAGGAGGTTTTTGTGCATTATTATGGCCTTGGGTTGATCTTGATAAAAGTATGTATTTTGGGAATGATAAATGTGTGTGATATGAAGTGTAAAGCATGCCAATGTGATTAAATAATTTTATATATTTTTTGTAGATATGTGTTATAAATATATGAATGAAAAGGAAATGAACGAGGAGTATAAAAAATATGAAAAGTTTCAAAGAGGTTATATCCTATGAAATGGTATTAGAGGAATGGAATGAAATATTTCTAGGAGGTTATTTCAATATAAAGGGATGTGATATATTGCTTTGTATGTTATGTTTTGGTTGCATGAGGAGGAAATGTACGGTAAGATAGATAGTTATACAATTGTTAGGGACACTCTTCTGAAGCTCTCTATTCGACTGTCAGACTCATATAGAAGACGATATCTAGATGGTGAAGAGGTAAGCAGATTCCTATAATTGGCTTTAAAGATGACAAAACAGGTCACCCGACCTAGCCCAACCCACCACGAGTTGGTCACTTAGTGAGTCAACTTAACCCGGTTCACTTAGTAGTGAACACAAGAAATTTGAACTCGACCTTATCACAAGTTGGTTCACTTAATTAAAAGAAAGTTACAACTTTTTTTTTCTTAAATCTAACAAATTTTTAATATGTAACCAAAATCTAAAAAGTCCAAACATATTTTAAAAAATTATTTTTTTTACATTTTAGACATGGGAATGAGCCTCTCTCCCCCCAAATTTTAGAAAAAAAAAGTTTGCTTGTATTTTAGGTTAGACTGTTAAGTTAAGAGTAAGGTGAGTTTTTTTTATATCTAGGTTGATGAACCAATTTCTTAATGGATCAGGTACATTTTTAGATTTTATTGAAATTTGAATTTTTTTTAATTCAACCCGACTCAAACCTGTAGTGGATTGGGTTAGAAAAAGAGTTTTAACCCATTTTGATAACTCTAGCTGGTTTAGAGGTTAGCTACCATTCTCTTTTAAGTTATAAGTGAATTAACCCTATCAAAAGGAGGTTTGATGATTTGATAAATTTGGGCTGGTCTTGACATATCATACCATATTATTTTGAAAGTTCTACAATAGGTGCATAGCTTCTAGTATCCGGCCAATTGCATAAATATCCAAATATTTACTCTAATGTTATTGATTGTATATGTATTTTTCATTTGTGTGATGACATGAATATTGGATTATGTGATTGGTTGGTTTAGATTGTGTTATAAACTATTTTTATAAGTTTAAAGTTATTATTAGTTTACTTTGTTTGTTGGTGTTTATTGTGTTCTTTCTTTTAAAATTAACGTTATTATTAAGTGAGTAAATGATGTTACTGTCACGTAAGAAAGAAAGTAGTATGATTATAGTGTTGTAACTTCTTCAACAACTTATTTTGGTCATGTATTTTATTTTAAAAAATCTTATGTGAATAAGACTATATATTACTATGTTTTTATGTTTATGTATGTTTTATCCCCTTTATATGACTAGGTTTGCTTTATACTCAATCATATAAGAATTTGAGAGAATAAAAATGTCTATTTTATCGGGCTGTTACAAATGTAAAAGAATATCCAAAATGTCAGACATGGATTCAATTTAATATAAAATATTTATAATAACTTAAACATATTTTTATATTTGATGAATTATTAAGTTGTTTTTTATTTCTAAAAAAAGTTAATATTTTCTTCCCTAACAATTATTTTGTCGGTAATATTTTGAATAGTGAAATAAAGTGTTTTAGTGATTTAGAATTAAAAATATTAAAAAATGGATATTTTATTAAGTACTAAAAATTATTATTTACAACTATATTTCAACTGTGAATCATTTATATGTTATTTAAACTGTGTATCATTTAACCTTGCTTAGTTAATAAATTTTAACATACATTTTTTTTAATTAATCATAACCATGCTTTTCTTTTATACATTTTAATATACGTTTTTTTAAACTAATGACAATCAAATCAATATAAAGACACTCTTGATATACTGATTTAGTTATAAATGATGTCAAATGGATGAAAATAACAACTCAAGAATAGCATAATATGCATTTGAAAAAAAAATCCAACTGGCAATAATAGAGTAAATGAAAAGAGTACCGCAAAATAAGAAATATACATAGACATAAATGTACAAGAAATAGATCTACTATTATCATTAAAATGTACAAGACAATCTCTAAAAAGTAAATAAACAAAAAACAATGCTCGGCATATTAGAAAAAATAAAAACTTCAAAATAAAGTTGGAAATAAAATCGTTATCGAAACGGTAAAAATTAAGAACACCTTTTAAAAATATGTTGATATTAAATATGAATATGAATACAACATTTTATAACTTTGAATATAAAATTAATGCATAAAACAAAATATTATTAAAAGGAAATAATACTTTTAAAAATATAATTAGGTTACCAATAGAAATAGCAATACAATATTAATTATATGAAAAGAGAACAATTATTACTATCATAAAAAAATTAAAAAAGAAATATTTTTATTATAAATAATGATTAAATATAATTTATATCTAGTATCATATTGTAAATAAAAACATTTTTCTGGCACTGTGCATCTTCGAAAGAAATATAGAAGATGATAAGAAGGGTGTCTGTTTTCCATCACCTAAAAATAGTTAAATTAAATTAATTGATGACTTTTAAGAAAAAATTGTTGCAACACTTTGAACATTTGTTTAGTACGTGTACTGTCTAGCTAAGATGAGTATTCAAATCAATCAAAACCAAATAATGGAATCTCACATGCCCTAACAGGGCATTATTTAACTTTGCTCTTTGCATAGGACTTAAACTTTTCCAATTTAGAGAAATATGCTCTCAACTCAATCATCATTCTCATTTTTTATAAAATAATACCATTAAGATTAATTATTGTATCTAATGTTCAGATTATTTTATTATTTTGATAAAGATTAAATATGTTTTTAGTCTCTTAATTTTCATTAAAAATTGAAATTAATTCATTTTTAAAAGTTTCATACCAATTTAATCTTTTATTTTTAGAACTACATGGATTTAGATCTTTTAACCAAATTTTATTAAATTTATTTGATGTTTCAAACGTGTTTCACAGTTAATATTAAAGTGAAAATATGTCAAACAGTGTAAGAAACTCAAATGTTATCATGAAACACTTTTGAAGTGTCAAATAAACTTAACAAAATTTAGTTAAAAAGACTAAATTCAAATATTTCTAAAGTTAAAGAGTAAATTGGATCAAAGTTTTCAAGATTGACTATTTTCAATTTTAGTTGAAAGTTAACCAATAAAAACATATTTAAACCTTCTAAAAAAATTTATTTTTAAATTTAAAGTTAATTTTACAAAATGAATTATAAAGTGAAACTTCTATTTATTTATATATTATAAAGTTGTACGATTTGATAGTGATTTTTCAATAACAAATAATCTCATACGATAGATTTAGAATTATTTTAATACTATAATGAAAACTAAATTTTAATACATGTTATAATATTTACACCTACTTATATATTTATAAATTTATTATATGTTTAATTGGTATGACATTTTCAATATATGATATAATTTTTAATACATGTTGTAATTTTAAAAGTCATCTCAAAGAACTAAAATGAGCATCAAAATTAATGAAAACTGAATAATGTAATCGCAAATTATTAAAGCATTTTTAACTTTGCTGTGTGTGTAGGGTTCAAACCTTTTCAAATTAAGGAGTGATGTTTCAATCACCAATTCTCCTTTAAGTCTACTGATGTCAGTAATAAAACTTTAAATTTTTCTGAGATAATATTATTAAAATAAATTATAATGTAATTCTGCTTTAAATTTAGAAGTGTTTACATATTTTTGGAATTAAAAAATAGCTCCAAATTATATATTTAAATTGTTTTTTTTAAACAATAACGAGTATTAAGTGTAGAACGAAAGTGATTTTGTGAGGCGATTGAAAGCTGGTGGATTTGGGACTAGACGAGGGAAGTGGATTATGCATTAAGATTGTTGAACAAAATCTAACGGTTGGCATGCAATGGACACAATAATGCATGAGAAATGTTGAGTGGTTGAAGGCAGAGACAGAAGGGAACAAAGAGATGTTATGACTAGTCCAACCCAATCTGATTGACAGGTTAAATGCGATTATTCTTTAGAATGTTTTATATTTTTAAATTATTTTATGTATTTATTACAATATAATTAAAATTAATTAATTTGATTTACCTTTATATAACAGTATATAATTAAAGTGTTTCTTTATCTCGTCAAATATTATTCTAAAAATAATAATTTAAACTATAAATATTATTAAAACATTATAGGATTTTAAAATATTAAATTATCAATCTATACAATTAAAAGTAATAAATAATTTTTTTTAAAATAGTAAAAAAATAATGAAGATATTGTTGATGAATTATAGATTAATTCACCTTCAATTTACCTGAAACTCTTTAACCCATACAATAAATGAGTTGAGTTCAGTTTAATCCATGAAAAACTAAACTTTTTCCAATTTAACTCAACTTGAACCGTGATAAATCATATTAGTTTATAGATTTAAACCTATTTTAATTTCTCTACTTCTAAATAATATCGTGATACACTAAACAATATATCCTTTTTTATCATAATTTTAATTAATGTATATAGCGACCGGTAAGTTATAAATATTTACTTTTTATTTTTTTCTTCTACAATCAATGTAGAAAATTTTAATTTATATTTCTTTTTATTAAATGTGAGATATATACTGATCAATGTTATAATTGATATAATGTCCATATATTATCAATCAATGTTGAAATTATCACATTTCCTATATGTTTGTTATTGTTGTTTTAATCGGGGTAGAATATTTTAAGAAATAAAAGAAAATTATTTATAAAAAAAGTGTGAAAGATATTTTATTATATATGAGGCAATTCTCTATAAACACTTTTAGCATAGAAAAATAAGAAGAAAAAATAATTTTTCGTAAATTACCTTTCCAACTAATTTACGACAACTTTCTTATATGACTTTTCCAAATATTTATTTTCAAATGGTGCCTAAGCTAATTTCATCTTAAAGACAGGTTTATTTTATTTTATTTTTTAAATATAAGATTTGTAAAGTGTTTTTTAATAAGGAGTTTAACTGAAGTTGTTTAAAAGTGTTTTTATTTATTTTATAAAATTACATATTAAGTGGGTTGTAATAGTTGATTTTTTCAGTTTCATTTTAATCCAATATCTACAGTTTTTGCACGCGATCTATTATCTAACTGATCATAGTGAGTATAACTTCAAAATAAAATTATTTCAAAAAATTTGAATAAAGATAAGTAAGGGATTATTTCATAATTATAAATATATTTCTATTCACTCTACTTTACTTTTCTT
This sequence comes from Vigna angularis, assembly GCF_016808095.1. NCBI lineage: Eukaryota > Viridiplantae > Streptophyta > Magnoliopsida > Fabales > Fabaceae > Vigna > Vigna angularis. The sequence continues at coordinate 35,892,339 of NC_068971.1, read as the reverse complement.
TTTTCCTATTCTCTTAAGTTATTTGTGAGACGGTAGTGAATAAATAACCATTTTGACCTATTAGAATTTGTTTTAAAGTAGTGTCTTTTTTTAAGTTCTTAAAAGGTTTTAGTACATCATTGAACCAACATAAGACCAATTGCTGAATACAACCCACTTTTTAGTTACACACCCCTTCATATCTTTTAATTTTTTTTCTTCAGGTCTTCCTTTTCATATAATTAAGTTTTGGATTTTATTTTTCGTAATCGGAAAATGTTCCGAAGATTTATTTTGTGATATTGCAATGGCAAATTCAAAGTAATTTTAAGGCTCTAGAAATTGGGGTAAAGAGTAGTAGATGTAGTTTCTAAAAGGTTTAAATCCTCGGATGGTCCTCGTATTTATATGGGAATCTCAAATGGGTCATCATTTTTTTTCGGTCTCAATTGGGTCATATTTTTTGTAAAAATGAGCTAATTTTACTCTAACCGTTAAGTACTCTTAGACGGCGTTAAGTTTAGCTGAGTTGTATTTTATATTTTGATGTTGTGGCATTGTTCATTAAAATTGAATGGCTGATGTGTTTTAAAATTGTTCACATCACAACTCAAATCAACTTCTTCTTCTTCTGTCTCACCACTTTCTCTCTCTCCTATCTCTTCCAACGCTCAAAAGCTGCAATCTTTCTTTGTTTTTTCCTCTTCTACTTCATCTTCCAACTTCTTTGTTTTTTTATTCAAATTCATTATTATCTTTCAATAAATTAAATTAACTTATTTTTCATTGTTTTTTTTTCTTCAGATCACTAGTTTTCATCTGAATCATCATTTATTTTTCCTGACCAATTATCGCGTTTCACATAATCCGAAACACATGTATGGTAAACAGGCTTTATTCTTCTTGACCAATATCAATTACGCACTAAACATACACTACTTCTAGCTTCTGCAGTATTTTTCCTATTCTTCATTACTTACCTTTATGGTATTTTAGTCAGTTTTTTCCTTTTATGAAAAAGTGTTTTTTGGATGGGAAGAAGGTCTGCATAACCGTTAAATATTCATCTCCTCTTATTTAATAGTCTTTGAACAGAAAAGGCCAGTATGCATCCGATGTCATGGATGCATGATGCATCAGCTGCCATGTTAAACTTTGCTTTCGAAAGGAAAAGCAGAGAAATAAAGTCAATTATTTTATTTATTTTTGTTTTTAATGGATGCCTCATTCATACAGGTGGAACCCTTTCAAAGTCTTCAATCAATGAATTTTGCATCCTGACCCAATTAATGTCAGTAGAAGCACCACGCATCAGCTACTTTACAATTAAATTAATTAAACACATAATTAGATATTTTTGTAATTCTAAAATTCCATTTACTGATGAGTCAAAGTCCAAAGTAGTTAAAGTAGAGAAGAATAAAGGATGGAGCAATGGAGAGATATTTTTAATCCAGAGAAGGAGATGATAATGAAAAATGATAGAAAATGGAGAGGACTGGAAAAGTTGGAAGATGAAGTAGAAGAGGAAAAAACAAAGAAAGATTGCAGCTTTTGAGCGTTGGAAGAGATGAGAGAGAGAGAAAGTGATGAGACAGAAGAAGAAGTTGATTTAAGGTGTGATGTGAACAATTTTAAAACACATCAGCCATTCAATTTTAATAAACAATGCCACGCCATCAAAATATAAAATACAGCTCAGCTAAACTTAACGTCGTCTGAGAGCACTTAACGGTTAGGGTAAAATTGGCTCATTTTTACAAAAAATATGACCCAATTGAGATCGAAAAAAAAACGATGACCCATTTGAGATTCCCATATAAATACGAGGACCATCCGAGGGTTTAAACCTTTCTAAAAGATAACACTTGATTATTTATTAAAAAATTAAACTATAAATAGTTTTTTAATAATCGAGTTTCATATTATAAAAATATTCTATTTCTCTAAAATTATCTTAGAATTTTCTTTGTCTTCTTTCTAGGTTTCTAACCTAATCGTTCATCTTATTGATGATCATGAACCATTAAAAGAGTTATAACAGAGAACTTTATATATATTTTTAATCAAGATTAAAAACATGGTAAGTTTAATTTTACTTTAATTTTAGATGCATTTTAGCATAGGTAGAGTTGACCGTAAAGATCATGCATGTATCTCAAACTTGTGCAAAGTAAATCTCTATTTAATTGTGATCTTGGTAATATATTTAGTTCTTTGATCTAATGTTTGTGTAGCTACTTAAAGGATCTAGATATAAAGCTTTATGAACATCTATGACAGAAGGGTGTGTTCTACAACATATAAAGGAATCTAGTTTTAAATTTAAATATATTGTTGTGTGATGAAATGAAATTTGTATGATGATGAATTGTTGTGTGGAACTTGATTTGAAATCATGTCTTTATGGTTATTTGTTAAGTTGGTTATGTACAACTAACAAAATGCTTCAGATGAATATCAGGGTCAAATTAGTTAGTGCACTAATTGGTTCTCCAATCAAGCTTATATGGTTACTTGTTATATTCCTTCAGTAAAACTATAAACTGCTCAACATGTTATGAATTCTTGGTTTGGTGAGTGGTTATCCAGAATAAAATGCTTAATTGTATTGGTCTCTTTTGCACAAGAAGGTGGTCAACATCATTTCAATTGCTCTCATATCTTGCTGTAGTTAGTGATTAGTTGTATTCATGCTCTGTGGTTGGTTCTTATAGTCATTATGTACAACTTCCACAATGGTTAAGTTTGAAAAAATTGGTCGCATTTATTGGTATAGAAACACTGGAACAAAAAACCTTGAAAACTACAGACAGAGAAAACGTGCACAACACCAGGAGTGAGGCAATGAGGCAAAACCCGTAAACCTTCACACCCACGGAAAACCTGTAGAACCACCAATTGATGGGGAGCGAGACAAAACCAATGACACCGAGAGAAGAACAAAACCAACAAAGGTAGAGAGAGAACACCAAATCCAACAAGAAAAGGGATACAACACCAAATCCAACAAAGGTTAGGAGCAAAAATGAAGTGGGAATGAAAGGGGTAGCAACGAACGTGAATAGCAAGGGGAGAGAAAAAAACCTAATCCAAAAGAAAAGTTCGAACAACAGGGAGAGTGAAAGAAAAACTTTCCAAAAAGTGATATTTTTCCCACTTTTCCCTCAATCACTGTGCAAGTTTTTTTCCAAGGATGAGTTGTTATCGTGTGCATTTTGTTCCAAAGGATGAACTGGAACCGTGTCAAATGAGTGTAAAGTACATGTGGACATGTCAAGCTACTACTACTTATAATAATAATAATAATACTATTAGAAAGTGAGTTTATGCCTAACTCATCCCCACAAAACCGACTTTATCTCTAGTTGATGTGGGACTTCCAACACACCCCGTTCACGCCGAGGTATAGACATCTCGTGCGTGATAGTAGAAATTGGGTGGTCCAATAGCGGCCCGATTGCGGGTGGAAGAGAAGAATAGAATGCCCACTTAGAACTCGCTAGGATAGGCTCTAACCATGGCTCTGATACCAGCTGGACAAGGAATGGAACCATCAACAAAGCCAAATTTATTCTTCATTTGTAGTGCCATAGACATCGAGCGAGCCCATCCATGATAATTGTGACCTTCAAGAATCGGGGAAACAAGCACCAATGAAGGATTCTCATTAGGATGAATGTAATAGTCATATGTTGTATCTTGCAACGATGCGAGAGTAACAGAGGGAGTAGCCATAAAAGGAGAAGAAAAAGGCAGAAAAGCCAAGAACGAAAGGTAGAAAATGAAGATCTGGACAGGAAAAGAATTGGTTGCGGAAGAACGTGATAAAAAATTAATTTTCTTCTGATACCATGTTATGAGAAAAGAAAGGATAGAAATTGTATTTCTTATTCCATAAGAAGAGAGTACAATTTTACATGTTGTGGAAGCTAAAGCTCTATATTCTGCTTCGGTTGATGATCTAGATATAGTACCTTGCTTCTTGGATTTCCACAAGTTTCTCAATCTAAACCTTCTTTTTCTACCTTCAATGGCAAAGGTAAACCCTCTCCTGCCAATGATTATGGCCGGGGAAGATCTTCATATCAAGGTTCTCAGGCTCGTTATCAAGGTTCTCAGGCTCGTTCCTCAGGGGGAAGGTTTGGTGCACCTCGACAATGCACTCACTGTGGCAGGACAAACCACACCATTGATACTTGCTTTCTAATACATGGATTACCACCTGATCTCAAATCCAAAAGAGTCCACAATGTTACAACAGATTCTTCTACAGTAGTTCCTTCTTATAATAATTCTCCGGCACAATCACATTCCGCAATTTTGGGACTTTCTCAAGAGCAAATTCATGGTTTATTGGCACTTCTTCCTCAATCTAATCCCACAATCCCACATTCTACTAATCTAGTGAGCTCTCATAATGCTTCCACTTCTTCTCAGGCTCAAGGTAATATCTATTCCAAATGGATTCTAGACACAGGTGCTACTGATCATATATCTAATTCTTTGTCTCATTTTATTTCTTATCATAGAATCTCACCAATTACAGTATCACTACCCAACAAGAACTCTTCATTTGCTCATTTTTCTGGCATTGTTTCACTTAGCCCACACCTTACTTTACATAATGTCTTGTTTATTCCTAATTTTTCTGTCAATCTTATTTCGGTCACAAAGTTAACTAAATCTCTATCTTGTAAACTTAACATTTCTGAATTTTCCTGTGAAATACAGGACAAGTCAACCCTGCAGATGATTGGCAAAGCTGAAGAAAGAGATGGCTTGTATGTCATGATAGTTCCTGCACCCACACCCCTTGGTTCACCAGCTGCTATTACTTCTGAGAATTCTATTGCTTGTTCTACAATAAGACATAACTCTATAGATATTTGGCACTATAGACTAGGGCATCCTTCTTTTTCTTGTTATACCAAATTACGCAACATGTATGCCACTTTACCCAATACAAAATACACGCATTGTGATGCTTGTCATTATTCTAAGCAAAGAAAATTACCTTTTCAATTAAGTACTACTGTTTCAAAAGCTCTTTTTGATTTAATTCATGTTGATATTTGGGGGCCCTATAGTACTTCTTCTGTTGATGGTTTCAAATATTTCTTAACTATAGTGGATGATATGTCTAGATACACATGGATTAAATTAATGACAAGTAAATCAGATACAAGATCACAACTTATTGGCTTTGTTTCTTATATAAAAACACAATTTGGCATTGATGTAAAAGCTGTTAGATCAGATAATGGTAATGAGTTTGCAATGACAAATTTTTATAGACAAAAAGGGATACAACATCAATTATCATGTGTTGAAACACCTCAACAAAATGGAGTCGTTGAGAGAAAACATCAACACATTCTCAATGTTGCTAGATCTTTAATGTTTCAATCCCATTTGCCCATAATTTTCTGGTCTTTTGCTGTTCGTTATGCTGTGCAACTCATTAATATTTTACCTTCCAAAGTTTTGACATATTTTTCTCCATCTCAGCTGTTACACAATGTTAAACCTGACATTACTTACTTACGAGTTTTTGGCTCACTTTGCTATGCTTCAACTCTTCAAACTCATAGAACAAAATTTCAACCTCGTGCAAGAAAATGTGTTTTACTGGGTTTTAAAACAGGAGTGAAAGGCTACCTTTTGTTAGATTTCAATTCTAGGGAAATTTTTCTATCAAAGAATGTAGTATTTTATGAAAATATATTTCCTTTTCTTACTAGTGACAAGCACTCACCTATTAATACACAAAATTCCTTGGATTTTGTCACCAAAATTATTTCACCTCCATCACCTCTTTTCTCAGAAGTTACTGATCAACCCTCTTTACCACTTACATCTCCTCCTTCTATTGTTTCCGACCCTGTTATTTTCTCTTCTCAGCCTGTTTCTGTTGAACCTGTCACTACTACTCCACAAAGGAAATCAATTAGGCCAAAACATACACCATCTTACCTGCAGGACTATCATTGCAACATGTCATCTACTTCTTCCGCCACTCAGTCATCCACAGGTACCTTATATCCTATATCTTCATATCTATCATATGATGCATTATCATCTCTTCATAAATCATATGTCCTTAATCTTTCCCAAGTTAGTGAACCTAAAACCTATAACCAAGCCATCAAACATGATTGTTGGAGAAATGCCATGGATAAGGAAATTGCAGCTTTAGAAAATACCAAAACTTGGGTTTTGACTGATCTACCTAATGGAAAGCAACCTATCGGATGTAAATGGGTATACAAAATAAAGAGGCATGCTGATGGGAGTATTGAACGATACAAGGCAAGGCTTGTAGCCAAAGGCTACACACAACAACAAGGTTTAGATTACTTTGAGACTTTTTCACCTGTTGTCAAACTCACAACAGTAAGATTGGTTCTAGCTTTAGCAGCTTCCAAACATTGGTATTTACATCAACTAGATGTAACTAATGCCTTTTTACATGAGGATCTAGATGAAGAAGTATACATGTCTCTTCCTCTTGGTTATAAATCTGAAAAACCAGGACAAGTTTGCAAGTTGTTGAAGTCTTTATATGGACTCAAACAAGCCTCTAGACAATGGAATTACAAGTTGACAACTACTTTACTTTCTTTGGGCTACACACAATCAAAATCAGATTATTCACTTTTTGTCAAAAGTGATTCTGCTCATATTACCATCTTACTTGTTTATGTAGATGATATAGTTTTGGCAGGTGATGACATCCAGGAAATCCAAACTGTGAAGGCTCTATTGAATGCAAAGTTCAAGATTAAAGACTTAGGCCAACTCAAGTATTTTCTGGGCTTAGAAATTGCAAGATCTTAACAGGGCATTAATTTGTCACAAAGGAAGTATGCTCTAGAGTTACTAGAAGATGCAGGATTGTTGGGGTGTCAACCTGTTTCTACTCCTATACAGCCAGGCACAAAATTTTCCAAGACAGAAGGGAAACCCTATTCAGATGTGCAGGCCTATAGAAGACTTCTTGACAGGTTACTATATCTAACCAACACAAGACCAGATTTATGTTTCGTTGTTAGTACTCTCAGTCAATTTCTTTCCAATCCTTTGGAAGATCACTATGCAGCAGCAATAAGAATCCTGAGATATATCAAGAACAATCCAGGACAAGGATTATTCTTTCCCTCCAACACAGAACATGCTCTCAAGGCTTTTAGTGATTCTGATTGGGCTGTTTGCCCTGACACTAGAAGGTCTGTGACTGGTTTTAATGTGTTCTATGGTGCATCATTAATTAGCTGGAAATCCAAGAAGCAAGGTACTATATCTAGATCATCAACCGAAGCAGAATATAGAGCTTTAGCTTCCACAACATGTAAAATTGTACTCTCTTCTTATGGAATAAGAAATACAATTTCTATCCTTTCTTTTCTCATAACAAATACTTATTAGTTTTTACATGTTGGTGTTGTGTTTATGTAATACCCAGTATTGATAAATATTATCAATTTTTCTAAAAAATCTCTTCAAATCAATTTATAATATATAAGTAAGAGTCAACTCTGAATTTATAAGGTTAAATTAAATTTAAAGTCTATTTTCTAATATGATATCAAAATTATACATTAGAGTCTATTTTAACAAAAATTGTTATTTGTTGAATCATTCATTAATATTTAGTTTCACGTTCGAGATATATATACTTGATGAGAGTGAAAAAATGTGTTAAAAATTCAAATCATTAATTGATAATATATAAATAAATACAAAATCTGATTTACAAATTACAGTTATAAAATTGAATTAGTCTTAAACCTAATCTTTTAACAATTTTATCTATAATTAGTGTCATATCACAAATACAAAGAGGGGACAAGAAAAAACAGAATAGAACAAAATTTATTTATATAGGATGGTGGTAGTTCATGGATCTCTGACTAAATCAAATGGATACTAAATTTGGGCTCTTGAAGAATCTCCTCCAACCGAATTCCTAGATCATTCTCTCCTTGCTTTGTCCTTCCCAAGTGCCAACCTGATTTATCTGGGCTATTATCTGAAGAGGAAGCAGCAATGGTAGAAACTTGGCTTCTGTTCTTGGTACGGACAAACAAAGAGAGAAGAAGTACAATAGAAGCCATGGCAAGGAGAATGAAACCCTAGTTTAAGTTTCATTTATCATACAACTAACCTCTGTGAAATCATATGTTTATAAGTAGAGAGATGTTGTTGATGACTCACCAAGAATTGATGAAAACTTTGACTTTTCATCACAACAAAATTGCATTGGAAACGGAGCTACAAAGTTGGTTAGGAGTTGTTGTTTCATGGGTGCTCTTTTCAACACCTGTTTTTTTGGACTAATTATGTGTCATTAGCTCACCAGTAAAAGAAGATCACCACCACCCTTTCAACCATGCATTCTTATTTTTTATTTAATTTTATCCCAATATTAATTAAAAGAAGTTATATGGTCTTTTATTATTTCTTACGTTAGACCAATATTAATTAGTTAGAAAATTATGACTTCACACAATCAATTTTTTTCTTATTACAAAATTATTAATGTATACTTGATCAAATCATCATCAACTAACAACATTAACATCATCTAATTCAAAAGATTCCATTGATTCTTTCTAACTAATAAAACTTGTAAAATTTGATGATAGTTGAAAGTATTTTTTTTCTAACTTTCTATTCAATCAATTCAAAAGTTCTTTTGACTGGTATCATTAATTAATATCATTTGAAGAAACATCATTAATGTTGATCAAATAAATTATATAATGTTAAACAAATAAATATTGATTAATTTCAACTAAGAAATATCGCTAATATATATCTATAACTATATAAAGAGGATACACATTTTTAGGATGTCTTCTTTTATTTATTTTTTCAATTTTATTCTTTTAATTACTCTTTTTAAAATTTAAATAATTATTCATATTTTCAGTTTTATGTAATTATTTTTCTGAATTCAAATAATTATTAATTATAACATAATTACTTACTTTTTTAATTTAAATAATTACTTGTAATAAAAAATTATTTATACAATATTATTTATAATATTTATTATTTCAATAACTAAAATTTATTTTATTCATAATTGTATTTATAATTATATTTTTTTACTATTTTAATTATTATTTTTAAAATTTAAATAATTATCTATAATAATACTGGATAAATATAACTTAATAAATATAAATTTACTTTATATATCAATTTAATAAAATTATAATATCATCACCCACAAATATAATATTATAAATATTTAAAAAAATACGTATAAATAGACGCAATATCCTTTGTTTACGTTAGTATATAAATGAAAAAACAAAAACTTCAATCACAGTGTGATTCTCGCAATATCAAACTAGCAATCTTTCAATCAAGTCATACAGAGAGAATAAGGAGGAAAAACATACTTTAAAACTAAAAAATATAAAAATTACATTTTTACTCTTTCTTTTTATAGGAAATTTGAAATTCTGTATTTTTTAGACAATCAAATTACTTTCATAGATATGAAATTTTTTAATTTCTTTTAAAATACTCTTTATTCAAGTACGTTTTTATGGTAAAACATTTTAAATTTTCTGTTAAAATGAATTATCTTCTGGAATTTCATCTAATAACACTATAAGGCTTCTTTAATCTCATGAATTTTATTTTTAGATCGAATTGTGTCTATTAGTATGCTGATGCTGAAGAAGAACTATTTGAAATGTGAATTTTATAATATGTCATTTTCATAAATATAAAAATATTTGTTAATATATATAGAAATAATGTATTGAGCATATTTAGTACACGTATATCATAATATACTCAAAGAATTGATAAGCCGAAAATTAAGTGCTCATACAAATTGATTCATAACCTTTTTCAACTTTAAACTTGAGCCCTATGCAAGAATCCACAGTCCAGAAAGAAAACTAAACTAGTTCCCTTTTAAGTCGTTCAATTCAAACAAAGAATCCCAATGTTTGGTTTCTCTTAACATGGAACACTGGTTAAACCATTATACGTGTTTATCTGATCAACAAGTATAAACTCTGGAGAATAGTGAAATATTAACAAGATTCATAAACAAAGATTCCAAGTTTCATTGAAACTAGGAAAACAAAAGAAAACCATGTAACATCCTATTTTATCTCACACTTAATATTTTAATATTTCATAGTTAACACATTGTATCATTATTATATTTGTTCATAAAGAAATATAAAGGAGTTCACATAAAAAATAAATATTCTTAATTTCAAACAAAAACACTCATGAAATGACTAGAAACTATTCTCCATAACTCATGAAATAAAGTGATAATCAGTTTATTTAAAATCGTGAAATTAAGTTCTCTAATCTAAGTGCACATCTCAAATTCAAAATCCGAGCAGTCAAAATGGAGTAATATATCTTAGAAATCATATATAAAAATTTAAGCTTACTTTAATGGTAAAGGAAGTGGGGATTGAGATTTTACCAAAGTAACTTGAAAAATAGAAAACAAGAAAAACATAGTAAAGAACAACCAACACCCATACAAATAGACAAATAGCTAACATTACTAAAATCCAATATGTTCATATCTCATATTACCATAATCATGAACCTAAAATATACATCTATCATGCATAAAGAAGAGAGTCAGCTCCCCCTACCTCTTGTCTTGAATAACTTCAATTCTTCTATTATGTAAAGTATCTGAAAAACACTAGAAATGGGAGGGTTGAATAGTATCAATGATTTTTTTTTGCAACCCTTTTGATATAGGACGTTCGTCGAGTTTTGAATTTATCAAATGAATACTTAAACGCTTAACCTTGTAAATGATTATAAAAAAATAGTTTTTTAACTTGTTATTCAGAACGTATTACAGAGTTTGTAAAAACTTCCTTAATTGAATAAGAATTATTTAGAACGAAATGTTATTTTATTTAAAAATAAAAATGTAACTAGATAAAACATGCCTTAACACAGAGAAAACATAATTAAATCAATTTTATTTTACTAAAAAATAAAATAAAAAGTAAACAAAAAAACTATAAACTCATATAACATGCCTTAATACGGAGAAAACATAATTAAATCAAATTTTAAAAGTAAAACTTAATTAAAAAAATCTATATGAAAACTTTTAACCAAAATTAAAATTAAAAAACTAATTAAACTTAAAATAAAATATAACTACCATAATAATATGCCACTACAAACATCATACACTTTACCACTTTCGAAACAATTGTGATGTTGGTAATACTACTATGAACCTATGGTGCACGCTTTGGTGGGTATTCTTTCCATAACTAATTTTGAATGAGATAAGATAATTCCAATAAAATAATTTGCTAAAATTAATTAATAATCTCAAAAACAACTCTTAAATAACTTACGCACATCAAGGAATAATACGTGTAGATTTAGAAAATCGACAATTAAAAAAAAATTTAAGAAAATAGGAGGAAACCTGAGTCCATACCATCCCCTCAAATTTTCTTATCGGGGAAAAGCAAAATAGAAAAAGAATTGTGGCGACTAAAAAAAGGATATAGAAAAAAAATAAAATAAATATATACAAGAGTATCATGTCATAGTGAATGCGATTGATTCCAAAATCCTCATCAGAAAAAACCCTAGTGCCACCCCTGCACTGCACTTGAGAAATCACCGATGGGGAAGAAGCGAAAGGTAGCACCCAAATCTTCTCAATCCGCTGAACCTCCGCTCAAGCAACACCAACCTGAACCCCAAATTGCGCCACCCGAGTATGAGGAAGTCGAAGAGGAAGAAGAGGAGGAAGAAGAAGTAGAGGAAGTAGAAGAAGAGGAGGAGGAGGAGGAAGAAGAAGAAGAAGAGGACGATGAAGAGCAAGAACAGCAGCAAGATGAGGATGACGACCCGATCGAAAAGCTTCTGGAACCTTTAAGCAAGGACCAGATCTTAAACCTTCTATGCGAGGCGGCGGCAAATCACCGCGACGTGGCGGACCGGATCCGCAAGGCGGCTGACGAGGATCCCGTGCACAGGAAGATCTTTGTCCACGGGTTGGGGTGGGACACCACCGCGGGAACCCTAATCAGTGCGTTCCGGCAGTACGGAGAGATCGAGGACTGCAAGGCCGTCACGGACAAGGTTTCTGGTAAGTCCAAAGGTTACGGCTTCATCCTCTTCAAGACGCGGCGCGGCGCGTGCAACGCGCTAAAGCAGCCGCAGAAGAAGATCGGCAATCGCATGACGGCGTGCCAGCTGGCGTCCATCGGCCCCGTCAGTAGCAACCAGAGCCAGCCGCAGGCAATGCCTTCCTCAGCGCCGACGCTGTCATCGTCGGCTTCGGAGTACACGCAGAGGAAGATCTACGTGAGCAACGTCGGTGCGGAACTCGATCCGCAGAAGCTTCTGGCGTTCTTTTCACGGTTCGGGGAAATTGAGGAGGGGCCTTTGGGGCTGGATAAGCTAACAGGAAAACCGAAAGGGTTTTGTTTGTTTGTTTACAGGAGTCCGGAGAGTGCGAAGAGAGCCTTGGAAGAGCCTCATAAGGACTTTGAGGGGCATATTTTGCATTGCCAGAAGGCGATTGATGGGCCCAAGCCTGGGAAGTTGCAGCAGCAGCAACACGGGAACGTGAATGCTCAGGTCCAGCGGACTCAGTTTCAGAGGAATGATACTGCCAATGCAGGTGGCGCGTATGTTGGTAGTGCTGCAGCAGCGCAGCCGGGACACTTGATGGCCCCCGCTGGGCCAGGGATTGGGTTTAACCAAGCGGCGTTGAATCCGGCTTTGGGGCAGGCGTTGACGGCCCTCCTGGCATCGCAAGGGACGTTGGGGCTGAATTTGTTGGGGAGTATTGGAACGAGTGCTGCGGTGAACCCTGGTGTGCCTGCTGCAGGGGCTGGAGTACAGAGTGGCTACAGTGCTCAGTCAAATATTAGTCCGGGTGTTATTGGTGGATATGGGACCCAGGTGGGGTTGCAGGCTGCATATCCGAATACGAATCAGCAGATAGGGCAGGGTGGTTCTGGAAGAGGGCAATATGGTGGTGGTGGTGCGCCTTACATGGGGCATTAGGTATGGTTTTGGTTTTTGTGCTTGATTTGTGTCTTTGATGTTTGATTTGTTTTCCTGCTTGGCATTAGTTTTATCAGTTAGGTACCATAATGGTATTGTCACTGGGAATGTAGGATATATTTTGGAGAAATTGAAAGCACTGTAGTGGTTTTTCCTTTTTTGGTATCGTATACGGTGTTTTGGCAGAGAAGAAGAAAGTAGGTGGGTAAAAAAGAAAAGGGAAATAGATGAGGAATAGGGTAGAAAAATAGGTTGTTTGATTTAAGTAAGTAAGAGAGTAGAAATATTTACATTTGCGATTTTTTTGTTTTTTTACATTTTATTTAATGTACATTCCTTGTAATCGATAATGATATTTGTGTCATAATCGATTATATGGGATCCAATGAGTCTAAAGCATCGCACACATAGCCTGTTTAGTCACCACCAAACAGGGCATTAAGGCATACATTGTCAAATTTTCTAGTGTGGCAAATAGGATTTTTTGATTGCATAGCATGAACTCAAATTGCTTATTCTTTCAGGTGACAATAGTAGCCTCTTGTGATCTAGAGTTTATATGCTGGAGCACGATCTTATAGTGTTCACTCTCGTTTATTGATTGGATTATGGCTGTTTCTATCTGTCACTGGACATGGAGGATGAAACAATTAATTTGGACAATGTAGACGGATATCTTAGGAGTTTGATTGAGGAGTGTAGTTATGGAAATCTTTTTGGAAAGCAATGTAGATAAAAAAGGTGCATTAGGAGTTGAAAGTAACTAACCGAGAATAAAGAACGATGATGAACTAGGGATAGGTCGTAGTTGGACAAATAGATGATTTCTATAGTTTTTCATTCATAATCATTGTTGTTTATTCCTTGCTTTTTCTTTTGGATTATCTTTTTCTCGTTTACAATTCCTTTGTTCTTGACCTTTTCGCATCTTTTGTTGAGTGTACTCCTTTGTAGAGCTTGTTATAATCATGTTAATATTTTGTATGCTGAAGTTCCCATATTCAATAGGGAGATTACATCCTTTCTCTTTGACCTCTTGTCCTCAAATATAATTAATATGTAAATGATTGTGTTTGCTATTCTTTTTTTCTGTTGGATTAAGAATGACCACTTAATGGTCGGGCAGCTCTTATTGATTAGTATAGAGACATGGTGTGTTCTACAGCACATTGTATAATACTTTATATCCACGGTCTATATGTAGGAGCTTAAAATGTAATTTTTGTGTGTTTAGTAATATAATTTTTTGTCAGTGTTTTGATTAAAGTATATATCTTTATTACCTTGGACCAACTATGGAATAGACATACAATAATATATAGATAATCGAAGAAATGTGACTTCCTTATAGATTTGATTAAGAATTTTTAATTTTTAATTATAGCAACAAAAAGCGGCTGGTAAATTCTTTGGTATGTTATGAATATTTGCTACAAAGGAAAATAGAATTGTTAATTTTATGTATATATTGTCATAAATTGATTCATGTTGTTGTCCCTTGGATGTGGAATAGTAGGGCCCTACATGAGAAGCTTGTGTCTAACACTCTTTGAATTGTGTTCGTCAATTTCTTGAGAACAGAGGGGATTTGGGTCTCTTATTTATTACCTGAAATTCTGGTTGTAAGTGAAACAACAAATTTTCAAGGTTATTGCATATATGTCCTATTTGTTTAAGCAAGCTAATAGAAGTTAATTCTGTGATACATCTTTTTGTATATATTTTTTTCCCAGAAGCTAGAAGCAACTTTTTGAGTCCACCTCGAAAAAATTACATATATATTGTAATTTTCTGATACATCTTTTATTTATGTCTTTCTTCCATACGCTATTTATTTTCTCTTCTGGATAAAAACTCTGAAGCAACTTTAGAGCCCGGAATATAATTTTTTTAACGTATCAGTTTTAAAAATATTTTTCCTTGTAAAAGCAAATGGACCCTTAACGACATGCTTTTGAAAGTCTAATATATAATCTGTTAAAACTTTAAATGTTCCTCGGAGTTTCTGGTGGATTCTGTAGAACAGCATAAGCTTTACTGTTCATATTTTTTTTTTCCTGCTTATCTCTCTTGTTTGCATTGACATCAGTGATGTCTATTATATTCATCAGCTCATGCCTATTGCGGATAGGGTCATATTTTACTAATTTGTTAAATGCATTGTATTTAAAATTGAGATTTTCCCCAGGAGGGGGGCACAATTGTGAATACAATGTGAACCAGTGCATCCTACCTAAATAAAAAGTTGTTTTTAAGCTTAAACTATTTCGTTGAGAGTAGGCAATGGGCTCATTCATGTTAGGTGCTTCATCTAGGCCTTGGGTTGGAGTAGGTAGCCACCCTGCTTAAATGTTAGTGTCATGCATTGGTGTTCAATATGTGGACTATTACTGATTCCAGTTTCATGTTTCCCCAGACATCCCATGCTGTCTGACCATATAAGATAACAATGTCTGGATTAGGTCTGACGGCAGCAAGAGATTCCTAATCTTTTTGAATGCGTTTTCCATGTCTATGTAAAAAAAATGGTCTTGGTTTTTTCTCACCGTTTCATATTTTTTTCTGTCCTATATTTCCTTGGTAAGTGATTTTCTTTATATTTGCAACACATTTTTTTTTTTTAAACTTTTACAGCTGTGATATTCTCATTACCTTGAGATGTCGAAATTTTGATCTTGGAATTTGATTTTCAATAGTTCCCAGCCAATTTTGCTAAAGCGTGGTTTTTGAACCCTTCCATTTTTTCCACTTAAATTGTTTTTCATGCTTTTTTATTCATTTTTGCAGATTCCTCATAAGTGCATCAGTATTTTATTACTGGCCTGGTGATTCTTCTGAAGTTTAAGGAGCTGATGCAATTGGCGTGTTTATAATGAAATGTTACTTACTAGAATTATCAGAACATTTAAAATATCAAATGGAGTTATGTTTTCGCCACGACTTTTTCTTGTTTTCTTCCGTTTCAAAATATTGTAGTATTTTGACTTGTTTAACTTTAAAAAAATCCTATGGAACTGTTTTTGTATTGGAGTTAACGTTTTATCTGAATTATGGAGGAGCTTGGGATGCTGAACAAACTATATTTTGAAATTTATGTTTGTATTGACCGTTGCGCTTCAACTTGGTATTCATAAGTAGCTTCAAGTGTTTTATATCATTAACTGATACTGTTTTCCTCTGTTTTTACTATTTTATTTGTTTCTTACTTTACCTTTTCATTCTTCTTTAACCTGTGATCATCAAAATGAAATGTCATTGTATGTCAAGTGCTTTAGGATATCAATATCATCATCCCCTTGAGACGATAGGTTAAAGCCAACATATCAAGTCATTTCTTTTTCATTTTGTTTTTATTTTACTTCTGTTAACAGTGTGTGCACCTAATCTTTGCAGTTATTTTGCAGGTTTGATGGCCATGCTTTAAATATTCACCAATGTAATTTGATTAGGTTAAAAATAACAAAATAAACATGTTTGGTTCTCATTTAACTTGAAAATGCCAATCTTGCTTTATCATTTCCAAGCTTGTTTAAAATTGTCCTTTGAAGTTGTCAATGCTGTGGATTTTTTGTTGATCACTTTGGGGTTTCTCTTCTCCCGGTGATATGTCTGGGAAATTGTTTTATTTTATTTCTCAACCAGATATGAAATGGTTTTTTCCAATCACTCTATCAGAAATGTTAACTGGTTTTATGAGGCTGACGATTATAATTACTTTCATGTTTGTTAATTTATATAATGGTTTTCAAATGTTTTGCTAATATCGGCTTTATACACTCTTCGATTCTAGAAATCCTTTTAAACTTGATGTAGTGTCTTTATATTGGGAAAACCAAAATTTCCTAAAGTTGTGTTTTATGATAGTTAGTCAGCTTTGTTATATTGATGGATTGATGTCCTACTTACCGTCAATTGAATAGGTGGCTTTCATGGACTGAAAGGTATGATACAGTGTATTGTCTCTAATTTCTTATCTTTATTTTCGTTGAATGACAAGTGTTTTGACATTCTTTAAGTTTGTTTGGATAAACTTAAAAGTATTTATAGAAGGATCATTTAAAGAAAATAAATTGAAATAATTTTTATTATATAAGTTAACATAGTTTAGATATAAATTCTGGTGTTGAAACTTTGTTATTGGTTTTTCCAAATGTGACTTTTTTGATTTATGTAAATATATTTTTTGTCTAAAATTGTTGATGCAAAAGTTTATGTAGACATATTTGTTGCACTACTTACTGGATATTTGGAATTATTGTGTATTTAAATAGGAATTTACAGAGGGCTGTTGTTCAGTTTCTCAATCTTTGCTGCTTTTGCCTGAGTGTCTTTGTATTGGAGAAGATCTGTCGGAGAAAAATAAATTCTCAGTGATCCTATAACTGTTCTTGTTTGGACGCTGCTATCAATATATTGAATAGAACTAGGGACATGTTTGGATGAACTTTCTTACGGATTCTTCTATGAATCAAAAATAGGGAAAACATGGAACTAATTTCTTGAGGTAATATACTTTTATGGGTAGGTTAATCTTATTTTATTTTTCTTTTATCTTTAGAGTTTATTTAAGAAACTTCCTCAAATAGGATTTACATTACCACTGAAGTTTCTAGGAGATGCCCATTTCATTCTTTGTAAATTTGTGATGTTATTGCATTCTTGCTTTTTTTAACTGCTGTAGACTTGGATTAGCTGTTTCAAATTAGACGATAAGTCTATTTTGAATTTTTAACCATAATCTTCGTAAAAGAATTCTACAACCTATTTCTATATTAATCTATAAAATCTGGCAAGAACGATAAATGTCCCATTTCCTCTAGGTTTGTAAGCTGTTGATCATGCCCACGGTATATCATATCATCTCTCACTTTAATGAACTCAAAATGACTCGAAATTTAGTCAATTGTGCGTCTTCTTAAACTAAATTCTAGTGAATTGTCATTTAGTTTATAATTGGCTTCTTAAAATAATTGAATGAATTGGTAGTCATCATCAGTGTTACTTTATTTGGATCAAGGTGTCTAATATTTTCTTTATGGATTTTATTATAGTATATATAATTTTTATGGTGTTTCTTGTTCATTATGTTAGGTTTGAGATTTATTTTATATATTCGTTTCTTATGAAATTTTATTTTTTATTCTTATTTTAAAATTTAGGATTTTAGATTTTATGTTACAGCATGTTCCAATGAGATCATGGTACCCACAATAAAAGCGTCCTGGTTGGTATTTTCTTTAGCTTAATTTTTGAATTACGTAAGTTATTTAATTGATATAGAAAATTAAATTTATTTGTTAAATTGTAAATTTTAAAAGATTTTATTTTGCCCCGTATTATATTTTATTAATTTGTGGAGTATAGTAATTTTACACCTTGATATTTATATTAATTTTTTAAAATTATCTTTATAGAATTAAATTCTTACGACCGTCATGCTTAGGAATAAAATTGTGTAAATTTGGTCTCTGAAAATATTGTATATGACTTCTCATAGTGTAAATTAAACACGTCAGATGACTAAGTTTAAATTTGTTTAACTTAAAATGAAGACAGCTTTGTAATACCATGTGTTATTTGTTGTGTTTTATAAATAAAAATGAAAATCTACATCATTAATAACCTTGATATTCGTATATATATTGGATGTAATTGGGTGGAAATACGTTTTGTTATCCCATATCTATTTTTAAAAGGAAAATTTATTTTCATATCCAAACATAATGAGTATTAAATTTTTGTTTTATTTCCATTTTAAAATTAATTAATTATTTGAATATGCTTTTTTACAATTTTAATATTAATTAATTATTTTTATAAAATAATATAAACTACGGTAAAAGAAACATAATATTACTAAATTAAAAGGAAAGTATTATTTTCAATATCAAATATTTAAAAAATTTATAACTAACTACATTTTTCATTATAATATCAAATAAAATTTCATAAGAATCAATATATTTATTAAATTTGCAAACATAAACTTAATTGATAAAATTTAAAAATATTTTTATAAATATAAAAGAAAACCAGATATTTAAATTAAAAAACATTTCAAATGTTTGTTTACTTCAAATTTTTAAATTTTAGCTAAATATTTTTTTATACACTAATAAAAATTATAATACATTGATTAATCAAAATTATATAAAGAATAAAGATTAAATTAATAATAACTGAAACTTAGTAAGATTTTTTTAACTTTTGAGTTTTAATACTTGGATAAATATTCATGAAAATTATATTAAATTATTATATCATAATAAATAAAATTTATTTATACAATTATTGGAGTAAAATTACCAGAAAATAAAACTAATTATATAAAATATCAAAATATTGTACATGATAAAATAAATAATACATAAAAATATTAAAAAAAATAATTCAATGTGTATCTTAGAAACAATTTTAAACTATTGAACAAAAATGTACAAAAAAAATAAATGTATAATTAATGATATGATAAAATGAAAAAATATTTTAAAATAAAAAATTTCAAATATCAATTTAGTGGAACGGTTGGTAAGAAAAGAAAATTGTTTCAGTGAAATGTTCTAACTAAAAATAAATAAATAATAAAAATAAAAAGATAAGTTTTATTGGCTTAATACCCTATTTTGTCTCCAGTTTCACTTGAAAATGTCAAATTAGTCCATCCTTTAAAAAGTGGGTCAATTACTAATGGAAAAGATTTCATTGATATAAATTTTATTAGTTAAGGACGTAATTGACGTACTTTTTAAAGGATGAACTAATTTGACATTTTCGAGCGAAACTGGAGACAAAATAGGATATTAAGCCAAAATTATTAATTAACATACATAATTTTTTTTTGACATTGTGAATGTGAAGGGCACACCTTTCGCACACCATGGCGGAACCCACCAACCGGAATCAGAACAGGAGTTGTCTGAGAGTTCTGAATCCGCAACCGGAATCAGAACAGGAGTTGTCTGAGAGTTCTGAATCCGCCATCGTTGACTCAGCACACCATGACGGAACCCACCGAACCGGAATCAGAACGGGAGTTGTCGAGAGTTATGAACCCGCCGACGTTGATTCAACATTGAATGGTGAGCCAAACCAGAAGCGAAGTAGAGATAACCACCATGACGAAATAGACTGTGTGTCGAAGAAGCAGAAGCTAGAGCAGAAGAGGAAAGGGAACATTTAAACAGAGAGGATGAAGAAGAGAAGAAACCCTCGGGTCTGGTGAAATTAGGTTTCATAAGTTTCCCGTCCTTCCGTGGAAAGGTTCGATATATTTTTGTAGTGACGGTTTGGAGTGAATTCACTGCTTCACAATCTCCTATATAATAAATATTTAATCTTATTGCTTCATCTCTTGATTCGTATATATATTATCATAACAAACCTAGCAGTGTATAACTCTTAATCGAATGATCTTCTCTCAGTGGCAGCAAGCATGTCAAAGTTCGACATGTCTGATGCAGATTGAGCTGATAAATGGTGCTCCAGATCAAGGTGTTCAATGGCCTGACTTCCCAATTACTCAGCAAGGTACTATCACACAATAGTATATCTGTTAATTCATTTATTTGATTTCTACTTATGGTTGCAATTGGCCAGGCTAATTCTTTATTGCAGGAATTGCCTGCAAATACTGAAGCTGGAATTTAATGGTTCCACTTTAACCTAGAGAATTTTAATATTAATGGAGCTTTTAAGAGTATTCGTTTTCATTTTTAGTAAAAATTTGTTTCATTTTTTGCTTTAACAGTAACGAACAACTCTGTGATAAAAATATGGCAAAATATATTACTTTTATAAGCAGTTGCATGACACTTAATGATCAACAACTCATACGAGAGAGTTGTTGCTTGGAAAGTACTGAATGAAGAAGAAAATGCTCACTGTATTTGCTTTATGTTTATGAACTGGTCTTTTGTTTGACCTTGTGTTCTGATGACAACTGTGCTTATGTACTTAAAGTGTTAGATGAAGATTTACTCTTAAGACAAGAGATCTGATAATTGGTCATTTACTGTATTTGCTCTAAATACTTGGCTTGCATATTATATGACTATTTATCTTAACTTGTTTGCTTATTCAACCTCCAACTAATATTGAATACATAATGTTTCACCTTCTGATATGCCAAAAATTTATAATGATGCCCTCAACTAATATTATATGTTTCACCTTCTTAACTTGTTTGATCTACCGTAGTTCACATGCCATGAGGCAATAAGAGAAGTTATTTACTTCTCTATCGTAGTGCTATGCACAATTTACAATTATCAAACTCTTTCTATATTGAATACCATTCTGTTAAAATAGAATACAATTGGATGTGAGCAGTTTCTGCCTGGTTCTTTTCTTCTCAAGAAAGTGTAGATTTTATCAAATAATTGAGAAAAAAAACACTACACTTATGCAGAGCACGGTGAAGGAATTCAAATTCTCCATTACGAAGTTGGACAAGAGTATGTGGCTCATCCGTGCCTTGGTGGAATGAGCTTTCTGATTGTGGAAAAAAAGGACTTTCAATTAAGCCAAAGATGGGGAATGCTTTACTTTTCTGGAGCATGAGGCCTGATGCAACTTTCAAGCTTTCAGGCACGTTGGGTTACGTAGCCCCAGAGTATCTTTTAGATGGTACGAACTGAACTCATATGACATATAATTTTATAGCATATGCAATGGTCTGACAAGTTATTGGGCCGATAACTTAAATATACTTTTATAAATAAGACCTGTGTTGTCCACCAAAAAAATGATGATGATTCTACTTTATAAAAAAGATTTTAACTCTCTAAGAAAAAAAATAGTTATTTATTAGTATTAATGATTTTAAGTTTAAAAAAACTTCAAAAAAAATTAAAAATAAATTTTAAAAAATTATGATATATTTTAGTATAAATTATTTTATTAGTAAATAAAAAAATATTTTTAAATTTATTGTAGATGTTTCTAAACCTTTAGGTTGCCAGTGGTGTAACATGATTAAACAATTAATGTAGCATTGTCCCACTTCCGTCTCAAAGTGGAAGCCTGTATGTTTCAAAACATACTCCAGTGCATGTCGACCATATAAATCCTATGTTGTACATATATGTAGCACTACCAATGTTGTCTATTGAGCAAGATATTTGGCCACCATAACGAATTTATTACGTATCTTCTCATCTCATTCCTTTTATATTTGACACTCTAGTATGTTGTTCATAGCATATCCAGATATATTTCTTACAATTTCACTTAGGTGTGTTTAATGGGATGTAATCCTTGCTAGGATCCGATGGTCTCAAAAATGATAATAGCTTCCAGTCAACTTGGGTGTTCAAAGGAGATAATCACCATTGCTGTTGTTCTTTCCGTCCAAGTAAATCTTTTTTCCCTAGTCATTGCTATTGTTTTGTAAACAAATTTCATACATTTTTGTTACAATCTTTTATTTTTTTGCTGAAGTTGGGAAATGTTAAAATGAAATCTATCAGTATATCATCTTAAAAGTATAGTTAAACATTAATGTATAGAGTAGTTGACCTTAATTTCAAAAATCTATGTATATAGTCCATCTGGATCTCAGAGAGAGATACAAAAGGAATCTGATGAAGCAAAATTGAGATTTGCTGCTGCCGAGGTAATTTAACTTAAGTCTATGTATATTTATATCTTTTGATGATTGGTACATACAGGGTGACCATGTAACGTTCTTTAATGTATATAAGGGGTTTCATCAATCTGGTAAATCTTCACAGTGGTGTCACAAGAACTATGTAAATTATATAAACAATATAGGCATTTCAATATAGTTCATGCGCTCGTTTCCTTTCCAATATTGATGTTGACATGGCTGCTTAAATTTCACAGAGAAACGTTCTTGAAGTTAGAGAGCAACTCAAAAGAACTGCAAAGAGGATAGGACTAGTCTTGAAATCTTGTGAAAGTGATATGCGGGCAGGTTGGTTTTCTTCTTTTATACTTATGGTTTTGATTATTTTTTAAAAAGACTGGATTCAATATTCTCTTGATTTATTAGTGTAATCATTATTTTACTAATTATATATCTATATCTGGAATTCATGTTGGAAGATACTAATTAATGTTTATTTTCTGCTTAATTTAATGTACTGCATGGTGTATCCTAATCTTGTTATCTCTCTACTGGTCAAGTTTTGTCAAGCTTTATTAATTTGTTCTTGTATGTGAATTTGGATTAACAGTTTGAAAAATCAGCTGACCCGGAGCTTCCTGGGCATCTTCTACTGGAACAGTATCAGGTATTTAACAAGATGTGCCAAATTTGTTTTCCCTGGCAAGATTTCCAAAATTGCTTCTGTAAAGCCATTTGTGGGCTTCCCTTGAACATTTCATAAATTATTATTTGGAAGTTGCAAATATATTTGCAAAGTTCCTCAAGTTTGCAATTAAATATAGCTCAGTAGTATTTGAAAATTTCAGATACTAACAAGTGGAATCATCAGTGGAGATCAAGTGGTGGTCAAGCGCATATTCTCGTTAATTTCTCGACCATTTTTCCAAAAAAGCTCAAATATTCTGGGAAAGTACTGGATCCATACATTGAAAGATTATAGTTATATATGCTTATGCCTAAGCCCAAAGAGGAAGGTGTGCCAGAATTTTTTCTGGGAATTTCATTTTGTTTATTCAATTGAACGTGTTCATTAATAGAGTATATTATTATAAAATGATTGGATGAGATCATCATACAGGAAAATTGATTGAATGTTAAATATAAATATATGATTTTATTTATTTTTTTTAAAATGATTTTTCGATGGTTTTGGGAAACCCCTGGTAATTATCGACAGTTTTGAAAAATTCTAAACATTTTGAAAATTGTCGGTAATTGTGACGTTGTTTTTCTCAATAGTTTTTGTAACTGCGGGAAACCTATTTAATGGGGGTTAAAACCTCCAGTAAGGTAAAAAAGACCCTTAGTAAAATTAGACATTTTTGTAGTGATATATATATACATACGTGCCTTTTTGATTGAAGAACATTCATTCAATAACAAGAAGTTAATGTGTTTGTGGCAGATAGATATTCATCGTCGTCTTAATAACAACTTTTTGTATTAGTTTTTTTATTTGTTAGTTTGGATTTTTTATGTTATATTAAAACAATTTTTGTTAGTTTAGACTTTTTTACATAATTAAACAATTTTGTTCAATTATAAATTTCGTGGAAAGATGTGAGATTTTATATGTATGAGAGTGTATCATTTTACAATGAATTAACAATAACCGTAAAATATTTATACATCTTTTCACATTATACAAATATTAGGATTGGAGTAAGTCAATATAATTGGTAGTAACAACAATAAATGGTACAAATCTTTGCATCCTACTTGTATAAAAAGATAATCACAATCACACCTCGAGATAACAGTGGGTTTAAAAAAATCTTTTTGTAGGTGAACTTGTAAAATTAATATTAGTATATACAAGTTATTTTAAAATGAAACTAAAGAATAATAATATTACTTACACGAAATGACATCCATGAATGTGACCAATACATATTAATTGATGTTGTCTTATATAAGAAGGTGGTGTGCTAGTGGGAAGATTGTATAATTTTGACCATATGACAGACAAATTAAGAGGATATTATATCGATTAGCAATTAGCGTAACCAATGTCTGATATAGTCATCCACTTGTCCATATTAGTTTGTAAGGAATGAAACAAATTGTTATGAAAGAAAGATGTAACAAATAATAAATAAAGTGTCAAGTATAGGAACACTAATGATTATGGCTCCATTAGCAAAGACCTCTGAGTTCTTCAAGTCGTTCATAGCTTCCCACTAATGTTGCGTATTCATCAAGCCACTAACTAAGTTCTTTAAATAGGTCATGTCGGATAAGAGATCATGACTCTTCACCTAGTCCCAACGACGCAACAATGCATCTATAACCACAATGACCATCAACAACGACATCAACAATATCGAGAATGTAAAGGTGACAAATTTGACAAAACTGATCTATCATGGACACTCTCCTTCATTTCACAAATTTAGCCTTAGATTGCAAATTTTTTTTCTCAGATGAAGTTTCATCAGTGGAATGCAAGGTGTCTACGTGCTAAAAATATGAGGAGTCACACTTTATAGACCTTTCATTCGAACTTATGCAATAGAGGTATCATATATGTCATTATAGGACAAACAATTTTAAGTAACTCTCTCTTGATGTTCACTTTTCATCCAATGTTAACCTTTTTGAAACGTTCTTGTACCATATCATGTTCACGTTGAATAAATAACTCTAACTGCGATTCATTTGATACAATATTTGAAAAGTTTAATCTGGTCCACATGATATGAATTTTAGTGAGAGGAATCATCCTAGGGTTATATCATGCTAATTCACAAGCCTAGGGTAGACTGTAGGTTCGTCTCAAAACACATCCACAACTTTTACTATCCAGTCTTATATGTTTTACTCAATTGAACTCCTCAACAATGAGTCCCAAAGCATATCTCGACACACATCCAACAAGTCTTTTTATCTATTTCCATTAAAAACTTCACTTATAAGATTAAGACTTATTTCAAATGATGCCTATATGTTATTATGTTGGAGGATGATGGCGTGATGAATAACATCCCAACATGAATGCTTCTCAATACTTTCTTGAGGCTCTAGTGAGCAAACTCAATTCTGATAGACATAGCATGAAAATATCATAAAACGTATAACATAAATAACTAAATAAAATAACATTAAAACATATCTGTTTGATGTTGTGTTCCCTAAATGCACAACTCTGTTTGTTCACGTCTTTTGAAAAGTATGACTTACACGAAATAATCCAAGTGTGATTTACATATTTAAAGATTAAAAGCCACGAACTACAGGCATCAAATCCATGTCTTTGTCACTAGTAATCACATGTGGATTGTCCTCAAATGTCATAAATAAACTTCTAAGCCTTTCCAAAACCCAAGTGAAATTATTTTGTTGTTCACTTGATAAGAATGCAAAGGCCACTGAGAAGCTTAACCTTGTAGATGTCACACCAACAATCTTAAGCAAGGGCACCCGATATTTGTTTTCCTCGTATGTCGTATCCATCAAGAAAACAATATTAAATGCATTAAACAATTTCACTGCATCAGGATGTGTCCAGAAGAGGTGACTTACCACCTCAGATTCATTGACACATATACTTCAATGAATGTATTTATCACGATCTAACATCATCATCAACTACTGTAATTCAGTTATTGATCATATCAATGATCGTTTGTATGTATACCTTGCATTATAAATTTGCTTGATTGTTGTGACATTACAATCATTATTTCTTTCAAAGTCAGTAGTATATTTTCAAGCTTCACTTGACTCAATAAGTAATGATTGTTTAGTGGGATTTAACCTCCCAACAAAAGGGGGACCAACTAAACTCTCTACCAAATCATGGTTATAATATATGCATATTACCTTCAATACTTACCCTTCTCCATTAGAATGTGACTTTCCCCTCAACTTGAAAGGACACTCACAATTTCTTGTGCCATATATACTCGGCTGAACATTAAGTTTGTATTTTCTATACTTTTCACCCCTTTCACATCCTAACAAGACCAATATCTTTCTTCCAGGTTCACCATTAGTTTTGTTAGATCTTATAGTTATGACAACAAACCCAAGATGAAAGGCAATCCCTTGAACTCATTCAATTAAGTCATCTTGTGAGAAAAATATTTGATCAAATGTCAAATTATTTGTGTAATCTCCTTCTACTACTTCATTGATGAAAGAAAACAATCTGTCGCAAAACTCAAATTTACTCATGAATTTATATCGAAAGGATAATCTTCTATCTTACAATATAATCACCTATAACATAATATATTCACCACTCAATACCTCATTTCATTGATAACAATACTAATAATAATACTTAAAGAATAAAAAAAAATTCTAACAAATTTAAAAGTAAATTAAAATAATACAACTAAAATAAATCAACCTTAATCGGGTTTCTAAATTCGACAAGGCTTTCACTAGATTTTGAAATCTGATGAGACCTTCAACGAATTTTGAAATCTGCTTAAACTTTTATTGGATTTCAAAATTTAACGAAACCTTAATTGGATTTCAAAGTTTGGTAAGATCAAATTTTGAAATCCAATGAAGACAAAAGTCCTTGATTTTTTCTAACCAAATTTCCAAATTCATGAATTTCTTAAATGGCTTTCGACATCCGGTTTGCATCCTAAGCTTAGAAATGCACAAAAACCAACTTTAACCATGTTAAAACGCTTATACGTTACTATGATTCCACAAAGAAGAAGAAGGGGGTCACAAAGAGGAGCACGAACACTAGGGCATTAGGGAACAACCACTGCACACCACGAAGATAAGTACCAGGAAGGAGAAATGGACCACTAGCATGATGAAGGAGAAACTGAACAACAAAGTCATTGGGAATGCAGGACGAGAGTAAATATAGTGATAGAATTAAATCAAATTTGGTAAGCAGTAATTACTGCTTACTTACTTTTTTTTTCTTCATCATTTATTGGGAGGTAGATCTGTTCACGTTTAAAAGAAGGGTTCATAAGCTTAATTTTTACCTTAATGGGAAGAAGGGTTTGAGAGAAACACGTTTAAAAGATTTTTAACTTAATTTTGTTTTTCAAACTTAATAAGCTCAAAGAATATTTGAAACATAACAAATTTATTGCATTTCTTTATGTACTGCTCTAATTTAATGTGCATCTCATGGGTGGTTAAATAACACAAACACCATTAATGTATAATACATATTTTTAACCTAATTTTTTGTTTCTTTCCCATTTATGTCTCTTCCTTTCCTTGTGGTTATTGTTCTTTCCTCCATGTCAGTGTTCTAGACCGGTTGCGGGCACCCTTTTCGTTTCTACCATCAACTGTTTTTGTCATAGTGTTTTACCAATGTTATTGTTGTAGTAAAAGAAGGTTCTTATTTGAATTTTTTTACTTTTGTTGTTGTTCTGTTAGTTACATTCTAGAATTACAATTTGAGGAAATGACTAGATTTTACAAACTATAATGTTTTCCAAAAGTAAATATTTTTTTATTGTGTAATGTAGAAGACATTTCTGACTTTAGAAATACATTTGAATTGCTCTTAAATATACTTTTCAAAATTTAATAGATTTTAGACTGTGTAATTTAGAATACAATTTTAAATTTAAATATATTAAATCTTTGAAATATACATTTGGAGTAATACATTTTGCTTGTTAAATTTATAATGCATTCACATTTTTATGATTTTTTAAATAATTAAATTGGATAATATATGATTTGTTTTAATATAGACTGACATGTACTAAGATAAGAGGTGATGTTTCTCATGGTAGGACCTACTATGTCAGTTTGTAGGAGAGAATGTTGATGTCAGTGAGCTAATGTAATGGATGACATGATTATTAAGAGGGAATTTTTTGGTGAAGCTATAGATACATCTCTTCTTGCCATCTATGTTGATGATGATGCCAAGAGACTATCGGAGGTGAGAAAAGAAAAAAACCATATTATACTTAGTTGTGATATTTAGATTTGTGGTAAGAAAATGTTATTTTAATAATTTTTTTAACAAATTTTTTACCATTTTTTATAACAGTTTATACGATAATTTATAATTGGTCCGTTTTAAATATATAAATTAATAAAATAATAACATTGTCAACAAATTATTAAAATATCGGAGTTTTTTGTGGTATTCTTCGTATAAACAAACATTGGTTGGGAAATCGAGGTTGCGATGGACTGTTTATCGGCCTTTGTGTTGTGAAGAGTGTCACAAAGATGCCAATAGTTTTGACCTTCCTGTTGGTGATATACCTTGGATGATGTCTCAATATTGGATGTCCCTGCAATTACAATTATGTTGGTTGAGTTGCTAGATGTATCGTTAGCTAGGGCATTTGAATTCTCAGGCTTATTTGTAATTTCTTGTATGAATATCTTATTGTTACATTATTTTCATTATTCTTCTTTAAAGTAAGTTAATGATTTTCGATTCATTAAATTTGTAGTCATGTCAATGACCAATAAATATTTATTAAGTTTTAAATATGCCAGCATATGAGTAACTTACAAATATATTAACTAATTCATAATTATGACTCTTTTCTATTATTTCAAAATTTATCATCCTCCATTGTTAAACGGTTTACTCCTTAATTTAATCATATTTTTTTCTCCAATTACAATAAAATTACAATAATTTGTAAATCTTTTTTATTTATCATTTCTTTCACATCCTAAGAACATATGTATGTTTTTCATGTTATTTATTTGTTGTATCAAATATTACAAAATCAAATTTAAAATTTACTTTCAGCAATTCAACTCCTATATAAAATACCTACACAAAATTACATTATAACACGCAATCTCTTTCGATTAATTCATTTTATGTTGTCTCAAATTTTTTTGAAAATTCACTCATGTGATATAACTTATTAATTTAATACGATGTTTTGGTCTAAAATTCTTTATTTCTATCAACAATCATTATTGAAGTACTTGTAAGAATGATCACAAAGAAATGTTAACTTTTGATGTTGTGCAACGATTTAATAACGTAAGTATAGACTTAAAAAATAACACTAGTTTAAGTTTTAAATTAGTGAATCTGAAACTTCAAATTTATAAATTTGCAATCTAAGATACATTTAAACTTTTAGATTGTATTTTAAATTGTATAATTTGAAATTTAAAATTTTATTTTGAATCCAAAAAGTCAAATTTCTTTTATATATGGCATTCTCTATGAAATCCAAAAGAATTTCCAAACGGTATTATTTAATAGTCAAATTCAAAATAGTGACTAGATAAATGTTTAAAACAAAATAAGCAACTCAAAGATCTAAGCTTCCCTTTATCCACTATTTTCACTTATCATAATCTTCTACTAATATCCACTCGACACTTTAAATGAAGTATGTAAAAACACTCAAAAAACCTAGAACAATATAATAATAAAAACCGACAATCTCCATCCATTGACATTTAATACCTTAACACCCACTAGACACTTTAAATATATGAAGTATGTAATTAGAACACTCAAATAACCTAAAAAAAATGGATAATGATACTTTGCCAACATTTTTTTGACAATATTTTAACATCATCTACTTGCCATTATGTGATTGATCCAAAATTACTCCACAATCAATAATAATAATCATAAACACTAACATGGACCAATCACAGAATTGTTGGGTACAAACAAAGTCCCACATCGGATAAAATAAGAGATGAACATGAGTTTATATACACATAACATATCTTCATTGTTAAGATGCCTTTTGGAGTGGTACCAAAAGCAAATCCGTAAGGGCTTGGCCCAAAGCGGACAATATCTATGTGTATGTGTGTGAGTTTCACCTCCCTACAAGAATGACACGTAGATGATAATACCTTAACCCTCTTTTTGGATGAAAGATCTCAACCATTCCAAGAAATTGAAATACATAAAATTTGAATTACTTACAGAGATGATAATACTTTAACCCAATTTTTGATATGGAATGACTTGTCACAACTTTCGATATGGGTCGATTCTTGAAGATTCAACCTAGGCCGACTAGACCCAAACTTCATCACAGATTGACTCAATTAGACCTTTGATTCGAATAGACTCAACTAGACCTTCAATTAGTGCA
The DNA here is from genome assembly GCF_016808095.1 of Vigna angularis. Classification (NCBI taxonomy): domain Eukaryota; kingdom Viridiplantae; phylum Streptophyta; class Magnoliopsida; order Fabales; family Fabaceae; genus Vigna; species Vigna angularis. The sequence continues at coordinate 35,861,631 of NC_068971.1, read as the reverse complement.
GGCTTAGCATAACCTTCGATCAAGGCCGACTCGACTTGATATTTGATTGGTGTCGGCTCGAATCGATCTTCAACCAAGGCTGACTCAACTTCGGTCGAGGCCAACTTGGCTCGACATACGACTATTGCCGGTTGGGCTCAACCTTTGGCCCAAACCAACTACTCAACCTTTGGCCTAGGCCAACTGGAATCAGCCTTTGGTTCGGTCGGCTCAACTCGACCTTAGGTCTTGTTCGATTTGGCTTAACTTTTGGTCTTCGTTGACTTGGTCCAACCTTCAGTCAAGGCTGATTCGACTCGACCTTCAGTTCTAGCCTACTAGGCTCAATCTTTGGTTTATGCCAAGTCAGCTTGACTTTCAGTTTATGCCGAATTGAGTCGACCTTTGGTTTATGCCAAATGGGCATATATCAACACAATTTAACCTTTAGCTTGGGTGACTTGAGTCGACTTTGGGCTTGGATCCATTCAGCTCAATCATTAGTTCAGAACTAGTTGACTCGACCTTTGATCTTGACAAAAGATCGAGTCAAGCCAGTTTCGATTAATTGTCGAGTCAGCTTCAACTAGATGGTGAGATGACCTGATTCAACCTAAATTGATGAATCGACTTTTTAAACTTTCAATGGAAAACTCTTAATTTATAGAATTTTAATTTCCTTTAAGTGAATTTTAAGTTTTATTATTTTAATTATTTAAAACAGTCTTTTAAAATTTCTCACTTCTAATTTTATTTTAATATCCTTGTCTAAACAAGTCATCTAAATTTAAAAAAAATTAAATTCTTCAAATAGAAAACATTTAAAATTTAAATTCTTCAAATAAAAAATTACTTTTTTTTTAAGTTTCATACGAGGATAAATAAATACCCCAAATTTTGGCACATATATAATTTAGAAAATATGTAGATCTATTAAATGTATCAGTTAAACTTGATCCTGATAACTTATTTAATAGATTTATGGTGGTTGGACTAATATTATAAATAGAAAGAATTCCTTGTTATCCAATATGACTCTGTTTAAAAAAAAATAAAATTGAACTCATGTTAACAAAATAATTTTAATTTTAAATATAATAATATAATATATAAATATAATACATGCATATTATAAAATAAAATAAAATAAATATTAACACGATCATTTTATATACAATAATTATTTATGAAATGAACTAAATCCATAAATTTACAGGCTATATTTTAAAATGAATGGATTATGATTCAGTTCAATTAATTAAGTTGCAGATTTTGTAGTTTAACTTGATCCGTTTATTGTAAACCTTTTAGTTTTAAGTTGATATGTTTTGCAGCTATTTTAGACCAGTCCAGTGGACTAAGCTCATTTTCAAATCTCAATGTCATGGTTTACTAATAAATACAATTTTTTTTATATAATTTTTTTGTCTAAGACTATAGTGGATATCATTCCAATATATGCTCGTGAATTTGATTGATTCTTCCCATGCATGTGTTGGAAGGTAATTTAGAATTTAAATATTCTTCTAAAGTTTAAAATTTTGCAGTCAGGTCTTCCTATTGCAATGACTTCTTACTTATCAGTTTAAACACTCTGCATTGAGACAGATTGGTACTCCTTTATCCCATGGAAACAAGAGAATGTTTCTAGATAACTATTTATATTTTATGTTTATCAAGAGAGAATGTTTTTACATTACACATAATATCATAGGTTTTTCTAGGAAGATTACACCATTTTCAATTCAAAATTTGAAGTTAATGGAATATTGGTCTACTGTTCCTGACCATGAATACTTAATGGTGATCTTCTTATAATGTTATTTTAAGACATCAATAGACATGTCTGTCTGAAATTTCTGAAAAAAAAATTCGATACAAGTAATTTTTATATCAATTTTTTTTATTAATACTGTATTTGTAAACCGACCAACAAAACGAAGAATTGACTTTCTCATGAAAGTGTCTAGAATTTACTAGAAAGACTTAATAAAAAAAATTAACTTCAACAGATTGACGTTTCCTTACAATTTTCATGTCTCTATTAAGTATGAGATTTAGACTTTCCGAACCCAATAATCTTTTGAAATGTTGCATTATAATGCTTGTTTGAAGCAGTGATATTACAAGTAAAGTAAATGAAAATATGAATGAGACATAAAATGAAGTGTCTATATAAATAAGTGGCATGAATGACTTATAGAAGAATATGATAGTAGTGTGGCATTTCAAAGTTGATTGAAATGGTGAGATCAGAATCTGGTTCTGAATTCTGACACAGGAGTGGCCTCCAACTTCCTCGAGAACATGAAGGAAAGTGGACACACAGACAATATCTTCTGAACTCATATATTATATATATATTTATAGTCTTCAGACAAAAACTAAATAATAAATATATTATTTGTGTGACTGTGATCGAAGCATGGCTATGTCTCTTTATGCATAAAATAGCAGACATTGGTTTGGCAGATCCATGGGAAGAGAAAGAAGTTAGTTGATAGAGAATTAAGAATGTTATAGAATATTGAGAGTGTGAAATGGGTAATTATCTAAGAATGGAAAAAGGTAAACGAAAGAGCAGAACTAGGTTTGTTGTTGATATGTGGAAAGAAAACATGTGCACGTGGAATTGGTCCTCGGTGGAATGCGCACGCGCATTCTTATGCATACATTACATGTGCCTTTCAATCACTTTGTCCGTTTGCTCCTTCCTTTCTTCAACCCTTCTTTAACATCATCTTTTCAAAACTGCTAATTCTATGCTTTTTTATATCTCGATCGTCTGTAAAAACAATGCTTGCAAATGCTGCCTTCTATCTTTCAAATACACAAAATATATTATAAACATATTTGCAATTGAATATCTTAAACTACTTTGTATTTTTCTTATATACTGTGGTTAAGAAGGAGTTGATTGGCTAGTTAGAAGGGAGAAAAAAAATTATAAGTTGATCCATAAGTTAAAAACAAAAAAAATTAAAAAACTATAATAAACTATTTAGCCAAATAGCTTACCTTACAAAATTTTCCTTTCCATCCCTCTTTGTGTCTTAATTGATCTTATTTTATCATGATTTCTCAATCAAGCCTTGAAACTATAAAATCAAGATCAAACTTAATCTCTGAATTTTGAGGAGCTTTGAAAACTATATGGAAAATTAACGAGAAGTTTAAGTATGAGAAAGAAGTGTTGTGTTCATCTAATACGTTATGGAAAGTTGAAATATCACAAGAAAAAGAAAAATCTAAAAAGAAAATTTGAATGTATTAATGAGAAGAGATAAGAAATAAAAGGAGTGACAATTGAAAAAATGAAAAGAAGGAGAGGAGTTTTGTGTTAAGTATCAACCTTGATGAGAATGGAATGGTTAGGTTTACATTTTCAATTCTTTCCTCATTGTTCCTCATTTTTTATGATTGTTAACATGGATTCTTTCTTATCATACCTTCACTTTAACCATATTACAAACTACATGAAAGTCCTTTTAATCTTGATTGCATTATGTTTTAAGTAGTGAACATTAGATATCTTCGTTTCCTTAATGCTCGAAACATGTTATTGATTGGTTTAGATGCTTTTAACTTTGACAGATAACAATTTCTTGCTCACATCTTTACTTATAATCTTGAACAAGTGCTAACAACGTGTAGAGTTTTATAGGCTCAATCTCAACTAACATAATTTTCTCTTATTCTTGTTGTTTCTTCATCTGATGTCCTTCGTCTAGTCTCTTGTCTTTGTCAAGAAATGCAAACGTCTAAGTGTCGTTGACTCAAGTTTTACACATCCATCTTATGACTTATTGTACTTCCTTAGGACTCTCACGTACATATTCCTCAATCTTAGTTCAATTTTATAATTCTTATGAATTCTAGGAATTGTTGCAATAATAGGTAAAAACATGAGTTTTATAGCTAAAAAAGTGAACTAAGACTGTTCATAAGTTTTTTGCTTAAATACTCTTTTGATATTTATTTTGGTCGATTTTGTTCAATTATGTTCAATTTTGTCCTTTTTCATGATGTTGTCTAAATTGTTAACGGAAGATGAACATTGTGTGTTACATATCAGTTTATGGAGTTTCTTAATTTAAAAGAAAAGATTTTTTCTTGATTTAAAAAAGTTTCCATGTATTAAGTCAACATTGTCCATCATATCAAGTCAATGTCAATGTCACGTGTTAAGGCATTATCATATGTTTGTCTTTCATGTTGTTTATTTATGTATCAAATCTCAATGACAATTACAAAATCAAGTTAAAAATTTACCCTCACCAAATCAACTTGTATATAAAGTATATACATAAAAATACATTATAACATATGCCTTATGTCACATTTTTTTTTCACAAATAATAAATTTGATTTATCTCATATGTTATAAAAGGTTGAATGAAATCTCTTTCAATTATAGCATCTTGTTGTCACAAATTTTTTAAACAATTTACCCATGTGAGATAACTTATCAATTTAATATGATGCTTTGATCCAAAATTCTTCCATTTCTATCAACAATCATTATTGAAGTACTTGTAAGAGTGATCACAAAGGAATGCAACTTTTGATACTATGGTACGATTAAATAACTTAAGTTTTAAATTAGTCAATATTAAAGTCCAAATTATATTATAAATTTGTAATCTAAGATACATTTAAACTTTTAGATTGTGTTTTAAATTGTATAATTTGAAATTCAAAATTTTATTTGAATCCAACAGTTAAACTTATTTTATAAGTGACATTCTGGATCGTAAAATCCAAAAGTTTTTTAATCTTGAGTGCATTTTGTTTTAAGGAGTGAATATTAAAGATCCTCATTTCCTTAATGCTCGAGACATGTTCTTAATTTGTTTAGATGCTTCTAACTTTGGTGGATAACAATTTCTTGTTCACATCTCTACTTATAACCTTGAACAAGTGCCAACAGTTGTAGAGTTTTATAGGCTCAATCTAAACTAGCATAATTTTCTCTTGTTCTTGTTTTTTCATCTAATGTCCTTCTTCTAGTTTATTGTCTTTGTCAATAAGTGTAAAAGTCTAAGTGTTGTTGACTTAACTTTTAGGCATCCATCCTACGATTTAATGTACTTCCTTAGGATTATTACTTATATATTCCTCAATCTTAGTTCAATTTGAGTTATATTCTTCGTTTGGAGAGTGCGAGTTTATTTGGGGTCAAAAGACATGAGAGAGTTGTCTATGTGTTGTAAAAAATTTTACACGGTGTTATTCTTTAGTTGTCATTAGACAATGACTGTGGTTTTTATCTGTTTTGGAGTTTTCACGTTTATTATTTTGTATCCTTGTGTTGATCATATTTCTCTATTGGTAGGGTGATTCTCGTGTAAAGAAGATAATGTTGTTCATTAATGATTGGTTTTTCTAGCAGGAGTGAACCAGAAGAGGGCAAAGAATAAGTTAGTAGACCTCATTGCCATGTCAGAAAACAAGGAAATTAAAAAAAAGATGGATAAGATCATGCATAAAAAAATAGATTTTTAGTAGGGGATTTCAAAGAATTCAGTTGTTAAAAATGTTTCATGGAGAGTGTTGAGTGATAAAAGAGGAAGCAAAGGCATAGTAGATGGAGACGTTGGGGAAATTTTCTTTTTGCTAGTCTTTAATTTTCTTTCCATGGATTGGTGATGTTCTTTTAGATGATCTTTAAGGTTTCTATGTATTGTTTTCTTAGGTGAAGCTATAATATTCGAGTTAATTTTTATTTACATCCAGTCATATCATTCACTTGTTTTTTTCGTTCATTTGATTTACCTTTCTTTTCCTTCTATCTATCTTCTCATCAGTCAAGTTATGTTTGTTATGAACTCATTTAGTATATGTTATCTTCTAAATTCATTTCTTACTTTTCAATTCAACTCGTTTGTGAATCTGAAGTTGTTTAACTTTTATGCTCAGTTCATTTCAAATATTACATTTGCTCTGCTTTGGTTTTGCTAAAGGATTCATGGAAGAGCTTATGCTTTGTTTAAAACATTTTTAACTTCTTTATCACTCTCCTTAATCTTCTATTATTGCTTCAGTTGTTATTTTAGTTAGTTTTTATTTTTGTTTTTGTTTCTTGTTTCTTGTTTCCAGTTTACTCATTTGATCTATTTTCTTCTATTATGTGTTTTTACTTTATGTTTAGTTTATTGCCAATTTTACTTGTTGTTCAACATTCAACATCTTACATTTTTGTTCATTCTTCTGTCTTTGGATTTTATTTTATTTAATGTTTTGTTCTTTTACTCGTTTTTCACTTTTCTATTTCATTTCATCTAATGCTCTTCACTTCTTATCATCTAAGGCTTTACAATTTCACATTGTCTAACATCTTTATATTATGAGTGTATAATGCTTGTTTTTGCATCGTCTAATGCTTTTACTTTATTTTCTTATCATATAATGTTAGATTGGTCTAGTATGTTATTATTGTACATTATCTCATGCATTGTATTGTTTGTTCATTTATTTTCATTCCGTCTAATGCTAAGTCCTTTAGTCATTTATTTCTTTAAGTTATGTTATTTGTTGAATTCATCTAATGCCTTTATTTTAAGCTCAAATTTTGTTTGGTGATGCTTCTACAACAAAGGCTTCCATCACTGGTCCAATTGAGAGCACAAGAAGAAGACGAAAGAGTGAGTGTTGTGTGTGAGGGAGAAGTGTTGTGTGTAAAGATGAAACTAGGTGAAGGTGTGCATGGAGGAAGAAATGGATAATGTTTTTTTTTTTTGCATGGAAGAAGAAGAAGAAGAACTGAAAAAAATCTCAAAGTAGTTCCATTTGTAAATCGACACATACAATGATACATATTGAAGACATATGCACCTTCAATTGGCAATCCAATCCACTTCATTGCCGATGGAAGCTTGGTTTTTCACTTTCACTTTGCTGTCAATGGAATCCACAAATTGTCTTCTCATTGTCTTGTCGTAGATAGAGAAATCTCTTATTTTCATTTTTAGTTTCTTATTTTTCTTATCAGCTCAAATTTTCACATCACTAAATTCTTATGTGCACGTGAGTATAAATTGTCATTAAACCATGTCTAAGCAGTCAACATTAACGATTTAAACATTATTAACAAAAAAGGACTTGATCAATGCACATTAATGAATTTGTGGACGTAATTGACACAAAATTAAAAGAAGGGACCAAGTTGATACACTCCCACCAAATTAAGAAGTATGTATATGAGTAATTAAGCCTTTTAGTTTTTATGTTATTTTTTTTAGTGTTGACCTTTCTTATATAAGATTTAACTCCAGTGTTTAACATAGTGTCCAAAAACCAACACCGATTACCTTTTTAATTTTTAAAATTTATTATTTGTAGTGTTAGCGAGTGAAATTTTTTAATATAAAAATTAAATGAGTATAGTTTTATGTCTCTATAGTCAACGCTTTTTATTTGTTTTTTTTCTAAGCTTTATTAACTTTGCATTGTTAGTGTAGACTGGGTTGGATTGTGTGTAACTTTTTTTCTTTTGTAATTGTTTAACTTATGCTACTAGTCCCTTTTTAGTTGATGCTACTATGGTCCCTTTTATATCCCATGCTATGTTATTGTAACTAGTTCTACACATTCTTGTAGTGATCATTAATATAGTTGAATACACATATAAACTCATCAATATATAGTAACACCTTGTTGAACGAATAAACTTCTTCACTTAAATGATATTACACTCTTAAATATATAATAAATGCATAATAGAACCTGGACGCATCTTCTTTCTCCATTTCAACCTCGATTAGGGTTTCATTCTCCCCTTTCCAAAAATTAGGGATCCTTTAAATTTACTATTTCTAACCTCGATTCTCGTTCAAAAATTTGTATTCTCATATTTGTATTTTCCCAAATCTTACATACGACAGCAATCTCCTTTCAAAAACCCAATTCAAAGTGAGGTTCATGTAGGGAAAACAATTGAATTTAATTTATGGTGGTGACCTCACTTGTCTGTCCTTATCTATCGTGGAGGTAAGGTTTTCTTCATCCCCTTTTGCTTTATTCATTGAAAGGATTCGTTGAAGATGTATGGTTGTGGTTCATAATAAAAATGAGAAAATTCATCATTCTTCCTTTTTTATGTTGTTCTCATGATACATAGGAAGGTTGGCCTTAAAGCCTTTCAATTATGGTGTTTAATTCGTATTTTCCAATTTTGGTACTTTATTAGTGAATTTTCCTTGTTATTATGCTCATGCTTGGTAATGAGAATTTGCTTGATATTGATATATTAGCTTTCATTCTTAGAAATTTTCATTATTAGGAGTTTTCATGGTTAGGAATTTTTATTATTAGGAATTTTCATTATTAAAAATTTTCATTATTACAAATTTTCCTTGTATATGAGTTGTCGTTGTATAATATTAGTTGTTTAACAATATATAATTTATCTTTTTGTTAGTTTAATATTATTTGTTTTCATTGTATTGGTAGGGTTTATTTAGGTGTAGAGAATAAAGATCTCTACACTGATTGAATACAATTTAGTTATTAACGAAAAAATTCATCAATAATGTTTCTCTCAACTTATCGACATATTATCGTCTTCATTATTTACAAAAAAAATATTCTTTAATCATATTTAAAAGTCGTTATCAAAGACCAAATATTTGCCTTTAATTTAAATTTAACAATTGAGGATATGTTTTGGTTATTACCAAGAAATTCGACTCAGAGGGCAAATTACCAACGACATAATATCCATTAATAATTCAAAATTATAAGTTATCGATATATTTGACTACAAATTTTGATTATGGACACTAACAATTTTATAGTGTGAAATTGTGAAAAGTATACACAAGTTCTTAAAAGTAATAAAATAACCATGACAATGAAGCACTAACTTAAATTAATTTTGGATGAAATATTTGAGAATAAGATGAGTTTTTTTAATTAAAAGAAAAGATAAAAAATTTCACATCTAAAGTTTAGATTTATTAAAAGTTAGAATCCTCCAATCCGTATTATTATTTTCAGAAGAGAAAGAAAAACTGTTATGAAACTCTTATTATTTATGGATAAGTTAAAAAAATATAGTAAAAATAAATCTTTGAATTATATTTCAACATTCAAGATTAAAAGTTAAATATATGCAATTTTTTAAGTAATGCATGGCCACATCAAGGGTTAAAATTGAGCATGCTTGAAGTAATAAGAAAATGAAAAAGATAAAAAGTATCAATTTTCACTATTTGTTTGAGAAAAAGAACTAAAAAGAAAGAGAAATATTTTTTTGGTACTATAATATACACACTTATCCCCTAAATTGACATGAAATGAAAGAGTTGGTCCCTCTTATTTATCTTTTTAATTTTACTTTCATAACTTTTTTAAACTATTTATTTTTCTCTCTAATTTTTTAGACCAAACTTTGGAACTAATCACCAATCCCTATTCTTGCTGTTCAAATCAAACATTGAAATTTCAGATTAGGACTGTTAGTTAGTTATACTTCCATTCACATAAATAGTGTCATGTTTCTTGAAGCTGACATTTCTATACCCAAAAATTTCTAAGACACTGTACACTGCAATTGAACAACAAAATTTATAACTCATATGTTACACTCAGTTCAGTCAATTATTTGAAGAAACATATCAGTTTTTATAATTTTCATTTATGTCAATTTTTTTTTACATGAAGCTTCTCTATTTACTCATAACAAAAGCATAACATCTTTGAAATTAACTAATTAAAAGGTAATTAATGTTGCTTTTAAATAAACTTTTATAAGATTAATTAAGTTCTGAGATTATGATAAATTCGGTTTCTACTTTTTTTTAGTGCTCAAAACTTTTATATTTTCTAATTGAATAGATACAGTTTAACTTTTCTTTTACACCAATGTTATCTTGTCCTACTTTTTTTTGAAGTATTTAAATATGAAAATTTTGTGTTTATTAAAATGACGAATGATTTTTATTTATAACGTGTTTGATAATAAAATTGTACTGAGTAAAGAATTATCTCTTCTATCATTGATAAAACATTTCTTATTATCTAATAAATTCCCAATTATAATAATAAAAGTTATTTCTATTTTATATTAAACACACGTGTAGAAACAAATTAACAGGATAAAATAATTCTTATATTACGAAAAAATTAAATAAAAAAACTCAATTAAAAGTATAAAAAATTTATATATTTAATATAACAAAAATTTTCAATAATAATTTAATTAAAAATATTTAAATTTATTAAAAGTTTAAAACTTAATTAATTTTTCATGTAAATTCAAATCTGTAACAAAATCTTCATCATTTTCATTTCACAACAGCCAAGTGAAAATGAATGGAGGTAAGATTAAAGCGGAAAAGACAAAATAAAATAAAATAAAAACGTAACCTTTGTTAACATTTATCAGTTGCGAAGATACCCTGCAGTGTCGGATTGAAGAATCAGAGTGCATATATATTAAAGCTTAAAATTTGGATGCAACTCTTTAAACATTTTTTAACGAGACTGAGAATTATTAAAATGAAATTCCAATTTGAGCAAGAGAAAAAGAAAACTGAAAGAAATATATCATAATAAATCTTCGAACTTTGCATTTATATTTTAGCCCATTTATATTTATATTTGAGGAAGAGACGAAGAAAGGGTTAAAATCTAAAACTGTCAATTTATTAAAGTTTGAGAGATTAGAAAGTGGAAAGAGAAAAAATGATTAAACTTTTAGTAGTTAGAGAGTGAGAGGGGAAAGAGAAGAAAAGTAGAGAATGTTAGAATATTATGATACAAGTTAATGTTATATGATTATACAGTAATTATTGAATTACAGTGCATTAGTTATAACACATTATCTTTTCCAAATAAACAGTGATTGTTCCTCGCTTGGCGTGGTTGTTGTTCCCAGTGGCAAGGGAAAATTGAAAGGCCCACCTTGTTGTAAGATTCAGATTGGATCCTGCAGCAGCAAGTAGGTGAAGGACTGAAAGTGTAGTACCCTCAGATTTTGTTTTAACTTAGCAAGTCAGAATAGTCTATTCCTTCACCACTTTCCAAAATTTCTTTATTCATTTCTAAATTCTTCTTTTTCCCTTTGAAGGGAAACCTTAATCATTCTTTTGCTTCAGATAAGCATTGTTCTCTCAGAATATTCAACAACACTCCCATTTTTCATACAAAAAACACTTCTTTCTACGCTCAGGGTCCTGCAGGATCAATTTTGGCCTTTTCTTCTAGGACACACGACATAGTAGTGGTGGTGATGTAACAAAAATCATGACATGCATATTCAGTTCTAGCTTTTTTCTCTGCTGTGGGTCTCTTCTGCATCATCATTTTCTTTGATTCCTAGTTCTATTTCATATCTGATCTGGGTCACCTTTTTCCTATTCTGGGTCCGGTTTTCTCCCACCCCATTTAACACTGCCTGCTTTGTGTTTGTTTCTTGTTTTCACCAAATCTCAGAATTCAAGACAATATCCTCGTCTTTTGTTTCTCCGGATTCTAATTTGGTGCCAAGTTCGTTCATTTAGATGTCGCGAGAAATCACTGGATAGACTCTTTTCTTTTGGTTTTCAGGTGTCTCTGTTGCAATTGAGTTGTGGGGGGATTGTGAATTTGGGTTTTATTTATATTTGGAAGCGATACATGTAGACTTGTAGGGTGGTTTTGGGGTTAAGATAATGGGATCTCAAGGTGGGGCAATCCAGGAGCCAAAGAATGGGTCTTTGGCAAGGCAAGGGTCTTTGTACAATCTCACCCTTGATGAGGTGCACAACCAGCTTGGAAATTTGGGGAAACCCTTAGGAAGCATGAATCTTGATGAGCTGCTCAAGGGTGTGTGGACTGCAGAATCTGGAACTGATGCATACATGCAGCAAGGTCAGGTAGCTTATGCTGGATCATCTTTGAATCCTCAAGGGAGTCTAACATTGTGTGGGGATCTTAGCAAGAAAACAATTGATGAGGTTTGGAGAGATATGCAACAGAAGAAGAGTGTTAGTCAGGAAAGAGAAAGACAGCCTACACTGGGTGAGATGACTCTGGAGGATTTCTTGGTGAAGGCTGGTGTGACTACTGACCCTTTCCCTAATGACGATAGTGCCATGGCCATGCCAGGGGTTGATTCCCAACACAACACATCACAACATGCTCATTGGCTGCAATACCAGCTCACCTCAGTGCAGGAGCAGCCACAACAACAACATCATCAACATCAAAATCAGCAGAATACTATGATGCCGGGTTTTTCGGGTTTTATGGCTGTTCAACAGCCTATGCCGGTTGTGGTGAATCCGGTTCTGGATGCAGGATACTCTGAAGCAATGCCGTCTTCTTTGATGGGTGCCTTATCTGATTCACAATCTGCAGGTAGGAAAAGGGCTGCCTCAGGTAATGTGGTTGAGAAAACTGTGGAGAGGAGGCAAAAGAGAATGATTAAAAATAGGGAATCAGCAGCTCGGTCCCGGGCTAGAAAGCAGGTTATTTTTGTTTTTAGTTTTTTTTTTCATGGTGTTTTTGCTTTCAAGTCTTATTTTTTACTTTTCTCTTTTATACAAGCTGCGCATATTTGAATGGGCAGGCTTACACACAAGAACTGGAGATTAAAGTTTCTCGTTTAGAAGAAGAGAATGAAAGGCTTAGAAGACAGAATGTAAGTTTAGATTCTTTTGTTAGTCTGTGTCGTTGCTTTATTCTTGTCTGCTGGTAGTTTTTGGTGTCAGATTGATAATGCCATATGGTTGGACAATGCATGGTTGAAATGTTGGCGATTTAGTTTACCTTGCCAATGGTTTTCTATTAAGTGGAGTGTTTAAACCAATTGAACTTCAACTACAATTTAACAATTGACATTTGGTTTATCATTGTGTATATTTAGGATTACAATTACATTTTTTTAATTATTTTGATTTTGCTTGGATACGATCTTCCTCTCTTTTTAATTACACTATTGAGGTGAAGCAGGCCATGACCTTAGGCTGGTGATCTGCTTTTGGTCTTGTCATATTCTCTATTTTCCTTTGTTCTGTTCTTTCTTTCCTTATGCATGCATTATTCTGAATCTTCTTTATTTGACAATTGAACCTTTGTGTCTGTGTGTGCCTAATTTTTCTGGGTTTTGGCCCCAGAAGACATGCGATTTCAGGACATGTTCATTTTATGGTGATAATCTCTTTCTTGGAAACAAGTTCTGATTTAATGATGATTTCTGAATTTGTTAGGTCTAAAATATTTTCTCCTTTCTTTAGCAAGGAATTATTTTTTTTTTCCGGATTAATGTTTTTGAGGGTGTATATTGTTAACTCTCTGTCTGCCATGGCTCCAAGGAATTCTTTTTGAAATTTTTGGGTAAAAGAATCGCAGAAAGTGTAGGTCTTTATGTTGATGACTTTATCAGTTTGTGGTGAGAGATAAGGTGAAATATTTAGCGTTTGATTGTAGCACGTCTTTTGAACACCTATACAAAGAACAGATCAGGGTTCTTTAAAGTTGGACATAGGACAGAGGCTCTAAGATTTTGTGATCATATCAGATGAAAAAAAAAGTGCTGAGAAGGGTCATAAGGAGGTAGCTCAGCAGACTTCTCTAGAGCTCACTGTTGAGTGACAAAATAAAAAAGAAAAAAAAATTGTGTACGAGTAAATACTTCTGATGTTTTTTCTAACCCTTGATTACATATAATTCCCTAACAAACAGTTCATAAAACATTTGTGTTACATCTAACTTCCAACGTTTAAATTGTTTCCAAACTTGAGATTAGGTGTTTGACTTCTCTCCCTTCCTTATCTGGAGATGTATTCTCTGTAGTAGTGTGGAGAGGTACGAAGATTTCAATGTTAAAAAGATAGATTCACTTTGGCTAAAGTTTGGAGTACTTTATGGCTTCAAGATATGGCCAACCATTTTGCTTGCAGTTAGTCTGGCTGACACATTTCAAGTCAAGGCTACAAGAATCAATATTAATGCACAAAACTAAACCTAGTTCTGTTGAAATTGGGAGAAATAAGTTGAGTGGTAATGATCTTGATCATGAATCTCTGCTTTCTGTTAGTGTTTTGAATTGTACAATTGTAGAATGATTTGATTTTTGAAGCATTTAATTATGTGTCAGTTCAGAACTATGTCTGCAGCCTTAAGTATTTCCATTTGGAATCACCCAACCTTGTACTGATCACAAAAGGGTGAATTTATAATGTGAGCCTACATATGATTGCATATTGTTGTGATATTATATCTCTGTTGGCATAAATCCTTTTTAGTTTGTTTTCAGTTTTAATGTAACATTTGGTCTTGGATCCATCTCTTCATTGTAAGTTTACCAACTAAAGGGAACCTGCCAGTTATAAAAGTCTTACAATGAATGTTCAACTATGTGAATTTCAGATGAAGAGCATGAAAATGACTATGTTTAGATCGTAAAAATGACCCTTCTTTTAAAATATAGAAAAACAGTTCTATCATGTGTTCATGATTAAGCCAATTGTCTGTGGTTGTCTTTTTGTGGAATCAAATGGAAATATCTGTGGTTAGATTTTAATAATAGATGAGCATGCATAATTTATCCACACCAGTTATATATCTTAGAACTTTCTTGGACAAGCATTCGATCGTAAAACTTGAAGGACATAGCTGTGTCTGTAAGATGGCATTACCCTTCCATAATGATCTTTGAACCACAATATGGTGTAATGTAAGCTCATATTTTGAGGTTGCAACTAACCAACCATAATTGTGTGTTTCTTTTTCTTCAATTTTCTAAACTATGTACATTGTTGAATAAAAAATAGCACGCAAAAATAGTTTTATGTAAGAGCTTTGGAGATGATTCTGGATGGTTTATCTCTCTCATAATAACTGTTTTTTATGATCTTTCTTTCAGGAGATAGAGAAGGTATTGCCAAGTGCACCGCCACCAGATCCTAAGCATCAGCTGCGCAGAACTAGTTCAGCTCCCCTTTGATGGCTTCACTGCAAACCAGTTTCTACCAAACTTCCATGCACTTCCATAGATCTCATTTGCGACATATATGTTTGGCACTCAAGTTTCCAACATTTGGAAATCTATTTTTCTCTGGGAAGTGCTGCTATTTATTCTCCTCAGCATGTCCCCTTGTAAGAGTGTTTTCCTATATGTACATTTTCCAACTTACTCTGCACTATAAGCATGCTTTAGTCTAATTTTGAACACAATATAGCTTTAATACCACTTCTAAGGACAAAATATAGATGTTGTAGTATAGATGATTTGATGTTGTTCTTCGGTTAAATTTGAAGTTTTTATGTAACTTGTGCTTCAGAAGTTCATATAAAGGTTGATGCATGTTACTGAGATGAAATTCCAATTTTAATTGAAGAACATAAATAGAAACATCTATAATATTGCACTTTTGTTTTGATCTTTTTCTTATGTCCTATAACCAGTTAACCATTTTGGTTTTATATACTAATTTCTTGAGGATAAATGCTAGCAACTCAGTGCATTCTCACCTGTACAAGGCAAATGTCAACCTTAGCACAGAAAATGGTTTTTGATTTGAGGTTACTAACTACAGCATGATTGGAAAATTGACGTGAGGTTCTAATCATATTGAGGTGACTACACCAAAAAAGAAGTTTGAGGTGAGAGAACGTGATACCAAAGAAATGAATAATATGATTGTTTTAAATCAAAATTGCTTTGGTAAAGTATATTTGACTGAAAGTGGGACAAAAAGGTGCAGTAAACAACATTTGAGTCCCTTAAAATAAGAAAATTTCTGTCTCCAAAAGTGCAATGTTTTAATATTATAGTCCAAGAATAAAAGCACATGTATTCACCAAAAAATAAATTAGTCTGAGATTAATAAGTTGGGTGATTTAAGTGATATTCTTTAATGTATGTTTAAAAATTCAAGTGACACAAAATAGTTGAGTTTAGGTATTCATCTGATATTTTAGAGACTTATTTTGACTCCTTTTTTTTTTAGTTTAGAGCATGTTTCAATAGTATGTTTAGCTTAATTCGTGTGTCTTGTAACTGTGTAATGAAATTCACTCCAATGGGAAAGTTGCCAAAAGACATGTTTAATCTAATTTTTTTAATCCTAAAATTGATCTTTTTTACATATATGAATTGTATTATTTTGCTCGTAGGTTTTTAATCAATTGTTTAAGCAAAGTCAGTTTATGCTCCAAAACTAAACCTTTTTAAGCAACTGTCTTTTGTATTTATCAGCCCTCTTGAACACTATCGGGGAAGATGATTTTTGAAATTAATGTGATAACGTTTTACTTCAAACTTATTTGTTACTACATTCAATTTTGTAAAAGCTCTTTCAAAATTTAGTTTGTAAATACAAGTCGATACTTAGAGGGCACTTCTGAATTCATAGGACCGGAGTACTGTTGTTGCCAAATCACTGTTTCATTGCAATTGTTAATCTGAAATGTTTGATGTTTTATAGATTCGTGAACCATTATTAACACCTATAATGAACACAATTCTAACTAATTAGCCATTTAAAACACTTCTGGTCTAACTAGATTTTATCGTTCTTAATGGACCTGCCTTCAGCGTGAGGCCTTATAGATTCTCAATAACGACTTTGCACGTTTAAAATATATAGTGCATATTTCTTAGGGAAATGATACTTCGACAACCAATTTTGACAACATTTTGACACGGGCCACGTGTCAAAATGCCATTGGTTCAGGTGGAAAATGATTTCAGAATTTTATTTGACGTGGAAATGCAGTCAAGTGGCAGAGAGGTTTGAAATTGGAGGGTTTTATTTTCAGTTTTGGCAATTTGAATTTGGGGCATTGGGAGAGAGAGAGAAGAGAAGGTTGAGAGAGAGCGGGAACCCTAGAGCGAGAGTGTCGTCGGAGTCCGTCTTCCTCGGACCAGTTCCTCCGACCACCCACGAGTTCCGCTGGAGTCCGTCTTCCTCGGACCATCTAGGTGTGCCACCGGAGTCCGTCATCGTCCGACCAGGCACGAGTTCCGCCGGAGTCCGTGTTGGGGCATTGGGAGAGAGAGAAGAGAAGGTTGAGAGAGAGCGGGAACCCTAGAGCGAGAGTGCCGTCGGAGTCCGTCTTCCTCCGACCAGTTCCTCCGACCACCCACGAGTTCCGCCGGAGTCCGTCTTCGTTCAACCTATAGCGTTCCCATTGAGGGTCGCCGCAGCTCCGTCTTCGTCTTCCGTTCGACCCAGCCACGACTGCCGTCGGAGCTCGTCTTCTTCGACGTATACCGTTCCGATTGAGGGTCGCCGCAACTCCGTCTTCGTCTTCCGTTCGACCCAGCCAACCAAGCGTGCGTTTTCAGCGTCCATTCCTCCCACCCTCTTCGTTCGACCTATAGCGTTCCCATTGAGGGTCGCCGCACCTCCTTCCGTTCGACCCAGCCAACCAAGCGCCCGTTTTCAGCGTCCGTTCCTCCCACCCGCTTCGTTCGACCTATACCGTTCCCATTGACGGTCGCCGCACCTCCTTCCGTTCGACCCAGCCAACCAAGCGCCCGTTTTCAGCGTCCGTTCCTCCCACCCTCTTCGTTCCCTGTGTCGGACCCACTGGCAATCATGTTCATTAAAGGTTGGTTTATTTGTATTGAGTGGAATGAATTTGTAATAGATGTATGATGTTGTTTATGTACGATGTTGCTTATGTATGATATGGTGTTTGTAAGGTGTACAAATATGACATGTTGGATGGCGGTGGAATGTGATTTATGTATGATGTTGGTGGTTTGTTAATACCCTTTGTTGAATAAATAAATTGTGTGGTGATTGATACTATGGACATGAGAACATAAACATTATTGGTACGACGATACTGAAAATGTTTGTCCCAAGTGCCAAAATTTATGGAATAGAGGACCTCCAAAAATAATGTAATGTACTTTTTTTGCCTTTGTTGTAATATAGATATTTGATAAGTTAATAGATGAAAGAAATCTGGTTGGATGACTTTGATTTATTAGAAGGTCCTTTGATATAAATAATGATATTGTGTGGTTGTCCATTTCTTGTTAATCCTTTCCAATTTCACGTATAATTGAACTGTATTGCATTTTGTAGTGTTATTGTTTTGTATAGATGTTGTTTGGTTATTCTTACATTGTTTTTGTAATTTTGTTGGATTGGTAGTCATGGATTGCACAAAAGAAGAAGGTTACAAGAATGTAAGTAGATTTAATATTATTAACACTTATAACTTTGTTTGAAAAGAGGTTATGATGGTTTTATTGTTTGAAAATGAATTGTAGTTGCGGTTGCGGGCATGGAGTGACACAAAACCAATAGTGGACATTAATTGTATACTACGCTAAAGTGATAGGAAACCGATCTTCACTAGCAGAGCAATTAGCATGTCTGACGTGTGAAAATGCTATATTGGTATATCATTTCTTCTTTATTTTTAGTGAATCACTTTTGTAGCTTTGTCACCAGTTACATACTCTCTACTGCTCTTTAGTGATCAATTGTTCATGTAGGAACCATTACATGCTTCCCTAGTTGTATCAATAATTATAATTGGAGAGAATCATTGACAGGGCCTTTATCGAAAAGTGATGGATATTGAAACCAAACTTTTTTTTGTGTAAGTGCTACCCTATTTATAGATAGAAGTGATATAATTGCTCTTATAACGAGACTTGGTACTTAATATTTGTTTATTCCCTTCTCTTATATTTGTCTCCCATCACTTTATTATTAACTTGGAGAGTTTGAAACAGCAATGCCACCTTGGTGACTGAGTTTTTCTTCATTGATGCAATTTTCCAGCAAACACCATCTGCTTTTGATTGGAACTCCTCTCTAGGTATATTTAAATTCATGTCATTGTGCCTACAATGATTTACTTATGATGTCTTGAACTGTTTTAACAACATGGGTTCATTTGAAATTGTTTGGTTTGTTTTTTTGCTTCTTACTGGGGTTTTGTTTAATGTCTAGAAAGCATGTGAGTCTTGTGATAAGAGTGAAGAATTTTATTTTCTTAAAGTCATTCATGCCGTAGTGGATTTGTTTCTAATAATGTTTTATTTACAACTTTAAATTATTAACCAGTTTCATTGATGTGATTTTTTAGCCTTTGGGTATAAGGAAGATAAGGTGCATCATGTTAAATTTTAAAGAAGATTTCTTAGGCATAGAAAAATGACTTACGAAGACTTAGTTATAACACTATACATTTGCCTCTCCCCTCCCCTCTTTGAAATAGTAAGCAAATGTTTATAAAATGTAATGTAGAGTGTCTTATAACCTCACATCTCTTAAGACTATTGCAACCATATGCACAAAAATAAAAAATTGTAATAGTTTTTTAAGACACCGTAGGATGTTATGAATAATGTATGCATTGGTCTGATCAATATTTATATGTGCAGGATTACGACACAATAGTAGTGGAAAGAAAGATTGAACTATCTAGAGGGCAGAAACAATGGGTGGAAATTGCACGAGAATAGTGAAGAATACAAAAAATATTACTACTATATGAGGCCATTAGTGCATTTGATGCATCTGAAAAAGTGGTTCAAGATGCACTAGAGCGTGTTATGGTGAAGCGAACCATAATAGTAGTGGCTCACAGGTTATCCACTACAAAGGATGTTGGTTTAATTGTAGTAGTAAAAAGTTGTGTGATAGCATAGAAGGGAACACATGAAGCATTAGTGAGCAATGAAGGTGATTATGCTTCCTTAGTAGCATTGCACGCAAGTGTTTCTACATTCTAGTTTGCTTTCACCTTTTGATTTTATCCGAGAAATACCGCTCTGAAATATTTTCATACCAATAATTTTGCAACTTTAAATGTCACTCTCTGTCTTCATTCTGCATGGATGTTCACACACACACACACTATATATATATATATATATATATATATATATATATATATATATATATATATATATATATATATATATATATTTCATTTTTGTTAACATATATCATTAATGATTTTATTAAATTTTTTGTTATTCCATTGACTATCCAAAATTTGTATAAATGTCTCAATTTGTAGTTTGAAGCACGATAGCGTTAACTTGATAATAATATAAAATTCTTTTCTAGACTTTTTCACATTTTTAATATCACGTCATTTTATTTTCTACACTAGAATTTTATTTTACTGTAATGCACTTTAATTATTTTTTTATTGATAAATAAATAAATTTTTATTTGTAAAAAATATAAAACACCACTTAAAATCATTAAAAATTATATTTAAAACATAGAAAATTAAAAATATAACAAAATGTCAAATTTTTAATTGAAATTTATAAGAGTTTTAAAATAGAAAGTAAAAAATTAAAAAAATAGTAAAAATATAGAATTTTTAATTGAAATTCATAAAATTTTAAAAATAAAAAATATATATACAAATTTATTTAAGAAGAACTATAAAAATAGAAATTTAAAAATATAACCATTTAAGATATTTGAAATAAATTTCACTATTTTTATTTTATTAATTATCCACTTCAAAATCAATGTCATTTTCATAGTTGGCTTTTCTGTGCAAAACTTTTGCCTCAAGTATCCACTTATTTTGTCTTTGCTACCACTACTGTTTCTACACCATGAGTTTTACTAAATATGGTTCCTTGGTCATGAACTTCTATATAAATACATAATAATTGATTTCACATGACTTTTAAATTGAAGAAATGATGAGAAATAAATTAGACAGTCCAAAATGAGTGTAATCTTCGTCGTTGACCTGCCTATGCAAAACTTTTGTCTAAAGTACCCACTTATTTTGCCTTTACTACCACTGTTGTTTCTGCACCATGAGTTTTACTAAATATGGTTCCTTTGCCATGGAATTCTATATAAATGACATAATAATTGATTTCACATCACTTATAAGTTTAAAAAATGATGAGAAATAAATTAGGTAGTCCAAAATGAGTGTCATCTTCGTCGTTGACCTGCCTGTGCAAGACCTTTGCCTTAAGTACCCGCTTATTTTGCTTTTGGTACCAATGTTGTTTGTGCAACATGAGTTTTACTAAATATGGTTCATTGGCCATGAACTTCTATATAAATGGCATACTATGTGGTTTCACATCACTTTTAAGTTGAAGAAATGATGAGAAATAAATTAGGTAGTCCAAATGAGTGTCATCTTCGTCGTTGACCTGCATGTGCAAGACTTTTGCCTTAAGTACCCGCTTATTTTGCTTTTGGTACCAGTGTTGTTTGTGCAACATGAGTTTTACTAAATATGGTTCCTTGGTCATGAACTTCTATATAAATGGCATACTATGTGGTTTCACATCACTTTTAAGTTGAAGAAATGATGAGAAATAAATTAGGCAGTCCAAAATGAGTGTCATCTTCGTAGTTGACCTGTCTATACAAAAATTTTTCCTGAAGTACCCAGTTATTCAAATTAAAGGTGTTTGGACATGATACTCAATATTTAAAGTTGGAAAAATTTATGTTCAAGTCAGTGTTGATACTCAATATTTAACGTAACTCTCCACTTATTTGAACTATGCTCCCACACATATATTGAAGGTATATTTCTTTATTTTTAACATCATTTGGTTACTTAGGCAGTATGTTTTGATCATGATGGGGTGTCCTTGTTCAAACTAAAGGTGTTTGTACATGATACTCAATATTTGAAGTTGGAAACATTTATGTTGAAGTGAGTCTACCCTGGTGTGCATAACTACTAACGTAACTCTCCACTTATTTGAACTATGCTCCCATAACTTCATAATCTCGATTTTCTATTTCTTTTAAGTCTATCTAAGCATATCAAAATCGCTAATATGTGATGGTATTATTAAAAAATAAAACTTAAACAAACAGTCCTATTATTAAACAAATTAATAAAAAAAATTCACAATTTCGTCACATTTTCATTATGCTTAATTTGAAAGTCATCATCATAATGATTGTACAGTTTAGGCAATTTGGATATTAAATTTTCTCTATAAAAAAGTCATTCATTACAAAAAGGAATGCTTAGGGAACAAAGTCGTCACATGGCTAGCTAGCTACTTGTAGAATACTCGACTTAGGTGACTTTTCTAGCCTTTTTAATTTCTACACACACGTGAAGAAAAAAATACTTCCATAATCTAAGGTCTGAAGAATGATTTTGAAATCATATTACAAACAGAAAATACATCAGAAATAATTTTGTAATTTCATTGTAGTTGAATGTAGATATTCTAACCATATCTCGATTATTTTATTTCTTTTTCCAATTTTAATAACAACATATAACTCACCCTTTATAATCAGAAAAAATTATCAAATCAAACACATTAACTTACTGTTTGATAAACTGGAGGTATAATCCTTAAACATATGTATATATATACACCTACGAAAGAACAATGTTTGAAAAAGGTTTTGTTCTATGTACAAATCTAAAAGAAAATCCAAGGGAATGGGTAATTTTTCAAAAAGGTACACAATTGGCACCCATTCCCATGTTCTGTCGTAAGCTTTAAATTCACTTGACCTCCTCATCTATGATGATGCTGTGGATTTCAGAATTAGGTGATAGTTTGAACTTGAGAATCTTGTGAAGCTGACAAAAAGGTTTCACTTGCTTTGTTGAAGTTTGACTTGAATCAATTAGTCTTGTTATAGAGAAAAGGTTCACTTCAAATGATCCTGTCTCTTCATGAACCACAAGGGCATCTGCATGTTATCAAATAACTTAATTTAAAGGGGGAAGTAAATCAAATTAAAACTTAGTTCCATAAAATCATGTCTTCCATAAAACATGAGCATCTTAACAATTTGAAAGGCATCGTTACTGAGTGAATAAAGGATTATTATTATTCTGAAAACATATATAATTCAACAATTGATTGACAGATAGAAATAAATTAGAATAAATATAGAAATAAAGATATTCTTCATTGCTAAATCTTCTACAAGTTCATTTTAAAGTTTACTCGAGACTATAGCTGCACCATAGGTGGAGAAGCAATAATACCAACTTCCAAATATAGATTACATATACATGATCTATTACTGCTATATAAAATAGTACATAGGATAACATGATGGATGGGGAGTTAATTAACGGATGCTACTAAACATGCCGACAGATAGAGCAACTGAGAGAAATTTGGGAAAAAATATAAATAACAACATTGTAGGAAAATGCCCATGATTTTCAATCTCAATGAAGACAGGAACTAAGACATTGTAAATCTTTTACTTACAAAGAAAATGCGGAAGAATCAGATTAGCAACCTAGACAACACAAAACTATAAAAACAAAACATTGATGGGAATATCTTTCAAGGGAGGAATTACAGACTTTTAGGTGCTTATAGAACTATACAATAGAACCATACAACAAAACATAGATGGAAGGGGACATATTCTCCCATCTTAGAGTTCCAACATTATCAATCCCTTACATTACCCAACATATTCTCACAAGAATAACAACCAAAATTAACATGGGAAGATCTTTTGAAGACTAGAGATTTTCTAATTACTATATAACCATAAAACAAAAATGTGAACGAGCAATATGGTATTCTGCTAGAAAGTTCAACTGACCTCGCTTGATAGCGTGAGACCCTTGACAAGATGAATCCAGCCAATAGCCACATAGACCAGGGTTTCCAATGAAACTGCAAATAAAATGTGACGTCAAAAAAAGCCAATAGCCACAACTCCATAAATCTCAAAACAATAACTCCACAATCATACTTACATCAAACAAAGTCCAAAATACAAATAATGTTATTTAACATATCAATGAAACAATAAATTTTTTGCAGAAATAAGCATTAAAAACTTACAAGTTTGGTTGGCTTGGAGTGTGCAAGTGTTGTACCTGCAACGTAGTTGACCTGGTTGTGCAAAACATTTGCCTGCAGTCCTCACTTATTTTGTCTTTGCTACCACTGCAGTTTCTGCACCATGAGTTTTACAAAAAAATGGTTCATTGGACATGGAATTGTATATAAATGGCATAATGATTGTGTCAAAAGAACTAAACCAGTAAATGGTCAAAAAAATTAGAAAAAAACTTCATACTTTCCACCCAAAAACGCCATCAACCACTAAATCTTCTACACAACTTCAACCCACACTTAACCATACCTTGAAAGGGTCCGGCGACACTCCGGCGATGCTCCGGCAGCCACCGCAAGGGTCCTCTATTCCATAAATTTTGGCACTTGGGACAAACATTTTCAGTATCATCATACCAATAATGTTTATGTTCTCATGTCCATAGTATCAATCACCACACAATTTATTTATTCAACAAAGGGTATTAACAAACCACCAACATCATACATAAATCACATTCCACCGCCATCCAACATGTCATATTTGTACACCTTACAAACACCATATCATACATAAGCAACATCGTACATAAACAACATCATACATCTATTACAAATTCATTCCACTCAATACAAATAAACCAACCTTTAATGAACATGATTGCCAGTGGGTCCGACACAGGGAACGAAGAGGGTGGGAGGAACGGACGCTGAAAACGGGCGCTTGGTTGGCTGGGTCGAACGGAAGGAGGTGCGGCGACCGTCAATGGGAACGGTATAGGTCGAACGAAGCGGGTGGGAGGAACGGACGCTGAAAACGGGCGCTTGGTTGGCTGGGTCGAACGGAAGGAGGTGCGGCGACCCTCAATGGGAACGCTATAGGTCGAACGAAGAGGGTGGGAGGAATGGACGCTGAAAACGCGCGCTTGGTTGGCTGGGTCGAACGGAAGACGAAGACGGAGTTGCGGCGACCCTCAATCGGAACGGTATACGTCGAAGAAGACGAGCTCCGACGGCAGTCGTGGCTGGGTCGAACGGAAGACGAAGACGGAGTTGCGGCGACCCT
This sequence comes from Vigna angularis, assembly GCF_016808095.1. Taxonomy (NCBI): domain Eukaryota; kingdom Viridiplantae; phylum Streptophyta; class Magnoliopsida; order Fabales; family Fabaceae; genus Vigna; species Vigna angularis. The sequence continues at coordinate 35,836,840 of NC_068971.1, read as the reverse complement.
CAATGGGAACGCTATAGGTTGAACGAAGACGGACTCCGGCGGAACTCGTGGGTGGTCGGAGGAACTGGTCGGAGGAAGACGGACTCCGACGGCACTCTCGCTCTAGGGTTCCCGCTCTCTCTCAACCTTCTCTTCTCTCTCTCCCAATGCCCCAACACGAACTCCAGCGGAACTCGTGCCTGGTCGGACGATGACGGACTCCGGCGGCACACCTGGATGGTCCGAGGAAGACGGACTCCGGCAGAACTCGTGGGTGGTCGGAGGAACTGGTCCGAGGAAGACGGACTCCGACGACACTCTCGCTCTAGGGTTCCCGCTCTCTCTCAACCTTCTCTTCTCTCTCTCTCCCAATGCCCCAAATTCAAATTGCCAAAACTGAAAATGAAACCCTCCAATTTCAAACCTCTCTGCCACTTGACTGCATTTCCACATCATATAAAATTCTGAAATCATTTTCCATCTGGACCAATGGCATTTTGACACGTGATCCGTGTCAAAATGTTGTCAAAACTGGTTGTCGAAGTATCATTTCCCTATTTCTTAATACTATCTTCTAAGTCATCTAAAGAGTAAAATCATTCTTCTGTTATAATTAAACTTAGAACTAGAAAATCTTGCGTGATATAAAGCTATAATGGTTCAACATGGTGACAAACTTTCGATAAGAAATATTTTTCAAAGCACTACAGACTAGACTCCCATTCCAAAAACTCCTTTTATTTCCACTTTAACGAATAAACAGTTTTATTGAACAGTTTTTTTCTTCAGTACATAACCATGACTTTGAACTAAGTTAATAGCTAATTAGTAATATCTTGTAAACTTCCAAATTATATACTAAAATTGCTGTAAGTACATATGAATAAAAGTAAATAAAATCCTTCTATATTTGTTCTTCTGGGGCTTTTAGTACAAATAGTAAGAACAAGTTTTGCACCAAACAAGGGTATTTAGTTTATGGATGAAAGCCTCTAGCCACATTACTTTTGTCTTTAACAAATTTATTATTTTATAGGTTTGATAGCATCACATTGACGAGTCTAACTGTGCCAAGGCCTGGAAGATAAGTAATATAAAGGGAAGCTTGTCACAACTATTTCCATCAATAAGAACTAAGTGCCATCTCCCATGATTAGGTCGGTTACAAGGATCAAACAATGTCATCTCCAGGTATTTGATACTGACTTGGACCATAGCAACCTGAACATCAAGTATCCTGCACCCAACAGTCATCATCCATGACCCACACAGCATTTCTGTTGGGTGGAAGAGTGCATTCTTTATGACTCTCACAACAGGAGAAGAATGCATCTATATCTACATTAATATGTACAAATGGATTGCATGGAAATATATAAATATATATATATATATATATATATATATATATATATACAAAGCATGATTTGTATTTTCTACCAGAAAAATACACTACACATTACAATGAAGACAGAACCTACAAAAGGAACCTAGTTCTTACTGTCCACTCTCCTTATGTTCATCTTTGTTTGTCTCCAAATCAAATCCAAACCCAGCATCATCATACAAATTTGGATCCAACTGACCAACATTGCACTCATTCTTTTGTTCAGTCTTCCTTACATGGGAAGCAGTGAAGCCATCCTTGGAACCATCATCGATTCTCTGTTTTTTACGAGGGGACAAAGTGCTTGCAAGGGCATCACTAGATCCAGAAGCCTCCGAGTGCGGATGAGTTTGCTTATCATGCGATAAAGGAAGTGTTTCGGAGGTTGTTAAGGTATTACCTAATTTCTGCTGTTCCTCTATGATCTTTTGTAAGTATTTACCCTGTGCTTCAATTCTCATTTGTAATTGCTTCTGAACCTGGAATACATATAAAAGGCTTTATTATCCAGAAGTGCTTACTCATAGAAGCACAGTGCTGAAAATTAACAAGCAGCAGTTATCTTAAAATCGGTGTACGTAAGTCCTGAGGCTACATAATTCTTCTTCATATAAGAATAATTTAATAGATACTTGTGATGAGTCCACTCAGCTAGCATATGATGCATGATTCACATATACAAACATAATTGGCATTTTTCAAAGAATTATGTAAAATATAACAATCAAGCAGTGTCTTTTATTTATCCCTGATGTACTTACGCATCGTACCAAAAGTTTTGGTGAATGAAGAAAATATAATTAAAAATTAAATCTTAACCATTGAGGTAAAAATGGACTCATCTCTCAAATGATAAGTAACATCTGAAGTTTTCCACAGTAAGTCAAATTTCGGTCAATCACTCATCAATCACATGAATGTTTATTCAGTCATTTCTTTTCAAGATACATGTCACATGTTCCAATTTCATTCAATCAACAAAAAATCAAAGGAAATGACATATATAAGGATGGCTGAAGTAGTGTATCCAAGTTTAACCATACAATAGGCGAAATTAGATACTTGTAAAAACATTTTCGAATGCTGTATGAACTCTAAACATAAGAGAAATGAACTGTATGTATGCTATCATCAGGGACATACAAGAAGTAAATTATTCCATGCTATTCTTAAGCCATTATTTTTGTACTATTTCCTGTTCACAGATTAGTATGTACTATCATTGTTTCTTTTTTGGTCTTTTAGCAGAGTGTTGTAGGCTAAATAGGGTTCTCTTTTAACAATTAGTAAATATTTAAGATAGGTAATAAACCTCAAGCTGCTCATGCAGACGTTTCTGAACCTCCATCTGCATTCTTAAGGCATCATTGATTGGCATTCCCCTGGAGGCAGTAAAGATTTTAACAAAAGATTAAAAGAGGAAGCACAATAACGAGTTATAGATTATCTTAGGAAAACAATTGGGATACCCACGGAGAAGAATCTGCGCCAGAAAAGCTGTCTCCAGAATTCCTCTTCTCATCTTTAGAGTCTAAAAAGTTCAAAACGATTTTTTTAAAGCCCAACAGATTCTAACTAATTTGTTTTAGGGAAGCAAGGACAAGAAAAAACAAGGCACCTTTACCATCAGCTGGTGATTCAGGTAAATACTTTGCAAGACGATATTTCTACATAAAATAATGTCATCAAAGAATAAATAGGATCAATGTAAAATTAAGTATAAATGTTGACATTTTATGTGCACAAGCCTAAATTATTAAACCATATGATAATACCTGTAAATGGCTTTTAACATGATAAATGGTCAGTCCAGGAACACCCATCACTCTAAGGACACCTTTTGGTGTTGCCCCTGCCGTGAATAATTAAATCAATTTAAAAAGTTTACAGGAATATAGCTATATTTTTACAGATTATCTAAGTTAAAGAAGTAAAAGCCAACTCAAAAAGGAGATGAAAAAGGGTAGTATTTTCCATGAATGGATCCACATCAAATAAAAATAATCAGCCACTAAAATATGAAAATTCAAGTTCTGGAAAATGTAACTCTGCCATCCAGTGTTGCATGCACACAACGTGGAAGCCAGAAGTTTCAAATAACAAGATTAGTTGTCAAACAATTGATTCCACAGAGTGAAAGGGACACTAGGAATTAATCCAACATGACTCACCATTGCTGGGTTTTTTTTTATCACAAGAGAATGTGTATCAGATCTGACCACTTTCTCTTAAAAAGAATATCGTCTCTTCCCTCAAGAAGTTTCGAAAACATTAAAAAGGTGAACTGAGTTTGAAGAAAAATAAAACTAGTCATTAAAAAGAATATTGGCACTAGTCATTTATAAAAAAGAGATTAGCTCTCATTTAATGGCTACATTAAATAGAACTCAATTCCTGCAGTCCAAGCATGTTATTATCAACTAGAATAACCTTGGACTGCAAGTAACCAAAAGAGAAATTATCTCAACGGTTACTGGAATAAATTGATCACAGCATTCAATAGGTTACATTACATACTAAATACTTGACAATCGGACAAGCAATTCCCATATTGCATTCTCTTTCCTATACGCTTTTGCAAGAGAATAATAAATTACCAAGGAAAACCCTACATAAAGTGCATCAATCTCAATATTGAAAAGAAATACCCACTATCTGGTCCACCAAGTTGTGTAATGGCATCCACAAAACGGTCATGAAGATCAGATGTCCACCTTAAACGCTGTTTCCCACTTCCTTCCGCCGGTGTGGCATTTTTTCCAGCAGATCCACCCAAAACCTCAACATTTGCAATTTGTTCAGCACCACCTTGAGATTTATAGGGCACCATACTAGCCGATGGAAACTTCTTTGCGTGGTACATAGTTATATTACGGGCTACAGTTTACAAGGAAAAAAAATCAGAAAAAAATGAGCTGCTGAGTTTTGCAGAACCAACAAAACAGAATCATCAAATTTGGCCCGCTCTATTGGCATAATCTGCTGAACTTACAAGAGAAACAAAATCAAATCACCAAACTTTATCCATCATATTGGTACTTCCACAAAGCACTAGAACTAAGATTTTAAATTGCTATCCAGTCTAAAACACCCCAAAACCTCGATGTTGCGGTCAAAATCACGGTCTTGGATCGTTATTTAGAACCTTGACTATAACTTACACATAATCCATGGACTTCACATTGATAAAAACACAAATAAAGCACTTAAACTAAATTGAAAAAGAAAAAAAAAATAGACTTAGGTGAATTAATGGACAGTAAAACTTCGTGAGACTACACTAGAAAACTATAAATCTAATAATAAAGGAAATTTAATTAGATTTAATTTACCTAAGCGAGAGTTAAAATTGGACGAGAGATGTCGAACGCCGAGATTGTGGAGGGTTTGAGGAGAGATCTAAGGAAACTGATAATGAGATAAGAGTTGGGAGAACTCATTCTCCAGCCCGAAATCGACGCATTAGAATTGGAGAAAACGACGAAGAATTGAATTGGCGGAGGCAAAAGTGGCGTTGTAAAATTTTGCGGGAATCTGAGAGAGAAAATGGAAATTTTCTCGGGAAAAGTTAGAGATTGGGGATTGGTGGTGGTGTTTGTGTTGTGAGTGTGATTTTTTTTGTTTTGTCTTTCAGGAAATGATTGGATTTGAGAGAAAGAGAGAGACCAGTTATGAATCCCAGCGTTGAATTGAACAGACGGCGGCGTTTTAAATGGACGGTGTCGTTAACCAAGGTGGCGGGTCCCACGCGCCTGTCACGTGTCACTGCTTTTTGGTTGTATTTGTTTGTCGTCGTCTCTCTTTGACATCAACGCCGTTTAGCCCTCCCCAATACTTAAGATTCCTTGCATCGGTGCAGGAAAATGTGGCCTGGCCGACTAATAATATTAATATATTTCTTTTATTTTCTATAATTGTAAATAATTGTATTCGTTTTATATCCTTCCTTCTTTTTACTACTTTATTTCATTCATGTCTTCATACCAGAGTTGTTAATTTTTTAATAATCTCCTTCAACCATTGCTCAGAAACCAATTTCTATAAATTTCTAAACGTTCAATATTAAAAGATAATAAAAATAGTTCTATAAATTGGTGACAACATTTTAAAATAATTATAACTTTATATTTTTTTCATGAAACTTCAATTTTATAAACCAGACCATTTGAAGGGTAAATTTCAATTTGAACTCTCAGTCAAAATCAAACCAGCCCTAAATATTGAAGGAGCTTAGAAAAACCACAAAAGGTTATGCTGTAAATTAGCCCAAGTAAGAATTCCTGATGTTTCATGCACTACTTACCCACATTTCGCATAGGGCACTCATTTTATGCACCCACAAATTTGTTTCTACCAATTCCTGTTGAGTTTTCCAATATCTGAAAAAACACATACCAGAAAATAGGAAGAAACACCTGATTTCAAGGTTTTTAAAGCTTCAATGCGACCATTGTAGACAAAAAATAGTTGATACTTTAGGCTACAGTTTTAGTATATCACAAGCTATCAACGATGGTAGTTAAATCTTAGAGATGTTTACAAGACATTAACTACTAACAAACTGAATCATGCAAAAAGCAAATTAAATTCCCAGCATACAGGAAATCCTCTAAAGCTTGATTAAATTCCTATGCCGCAAACTACTAGCAATTACAGTAAACCAAAACCATCCAAGTTCACTCATAAAACAAGGACAATAAACAAATTTGTAAGCAAAGGAAGCTAAACATAAATGGAACTTAATGGGTACAGAAGTGCACAGCTAATAAAAATCTCTCTTCCGGAATGCGGCATCGCGTTTCTCCCATGCTGGCTTTCTCTCATTTTCAATGTCCCTCTCGATCAGTCCTTTTATTGGCTTCATGACAAGGAAATACTGAAGAGAGGATAAATAAAATAAACAGAAGAGAAAGAAATCAATGCTCCCATCAGTGTAATGAGAAAACAAATAAGCCTCAAAGTTCATAACGTGCTTACTTGAAGAGCAAACACGAGTGGAATCCATAATTTCCCTCTCTGATTCGGATTTGGCCCTTCAATCAAATTCTTATCAACATGAATAGACACACTTTTGTTCAATGCGATTTCTGTGATTGTTTGGACTAGATGGGGAATCCAAGCAGTCCCATTTGGAAGAACCTAACACCAAGAAGTACACGTTATCTCAATCAGACTAAGCAAGATAAATGAATGAAAAATATATAAATAATAAATGCAATGAATCAAATATCCAACCTTTTCATCGCTGTCATTTTTGTTGCATCTCCCACTGTTCTCAACTAAAACAACAGGCATAGAAGCAGCCTAAAATTTTACCCAAAAAGAAAGCAATATATAATAAGCATGGAAATTATGAGTTATAATAAACACGTGCACGAGAAAAGGCATGTTCAAAATGCATCAGATAACAATTTTTGAATTTCAAATTATTAAAAAATGAAGAAAACAAAGAAAAGCCGGAATTTTTTCTATGTAAGAAAGAAACATACATACAAGTTTATACCCAACAAAAAAGTTAATTTATACATCAGAACAATGCTCTCCCAATTCTTAGAATATCTATCAAATAAATATTCAGCATGACAACTTGTTGAGTTTAAAATAAATAGAAGCTTGAAAATGGGCACTGTCTCATAACAAAAATAAGGATAAGCTACGAATCCTGGTAGGTTGCTTTATCCATCGGCATTATTCATTTTTCTTTCTTTAAAATTATTTAATAAGTATGCTTACGTCTCTAGCCCATTGATTCAGTTCTGTCTAATAATACCCTCAATAATTAAGCATCATCTTTGCTGACCAAAAAACAAATTATGCACGCTATAATTTAATTTTACAATAATGTTTCATTGATGTAATTTTTTTCTACAACAATGTTAAGTGTTAGCACATCTAGGATGTATTGTATTATATATTTTCAATAATTTCTTGTATCACTGAGTCCATGACATATTGTATACCTATCTTGTATTAATTATCTTGGCTTCATAAAGAATGATGTATCCTCGAAATTCCATATATTTAATTTCAACAGATATATCCTTGACAGGATAAACTAAATAGCATGTCAAATTTAACTCACCTTACACTCAAGAAAAATCCAAAGGGGCACCTACACTATAGACAGAGGTCAACCGGGAATGTAATAGAGCAGAATACGAGCAGGGATTAATAAAATTATGAATTAACACAAAGGGGTAGCTTGCCAACAGATATTTATGCTCATTGTATCAAACTAGAAGTCAGAAAAATAACTACTACGGCGATATGGCACAATGGGACAACGCTACTTGAATATTAGAAATACAAGTTAATAATGTATACTGCACATCATGGTTATCAAACTCACTTGTTAAATATGTGTCCACTCATGGCTTCTGAGTAAACTCGTTTCTCAATCAAAATCAATAGAATCAAGTTTGTAACCTATTTGACAAGTTCGACAAGAAAAAATTTTAAATCCAAAACGACTTTGTATGGAGGGTGTTTTTGAAAAAAACTCATCAGATTAGGGTTCCAGATTAAGCCCCTTCTTTCTTCTTCTGAACTTGCTCTATCGCACACTACAAGCCCCCCTCTTTCGCACTCCTGTCATTTCACCATCTCTCGCCATCGCCATCGCCCTTGCTCTCAACATCATGGTTGCCGTTGTTGCTCGTCATTACCTCGCTTGCCGTCATTAACCATTGCCATTGCAACTCACGATCCTATTCTTTATTTTGAAAGCAGGGATAATGTGGGAGGAAAGTGTGGTATATGGTGGTCTGGTAGTTTTAGGATAGAAGAAACAAGAGCTAATATATTATATTAGCTATGAATTAATTCTTAATTGATTTTTATAATTAGGAATTAGGTTTTTACCTAAAATAGATAAATGTGGTATATGGTGGTCTGCCATTGTTAAACATAGATAAATGCTAAAAATACCTAAAATAATTTAACATTAATTACAAAAGTTTATAATATTAAGCTAATACTAACATGAGTTGATGACAGATCAAGCGATAAAGAAACTGGATGGCATCCCCTGCATTGCACAACTTTTTTGAAAAACCAAATTGGGAAAGAGGGTAAAAGAGAGTAGACACACAAATCAAGGAATACAAGCTAGAGCGCATCCCCAGCATTGCAAAGTCTTTCGAAAAAAATAAGGCAAAGAGAATAAACGAGAGAGTGAAGTGGAATAAAAAGTGAGCCCTGAAGCTCTGTCCAGAGGACAGGTGACAATGGCTGGACAGTTTTAGAACACTATTCATAAAGAATAGTAATGAGGTCAAAACTCACGAGAACTTGGATGACAAGGGGAATAAACAAGAAAAAACGGAACAGTAAAATGAAATACCAGTGTCTGTCCGTTGGACAGAGAACAGAAGACGTAGGCAGAAAAAAAGTACAATTAGAAGCAACCAAAACTGAAATCATAGCTGCTTCAGGTTTGCTGGAAATGAAGGTGCTCTTTGCGGTGATGCTGTTAGGTTTCATGTTCACTCTCAACTTTTCACAACAAAAACAGAGTAGGTCTCTCCCTTTCTCTGAAATAAAGATTAGAATGTATATAGAAAGAAAAAACTGACCACTCGTCCCACATATTATGTGCAATGTAGGAATTTTCCTCAGTCAACAGTAGTGGAAGCGATGACCACAAATTTTGGAAGTGACCGATATCCATGACTGAGACACCGGCCAAACAAGCTCTTTCCTATGGAGTCTAGAATAGCGGTCTGGCATCTCTATTCATTCATGTCCCACAAATAAATTATACAAGTAAATATTGTATACAGAATATATTATATTTTAAACACAATTGATAATGAACATAATAAATTTAGTTAACATTAAATATAATAAACATAATGATACAAGTAAAAACATATTATAGTTAATATGCTAATTATATAATGTGGACTACATATGAAATAAGAAAAATATAAACTGAGAAATAGATACTCTCATATAGCCCAGGTAGTAGTCCATCACCTTTTACCGTCCTGGTTCAATTCATAGAATTGTCACTTTCGTGGTCAATTCTTAAAGCTTAAAAAGGCATATCAGATTTAATATAGTTTGAGAGGTATTTAGAACTGTAATACGTTGATAGTTTGCACATCCTCGACTTCTTTCAATTCTCACAAAAAGTCTTGAGAAGGTATGCCCTTTTCAGAGTCTTTTACTTCAATGGTTACCTGGGACGCAGTTAAGCCAAAACCCACTTGAAGGCTTAATTTGATTTATAGACTTTTAAGGTTATTGACTTCTGTTTTTAGCTTTATAACGTGAGTTATGATTACTAATTATGGATATATCTTTCATTTCATGTAATATTAATATTTGAAATTTAAATTATTTAGCTCTTAACTACCATCTTGAAAATTGCAGCGATCCTGCTGTCTGAGATCCCACTATGTCAGTTTTCGGGTTGGTAGCACTGCCCCCACCATTTGGGGTTTATGACTACATGCCGATTCAAGGAACAGGGCACTAAAACAAAAAATGCTTTGACTTTTAATGCTTACTTACAATTTTGACAAACTTAGATGCATTTGAAGTATAAGATTCAATTTACAGGAATAAATACCTGAAAGGCTTCTTTCTTTATCCTGGCACCTGACCTAAGAACCTTCAAGAGAGCCTCAGATCTTTGTGAGAAGAAGTCATCATAAGGCAATCCATCTGGTGGAGAGAACTGGGCATGCGTGAGTGCTACTATAGCCTTGTTCCATATTCCTTTGCCAAAACTATCTGTTATAGCTTTGGCAACCAATTTATCCAAGTTGTCCACTCGATACACATCCAAGCGATCCACATAAAGCAACACATCTATGGTCTTGTTCAAAAGAAAACTACTCACACACACACAGAGATTCCAAAAAACAAAAAGAAAAAGAGCAGACACAGTTAAAAAACATATCTAAGACCATATACATGCTTACAGGTAAAGCATCACATGATAAATACAAGCAATTAAGCACATACCGCTTTATTATATCAAGTGCCATATCATTGATGTAGCCCCCTTCAATGAGACCAGGAGTGTCGATAATGTTCAATGTAAAACCAGCCCTTGATCGTGACACCATCACAGGTCGTGGCCCTTCCGACTTCGCCACAAAAGAACAACATCACATAAACAAAAAATCGGACAACAGCACAATAACCACCCTTAGACCTTCACTTGAAAGTATCATCTCATACCTGGAAAGGACTGATCGAAACCACTCTTTCCCCAATGATGGAGTTGACAGTTGAAGATTTTCCAACACCACCTTTTCCCATCACAAGTATAGTCAAGGAGTTCACATTCTACACCATAACAAACATGAAATTCGCAGGCAGAAAATAAACAAACAAACGTGTATACAACAGTAAAACAAAAACAATAAACACGAAACATAGGTATAATTAGATAGGGTAAATAAAAACAAAACCTCTTGTTTAAGTTTTCCCAAGAGTTCAAGCAACTTAGTCTGGGTAGCAGGGGCGAATGTATTGATGCCAGACCACTCACGGATAATTTGGGACGCCATCGAAGATATTCTACGAAAACAAAGTCGGAAAACAGAAAAATAAAATCAAAACTCGAAAAAAATTCCGTTTTGATCCATATTCCACAACACAAGGAAAACCTAACCGGCTAAAACAACATATATCATCAACCAAAGATTCAGCTCAATTAGAAATGTAACTCGAAATCACAACAACAGTCTCTAGAATACAGGCACGAAAAGGGAAAATAATAATTCGTGGGAGATAATAAACCTTGCGGCGAACACTGTGAGAATGTAATTTGCGGTGAAGAAATAGGGAACAAAGAGAGTGATGAAATGAAAGAGTAAAGAGAAGAGAATAGGTTATAGATAAATAAAGAGAAAACGAAAGAGGTTAGAATAGTGTAATGGAAGCACTGCACCGCCCTTACCCTCTTATCCGACTGTTCCAGTTTCCGCTTTGTGATAACAGCAGCGCCCCCACTTCCCCCAACTCCTTCTCCTTTAAATATCATGTATTTTCTCTACTTTAAAAATTAAATTATTTTATTTTAAAATTTTAATTCTTTTAAGAGAGAAGATTTTACACATTTCCCAAAAAAATAAACTCCTGTGAAATATCTAATAAGCTAATTGATAATTTTACAAGTATATCATAATATAATAATTATTTTATAAAAAAAATTACAAACTTTGTCTAAGAATTATTTTTTCAGAAATTATGATATGTTAGTTTTAAAATAGACATCGTCTTTTGTTATTATGTTTTAAATCCTATAAAGAAATGGTTTTGTTTTCTTACACTATAGTATAGCAGATAAGATTTTCGACCAAATACCTTATGCAAAATACAGCACACTATAAAATTTGATCCACGAGAAAAGCAGAGATAACAAAACAGAGATAAACGAACAGCTGCACAATGTCGACCCAGAGAAGAACGAGTTTCATAAACTCCCAAACGACGACGTCGCAACAGATCCGTCCCTCCGTCATCACGTGGTTCCTCCAGCGACCGCACTCCATCCCCATCCTTCTCGCCATCTTCCTCTTTCTCGCGTGGATCTCACTCCGGGTCCAGCTCGTCTACCACACTCCCCCTCACTCCTCCCACCGCGACGCGCTCGTCAACCTCGTCAGGTTCCACGCTTCCCACATCGCCAAGGACAACCGCGGCTGGCTCTTCGATCCTATCGTTCTCGCACTCGATTCCGGCCTTTCAGGTTCCAATCGTGCCTTTCTTCATGCAATTTCAATGCGTCGTCGTTTCGTGGTGTTCTCGTTGTTCTTGGTTCGTTCGGCATGGAGAGATATTTTGAGGAGTTATTTATTTTGTGTTGTGTTGTGCAGGTGGAGCTGTGACGTGTTCGTCGCTTCACGTGGGAGAAATTCGGCCTGGGAAGCGAAGAGGAAATCACAGACACCACCATTGTAACGAGACTTTTCTCATTTGGGGCGCTGCAACCAGGTTTAGGGTAACAATCTGCACTTACTCATCTTCTTCGTCATCTTCATCATCCTTCACTCTATGTACTTTCACTGTACATTCTCACTTGTAATTAAAAAAAGAAACTTATTTATTTTCTTTTCATTCTTATAATTAAAAATAAATCATTTCCACCATTTTAATTTCTCTTACATGTACCATGTTTTAACTTTTACTTTCTAAATTCAGAATAACTAAAAATATTGAACTTAAAGTAAATGTTTGTGAAGTGATTTTTAAAAGAATTACTTATTTAAGAAGAAGATAGACTTTGCTTTTCTATTTACAAAAAAAAAATGCACAGAAAATTTCTTATTTTTAACATAAATATAGAAAAAAAGTTGAAATTTATTTATCTCATTAAGGAAAAAAAAACAAGGAAATTTATCCATAATTTGTAAAGTGCTTATTTTTAAAATAAGTAGATTATACCAAACATTAACAGATGTCTGCTTATTTCATTAAAAAACACTTTAAAAAAAAAAAAAAAAAGCGAGTACAAACACCATTAAATCAGCATGTATAAAGACTAAACATATTAAAATCTATATGTAAGTACAGGAACTAAATAAGTAATTAAATATGGAAAATAATTTTTTAAAAATTTAATAAAATACAGTGATTATAATTTGTATATGATTATCTAATTTATAAAAGTTATATTAAGAGGGATTTATGAATGCAGAACAGAGTGTGAAAGTGGCACATGGTAAATTTCTTTAATTGCTAGTACACCAAAATTAAACTTTGTTTAAAATGAAAATGACTAAATGATTAAAATGATAAGTAAACAAGATTTTTGTTATGAAATATTGTTAACCATGACTCTGAATCATGAGTTGCAAAATGGTTGAATTATGCAGTTGGAGAACAGTGAGCAAGATGATGGTTATGCTGAAGTGACCATTGGGAGGGATGAAATTGCTGTAGCTACAAGTCCGGTTGACAAAGCTCATGCTTTAGTGAACATTGATTCCACTCGGAGTATCTTCTTTATAGGTTGTCAAGACAGTGTTATGAACAATAGTGCCTCAAGTACTGACTTTAATGTTTGGAAAGATCTTTGAACATTTTTTATTTTCATTTTTTTATTCTGAATCTGAAAGATCTTTGAGCCAGCATGATGAAATTTTAACCTATCACTTGTCTATATGTATATAGAACTTAGTTGCAAGTTCGGCTGATGATGAATGTGAGGATTTTGCAAGGAAAAAAGATAGATCCAAGGGAAATAATGTTACGTTATAACCTTAGGCACAGTAAATAGGGGCTTGTTCCAAACATTCTAATCATGGACTTGTTTTAAAAAAGAATTCAAAAATAATAACTCTTTCAAATGAATTTTAAACATAGGATTTGTTTTGTCCAAATCAAACTAATTCTGTATTGTAATGTTTCAGCCACAAAGAATGATACCTTAAAATGTTTAATTTGGATGGGAAACTCGTGTCATGTCCATAACTTTTTTGTCCTTCTACCTCACATTTTTGTGCCCGTGGGAGAAATGTGTACACTATATGAGGTTTACTTGCACGCAAGGGCTATATGATGAACACAACGATGATAAGATTAATTAACTTATTTTAAACAAAAATATGTTTATAAAGCTTAGCTTACCTTGCAGGTAATCTGAGAATGGCCATGTGATAGCTTAGCTTTACTTTTTAGTTCGGAGATTTAACTAAAAATAACAAAAGTTCGTCTATTAGATCTTTTATTAAAAATAATAATAATAATAATAATCAGTTGTTTTGAAATTCTCGAAAGCCACGAATCCCTTCGTCTATAAATGATTGGTGCAAACCAATAAAATTTGAAAATTTGAAAGTTCTCAATAATTAGAGACTCTATGTAGAGAATCTGCTTACACTTATCAACCTGCTGTAAAATAATCAAATAAGTTACAGGCAAACGAACCTGGCCTTAGCTGATTGTATACGTGTCTTTGATATCATTTTCAAGTGTTAGATTCGATTCATATACGTGAAGGGACTAACTAGTATCGTTGTTGCTTAGACTTGGATCAAACTTTCAAGATTCCAGAGACAGTCAAAAGTCTAAGTTAAATATTCTTCTCTGCTTAATAAAAGTTACTTCAAAGTCAAATAGGAAACACGTTCTTTCTTTCTTGTTACTTAAAAACTAACCAGAAAGGGCAAAAAAGAAGGTGATTTCACCAAATTCATGTCACTATTCATTCACCCTTTTCATAGTCTTCAAGAAAAATCCCTTTTAAACCGCTTTGGAAATTTCCTTATCCAAGTACTCAAAGAGGTAACAACTTCAGATTCACCAATTGGCATCTTTAAATTGAACTTGTTATATAAATTAGTGATTCCTGCAGCTAACAACTTTTCCCGCTGCAACATAAATTACTCTAATTATTGTTTCCCAAATAACATTGCAAAGTTGCAATTGTTAGTTGAGCGAAGTTCTTCACACACAGCATGTTTTTGTCCAAAACAGAAGTTCCCTGGCTTGTAAGCCAACACAAGCGTCTCATAATGTTGCTTGTGGCAAATCCAAAGGGGTAGCCGAATGCAATGCTCCCCGGAGAACTATATAAATGGAGGAAACTAAGCGAGCAATAATCACACAGAGAAACCAATCTTTCTGACAAACTTTGTTTTATTCACTGTCTTCACATCTTTGAAGTGAAACCAAAAAATGGAGGCGCAGAAGAAGAGGGTGGCAGTTTTGGTGGGTTGCAACTACCCCAACACCGCAAATGAGCTGCATGGTTGCATAAACGATGTGTTGGCCATAAAGGAGACTCTGGTGAAGCGATTTGGGTTTGATGACAGTAACATTGAGGTGCTCACTGATGCACCAAACTCTTGTAAATTGCCCACTGGTGCTAACATCAAGCAGGCACTGGCTAAGATGGTTGATGGAGCTAAAGAAGGGGATGTGCTATATTTTCATTACAGTGGACATGGAACCAGAATCCCTTCCAAGAAACATGGCCACACCGTCCACCATGAGGAGGCTATTGTGCCTTGTGACTTCAATCTCATCACTGGTTTGTATAGTTACCTTGAAATATTCACTTCTCACTTCACTTCACATCACATCATTCATCTTTAAATTTGCACAATAACTCCAACACCTTAACCATGCTCAGGTAAAGTAGTTGTATGAAAAATAAGCTATGAAAATATCATTACTCATTTTTCAGATTTGGACTTCCGGCAACTGGTAAACAGGCTAGCAAAGGGTGCAAGCTTGACAATCCTCTCAGACTCGTGCCACAGTGGAGGACTCATCGACAAAGAGAAAGAGCAAATAGGTCCATCTTCATCGGTTCAGAAAGGTTCCACATCGAAAACCAGTTACACCCTTACCCACAAGACAATCCCTTATGATTTCATACAGCAACACCTATCTTCCCTAACAAAAGCCACCGCCACGGACATCGGCACCCATATGCTAGAACTCTTCGGCTCCAACGCAAGTTTGAGGTTCCAAACGGCGTCGCATGCTCTGTTGGAGGCGCTAGGACCCGACGAGGGGATCCTGCTGAGCGGGTGCCAGGCGGACGAGACGTCGGCGGACATGAACCCTGGCGTCGCCGGGAAAGCCTACGGGGCATTCAGCAACGCGGTGGAGATGGTGGTGAGGGAGAAGGAGGGTGGGTTGAGCAACAGAGAGGTGGTGGTGAGGGCGAGGAAGGTGCTGCAAGGTCAGGGGTTTGATCAGCATCCTTGCCTCTATTGCAGTGATGAGAACGCTGATGCTACCTTCCTGGGACATCCTCAGAAAACAGAACACTGATATGTGAGATTTGAAATGTGTTTCTGTGAGGTTAATTTCATAATGTTCTGTTGTTGTTGTATGAATGTTATCATTTACATTTTCTCTTTGGTTAGGTCTATCGCAATAATATCAATTATACCAATAATATCAATTATACCAATAAAGTTCATGTATCGTTTTTCATATAAATTAAAGTTGTTTAGTAAAATTATAAAGCAAATACTTATATTTTCCAAATTATTAAATAAAACCTTAATTATCTAAATAAAATAAAATATTTATCTTTTCTAAAATTATTTGATAAACTCTTAATTATTTAAAAAGATAATAACAAAAATACAAATAAAAAAGATAAAAATAAATATAAAAAAACATGATAATATGAATTATCAAAATACTCTTAAACTTTTTCATATTTTATGAAAAATAAAACTAAAGACTCATGTCAACTTGTCATACTAACACATAACCAAATGACTTTTCAATTAATCTTAATCATGCAACTAGAAGATAATTTTACTTGTATCTTCAAAACTCAAGATAAAATGACACGCTGTTTATTCACTTCAATCCTAAAAACAATATAAGATATAATAATCATACTATTGAATTAAAAAAATAGCTCACAAAGAATGAGTATTTTGTTTTACACACAAGTGTTTATTAATGATCACTCATAATCAACATATTACAAAACCACTTCATTAACTTTTACATATCATCTAATTTACACAATTCATACAAGGGGTAGATCAAAATGTCTTTCATAGGTTATAATGAGGTTTGACTAGAAGAAATATGATTTTTCAAGAATTCAAAAACACCATTAATACTAAGAGAAACAACCAAATGTAAATAATTGATGGTAACATGATATTCTCTACAAAATAATTTTCCCAAAAATTTTCATATCTTTCTTATAACATGACCATTTTTTATCACTTGGAATTTGTTGTCTTTTTCTCTTTTTTTTTTCATATATATATATATATATATATATATATATATTCACATATATTTTTTCTTGGGGTTGGGTAATGATACCCTACCCTAAATTTATTCAACCAAATGATCTCATACTTTTATTTTACTCAACATTAACTTGTTCTCCTTGCTAAGGTGTGGGACACGATATTTTTTCTCTCTAAAGGCTAAGGGTAAAAGAATGAAACAATTATGCTAAAAAAGGTTAACAACATATGATTAACATATTGGTTAGTTAGCCAAAACGCTTTAAACACATTATTCAAAACAATTTTCTTTATCTTTTTTAACCATTTAGGTGATTGTATTAATAAGAATCAGGTAAAAAGTAATTTTATGAAAATAATTTGCTTCCCTTATAACTCTTTACACACAAGTTCACAATACTCAAATATTAAACAATATGTCATACTCTCACAATAAACAAAGACTCATTTAATGGAAAACACTAAATATTCTCTCAATCAATATTTATCTCAATTATATACACAATAGTTACCTCAATTATATGCACAATTGTGAGACAAGAAAATCAATGCTCGAGAGTATCTAACATAGAATTAAAAGTCACAATTAGAATAAGTTTAAGATTAAGTAAATGTAGACACATATTAAAAATTTGACAATTCATTAATACAAAAATAAAAGAGAAATAGAAAAATTAAATTATTCAAATATAAATAAAGAAAAAAAAAAACTTCTTTTCTTAAAAAAAGAGATGCAAAATTTTGTTAGGCGAGCTTAGGATGCCCAACGAGTTTAGGTCGCCTAACAAGTTGTGAAACAATGACATTTGGTCACTAGGCGAGCAACACTAGCCTAGCGGTTGATGTGAAAATTTTTAAAAATAAATAAATACCTTAGAAAATTTAAAAAACTTAGAAAATATATGGTTGTCTCCCAACAAGCGCTTGTTTAACGTCTTTTAACTTGATGCCTAGTATTCATGGTTCGTGATCAATCTTTTTAGGGTGCTTCTTCTCTTCATCACAGCTATAAGGCTCAAATTTTTCACAAGTCACCATTCTAGTCCTTTTTGGGTAAAGATCTTCAATTTCAACACTCCTATAAGCTTTGACTTCTTTAACAATCCATTTCTTTGACCATTTTGATCTCCATCTTCTAGGAATAATCTTTAGTTTAGGTTGATAAAACTCCATGATGATCATGTCTATAATGCAAAATAAGGAAACACTAGAAAGGACAAGTTAAACAATTTGTTTTAATTATAAATAAAATTTAACTAAACATGTAAATAATAAAAATAAAAGTAATACAAACTATTTAAACCTAAATTGGTAAATAAAATGCAATTTATTAAATAAAACGTCAATATTCGATAACAACTCCAAAAACTTATTACAATATTGACAAGGGTATTAAATCGTACAAATAATAAAGTGGATAAATCCAAATATCATTTTCAAGTTGAGACTCGTGTTGTTCAGTAAAATTGTGATTATTTATTGATTTAGGTTAAACAATTTAAAATAATAAAAGGAATAAATTTTTCATAAGATAAAATTTAAATTATTGAAAGCAATTAAATGATAAAACTAATAAATGCAATTGAGACTTCTCTAAAGTTGGATTTCATGTTCCAATTCAATGTGAAAACAACAAACTTCATAATTTTTAATCTAGCATTTACACCACTTCTAATAAGTCCTAATGTCTTATAGACAAGTATAAACTTATTAATAAAAATCTTAATGTCTTAGATTTTTTTTTATTAAGTGTTCACATTAAGCATTAAGTTCAAATGTTAAGAATGACCAATGATGAACTCTATGTCTAAATCCACAATCAATTAGTTGTTCTATCCTAGTATAGGTTCTAATATTTCATCTAATGATCAAATACCCATAAATATGCAATCAATCAATTCATGTAGTTAAGATGGAGAATAGAACACAAGAGTAATGAAAAAGAAACACACCGAATAACAGAAATTACAAAGAGTTAAGATACATTACATCCAACATCCCCGTGAATAAGGAAGTTAGTTAATCTCATAGGTTCTAAACACTAGAAAAGAATAACGATGAATGTCTCTAGCCTCTAGAATGAGCCTTTGCTTTCTCTCATTTTAGATCAAGTTTCATGTCTCCCCAAAAGGCAAGATTTATAGGGGTTTTTTTCTAACTCTATGGAGCCTTTTATTTAAAGACTTTCATAATTGGACTGAGTCTGAAATTTGTACTTAAATTTATACTTGAAATAACCAACTCAGTATATTTTTTAATTTTGAATTATTTCTATTTATTTGCAAAATTATAAACCAAATACCTATACTTTTAAATTATTAAATAAAACCTTAATTATCTATAAACAAAAGATAAAATACTTATCTTTCTAAAATTATTTAATAAAACTTTAATTATTTAAAAATTTAATAACAAAAATATCAATAAAATATGAAAATAAACATGATAATGTCAATTATCATGACCAAAAGCACAATTGTCTTTTATAAATTAAGCTTTTTATAAATTAAGCAGGGCTGTCAAGAGAAGTTTCTCCTATCTCATACTTTCATTGCTTAAGTAACAAGTGGTTACTTAAGCATTGAGGAGGAAATGTGGATGACATTTTTTAGAACTTGTTGAATTTGCAACAAAGTCTACTTTCTCAAGCAATAATGTGATGGTTGAGTGATATGGAAGGATTGTAGTTGTTCAAGCAATGAATGAGTGGTTAAGTAAGAGATGATCAAACCAATTCTTTCTCCTCTAAAGATGGTCACTTAGGTAACGGAAGGACAATTGAATGAAATAAACCGCCTTAATTCTCTCTCATCCAAAGTTATTGAAGAACATAACGTCACTCAAGCAAGAAAGTCTTCCTTTATATGAGGGAATAACGTCAATAAACAAAGATGAAGCTCAAATGACATACATATGTTGATGTTGTATTTAACCAGAGATGCATATGTGATTCGATATATACATACATACAAACACACATGATTAGATGTATACTAAAATAATGGTTTATGTATATTGTGTGTGGATATGTTTATGATATTGTGGCCTAATATGATTATGCATGTTGATAATTATTGGCTGGTGAAAATAATATGTTTTGGAAAGTTCCACATCACCTAGGATAAGCTATGGAGTGAGTGCGGTAACTATATAATGGACTTTAAGTCCATGTTTTTTTCCACAATCAAAGACACTTTAAACTTGTATTTGACTTTTCTTATACTTTTATTGTAGAATGTTGTGAGATTTGAGTTAAATTCTTGCTTTGTAAAGTGTTAGTATACTTAGGATCAAAAGACATGAAAAAGTGGTCACAAATTTTCAGATAATGTTATTCTCTAGTTAAGTAGACAACTTCAATTAAAAAAAAAAGTCATACATTATATAACTTCATTCTTACTCTAAAGTCGTATCAACAAGAATGACTTTACCTATTAAAGTTGACAATTTTCATCTGATTATGCCCTATTTTGTAATATTAAAAAATTCTACTCCTTTAAATAAATATACAAGTAAATTAACCTTATTTAAATTAAACTAACCATAAAATGATCATCAGCAAAAGGGTGATGATGGAGGCCGGGACAATTGGAGCTTTTAACCACTTTGGTGGAAAGTAGGAGGGTGCAGAAAGAAATGACTAGCATAGATCAACCCCATTTTTTTGCCGGCCAATAATATTTTGTATACAAGAAAATAGTTGACCCCACTACGAAAGCATCAAGATAAACACTCTGTATTAATTCTCTGCTTATTTTCTTTACTAATTATAATGTCGTTGAAGTTAGAACATATTAAGTATTGTTAAAATGTAACAATATTAAAATATAACATAACGTCGCTTTGACCGAGTGGTTAAGGCGTGTGCCTGCTAAGTACATGGGGTTTCCCCGCGAGAGTTCGAATCTCTCAGGCGACGTGTTTCATTTTTAATTATTAACTTTATTATAAATATGCTTAATGAGGTTTTTAAAATTAATATCTAATTCTTTAGCATTTATTTGCTTTTATATTATTTATGTTAAATATACTCAAACAAAATTCTTAATTTAATGATGATATAAATGTATTTTTTGAAGCATGTACATCCTTTGGTAGATTAATAAATTTAAGTACATACATTTGTTATGCTCACTAAATGAATACATTGTTTTATCTATGAATTTAAATAACTTTCACCCTCGTCACACTAAATAAGTGTAATATAAAGTAATTGTTTAAGATTTTGTTACTTTTAGGTTCTAACATAGAAACTACTCTTATTATTTATTCTATTTACAATTAGATAAGTTTCATATTTAATATCAAATTTTTATAAAATTGAATTAAAATTCGATTATTTAATTATAAAATGTAATATACCTTTAAAATCAAACTCTAACTTATCCATGATGTTATTTCAATATACAAAATTTTATCTTTTATCGTGAGATGTAAAATTACAGATATAAAACAGTTTATCAGTGCGTATATCAATATATATATATATATATATATATATATATATATATATATATATATATATATCAATATATATATATATATATATATATATATATATATATATATATATATATATATATATCGTAAATATGTTTTCCTATTGATTCAAAGCAAAAGTATTATACATAGCATATATTTTATACTTACATTTTCTCTAGATATTGTTTCAAGAAGAAGACTTAATAAAAGAATTTATATTTTTTTCTTAATTTTTCCTATTTTCGCAGCAATTATGCAAAATTTTCGATCTTAATTCTTAATTTTAATTTAATATATTTCATGTCAATAGTTATATATATATATATATATATATATATATATATTCATATTAGTTAAATAGAATTTTAATTTAAATATGAAGAAAATAACAACTCAGATCAAAAGAATATCTTGGATTATTAATATAAGTCATTTGAAAAAAGAAATCAAACACTACCATGTATTAGTTATAGAGTAATGGTATTACATGTATTTGAATTTGACATTTGAATGATACGTCCATGTGATACTGTAGGTCTTATGGTTTATGTATAGTGAGTGGATTTTATTAAGAGTAACAGCGGAAGAGGAAAGTTGAAAAGATTATCTCGGATAGAAGTCTTTGAATCTTTGAATGTGGGTAGTTTGTGATAGAAGTCTTTCCAATGACTCATGTAATTAATGAAACTCTAGCGTTAAAATCTCATCAATTTTTCCACCTTTTCCTTCAAAGTAAAGGTTGGAAAGATTATATTGAAAATACTCACATTGTTGGCATTACAAGAATACAGGGAAGGATAGAAGACGAAGTTATTAAAACTTTATTTCATCTTCAATTACTCAACAATCAACATTGTTTCATTTAATACGTAAGTTATTAAAGTTTTCACTAGTAAAAACACAATATAATGTCGATGTTTTTTGGCTTATGATGTCAAATTTGAAGCCGACATCATATTAGAAGATGTTAAATTAACGTCAGATTTAAAAAATTTGACGTTAATTGACATCGGACATAGAACAATCCGACCTCAGACATGGAACAAATTGATGTCTATTGTAAGAACAACCAACGTCAATTTATAGGTTGTTTTTGTCAATATTTTTTTCCATTGAAACCATGAAAAATGAATATACAACACAAGAACTACAAAAATTTCTAGAATTTTAGAAATAGTAACAACCAATGAAAAGTGCAACAACAAATGAAAATACAACAACCAATATACATAAAAAATAAAAAATGAAACTAACCATGAAGGTAAGGTAGTAGATAGGTGTCGCTGTGAGGGTGAGGAGAAGACAACCACCGTCGAAGAGGGAAAAAAGAGAACTCAACGACGCTCCAAATGATGTCTATGCACGAAAATAATTGGTTAAAATGAAAGAAAATCATACATAAAGTCACTAATCAACGAACATTTGTGTTAAGTGGAAGAAACATTACCCACTACAACTCAATCTCTTTTCTTGTTTCACACAAGGAGTAAGACATTCTTCCTTTTTAACATAATATTCTTAACATTTTTCATATTAGTCTTCATTTTTTATCTTTCACTATTACTTTTATTAACTCACTACTTTTATTAACTCACTATTGCAGTAAGGGGAAATAGTATCGGTTAATTTTGCTTATAGACACCGGTTCTGCAACCGAGGCATATACGGACGAGGTAAAAAGGGGTGGCTTTATGCCTCGGTTCTGAACCGGATTAAAACGAGATCAGATTATGCCTCGGTTCTTAGATAATCAAGGCAATAGCGTGTTTTTTTTTCGGTATGCACAGTCCACTTCTCCCTCTTCGTTACACAGTCCACTTCTCCCTCTTCGTTGCACAGTCCACAATCCACAGTTCAAGCAAAACAGTCCACAGTCCAAGCAAAAGGGTTATTGAATTTTCCTTCCCTTTCACAGAACCAAATCTCAAAAGATACAGAACCAAATCTCAGAAGCAAATCTCAGAAGCAAGCACTCCAACAACAACTACACTAGCCTAACAAAATCGCTCCCAAAATAACAGAAAAAAAAGTATGGATTTTGATGCAATGAGCATTGCGGAGGTTGTCATCACGCACTCTGAGAACGATTTGGGGAAGAAGAGAGGCTCCTGCAAGGCCAAACCAGAACAAAGAGAAGAAAAGATGAAGGTTGATGTCTCCCCTTCTTGCAGAAACGCCACCACTGCAGGACGCCCTTGCCGCGACCTCGCCACGACCTCGCCGCCACCTCGCTGCGATCTCGCCGTAGCCTCGCTGCGGTCTCGCTGTGACCTAGCCGCCACCTCACCTCCACATAAACCACCGCGATTCGTTCAACTCTTAGATCGACGAACCTCCCATCATCTCCAAGGCACCATCTTCTATGCTCGCCAAACGCCTTAGATCGGCGAGTCTCCCATCATCGCCGCCGCGGTACTCGTCTCCACCATCGCGCCTCCCCTCCGCTTTCGACGCCGGCCACCATCGCGCCTCTCCTCCGCTTTCGACGTCAGCCACCATCGCGCCTCCCCTCCGGAGCGCAAGCTGCTGCAATGGAGGAAATAACATCCTCGCGCAGTGGCTGCCAAGTGGTAGAAGAGAGATTCCCCTTTTTGTTTCTGCTTCTGCTGCGAGAGGAAAGAAAAGCGTTTCGTGTAAAATGAAAAAGGAGATATGAGAGTAGGTCATGTGCGAGAGGTAATAGGCCTCGGTTCTCCTTTAACTGAGTCAATACGCCAAAACACAGACATCGATTCCACCTTTAACCGAGTTAATAGGTTGTGATATGTGCTATATGTTTCGGTTCTCACTGAACCGAGGCATATAAATTCATCAAAACTACAAAATTGTCACCGCTTTCTGATAGGCTTCGATTTTTCTTAGACCGAAGTCTATTAGGCGAGTTAAAAAGCATATTTTTTACTAGTGACTGCACATTAATCCAGGTTGTTTGAACATATCAAATTAATGTAACATTCAAATGTCATGTAAAATTATTATTTTCCTTGCTCTGGAAATTTAAATGATAAGAAATATAGTTTTAAGAAGTCAAAGTCTTGAATAAAAACCAATTTATATTAATACAATAGAACATCGCCTTTACGCCCCCACAAAATTATACATTATAGCTTAAATAAAATATTTTTCAATATGATACATTAAATTTAAAGAAAAATCATAGTTAAAATAAATGAAATAAATGTTCGCTTAATTTTTAAATAATGAGATAAAACATAAATATGAAGTAGTTTTGATAGTTTAACGGTTGTTTATTAAAGAATAAAATAGACATAACCCCAAATCACAAGAATCGGAAAAAGAAAAAGAACACGATTCAAACCGTATCTAGCGAAGCCCGTCCCCGTGCCGCGAAGATGTCACCGCCGTGGTACCCACCGCGCGACGCTGAGGATGGAGGTTGCACCTGGCCGCCGAAACTTGTGTTTCCTCTCTACCAAAACCGAATACAAACCTCCTCCTTTGCCATGCTCCTTGTGCGAGAACTTCACACCTTGTGAAGAAAATGTGAAGAACAACGTTCGAGACGTGAAGGCTTCAAGACACGAAGATAAGCCTTTGAGACGCGAACTAAAATCCGAGAAACGTAGATAAACGACGCGGGAAAGAAGTAGGATTGGGAAAAATGAGTTCAAAAACTGAGAGACATACGTAAAGGAAGGCTAAAAAAAAGGAGAAAAAGGACTGAAAAAATATTCATAAAAGAGATAAATTAAATATTATGGACAGTTTTTGTATAGCCATCGAAAAGTTTTAAAAAATAAAAAAATAAAAAACATAGCTGCGATCTTTAATAAAAAACTTCCGAAAATTACTTCAGGTTTTGAAAACTGTCGAAAAATAATCAACCCTAAGATATATTATTTTTGTAGTATAAGATAACATGTGTGTATTAAATAAAAATATCCTCATTATTACGTATAATTATTATATATAATTATAGATTACTGGAATATGGCCCACGTTTAAGAGAGAAGACCAGTTGTAGCACAAGCAACATAAAAAGCAAATGAATTAAATGTGTGTGTTGACATGTAACCACAAGTCATAAATTTAGTTACATATATCGATGACTCTGGATTAAAGTAAAAATTAAATGTATATTCTTAACAACCCCAAAAGATCATAGGATTGGACAAATGAGAGTAGTAGATGGCTTGTGAAAAAGGCAATTCAATTATTAACATGAAGATGATATCTCCAAATATGGCATACCATCCAAACTCACCTTAAACACAAACATTTGGTAAGTGTTAAGTGGATTTTATTAAGAGTAACAGCGGAAGAGGAAAGTTGAAAAGATTATCTCGGATAGAAGTCTTTGAATCTTTGAATGTGGGTAGTTTGTGATAGAAGTCTTTCCAATGACTCATGTAATTAATGAAACTCTAGCGTTAAAATCTCATCAATTTTTCCACCTTTTCCTTCAAAGTAAAGGTTGGAAAGATTATATTGAAAATACTCACATTGTTGGCATTACAAGAATACAGGGAAGGATAGAAGACGAAGTTATTAAAACTTTATTTCATCTTCAATTACTCAACAATCAACATTGTTTCATTTAATACGTAAGTTATTAAAGTTTTCACTAGTAAAAACACAATATAATGTCGATGTTTTTTGGCTTATGATGTCAAATTTGAAGCCGACATCATATTAGAAGATGTTAAATTAACGTCAGATTTAAAAAATTTGACGTTAATTGACATCGGACATAGAACAATCCGACCTCAGACATGGAACAAATTGATGTCTATTGTAAGAACAACCAACGTCAATTTATAGGTTGTTTTTGTCAATATTTTTTTCCATTGAAACCATGAAAAATGAATATACAACACAAGAACTACAAAAATTTCTAGAATTTTAGAAATAGTAACAACCAATGAAAAGTGCAACAACAAATGAAAATACAACAACCAATATACATAAAAAATAAAAAATGAAACTAACCATGAAGGTAAGGTAGTAGATAGGTGTCGCTGTGAGGGTGAGGAGAAGACAACCACCGTCGAAGAGGGAAAAAAGAGAACTCAACGACGCTCCAAATGATGTCTATGCACGAAAATAATTGGTTAAAATGAAAGAAAATCATACATAAAGTCACTAATCAACGAACATTTGTGTTAAGTGGAAGAAACATTACCCACTACAACTCAATCTCTTTTCTTGTTTCACACAAGGAGTAAGACATTCTTCCTTTTTAACATAATATTCTTAACATTTTTCATATTAGTCTTCATTTTTTATCTTTCACTATTACTTTTATTAACTCACTACTTTTATTAACTCACTATTGCAGTAAGGGGAAATAGTATCGGTTAATTTTGCTTATAGACACCGGTTCTGCAACCGAGGCATATACGGACGAGGTAAAAAGGGGTGGCTTTATGCCTCGGTTCTGAACCGGATTAAAACGAGATCAGATTATGCCTCGGTTCTTAGATAATCAAGGCAATAGCGTGTTTTTTTTTCGGTATGCACAGTCCACTTCTCCCTCTTCGTTACACAGTCCACTTCTCCCTCTTCGTTGCACAGTCCACAATCCACAGTTCAAGCAAAACAGTCCACAGTCCAAGCAAAAGGGTTATTGAATTTTCCTTCCCTTTCACAGAACCAAATCTCAAAAGATACAGAACCAAATCTCAGAAGCAAATCTCAGAAGCAAGCACTCCAACAACAACTACACTAGCCTAACAAAATCGCTCCCAAAATAACAGAAAAAAAAGTATGGATTTTGATGCAATGAGCATTGCGGAGGTTGTCATCACGCACTCTGAGAACGATTTGGGGAAGAAGAGAGGCTCCTGCAAGGCCAAACCAGAACAAAGAGAAGAAAAGATGAAGGTTGATGTCTCCCCTTCTTGCAGAAACGCCACCACTGCAGGACGCCCTTGCCGCGACCTCGCCACGACCTCGCCGCCACCTCGCTGCGATCTCGCCGTAGCCTCGCTGCGGTCTCGCTGTGACCTAGCCGCCACCTCACCTCCACATAAACCACCGCGATTCGTTCAACTCTTAGATCGACGAACCTCCCATCATCTCCAAGGCACCATCTTCTATGCTCGCCAAACGCCTTAGATCGGCGAGTCTCCCATCATCGCCGCCGCGGTACTCGTCTCCACCATCGCGCCTCCCCTCCGCTTTCGACGCCGGCCACCATCGCGCCTCTCCTCCGCTTTCGACGTCAGCCACCATCGCGCCTCCCCTCCGGAGCGCAAGCTGCTGCAATGGAGGAAATAACATCCTCGCGCAGTGGCTGCCAAGTGGTAGAAGAGAGATTCCCCTTTTTGTTTCTGCTTCTGCTGCGAGAGGAAAGAAAAGCGTTTCGTGTAAAATGAAAAAGGAGATATGAGAGTAGGTCATGTGCGAGAGGTAATAGGCCTCGGTTCTCCTTTAACTGAGTCAATACGCCAAAACACAGACATCGATTCCACCTTTAACCGAGTTAATAGGTTGTGATATGTGCTATATGTTTCGGTTCTCACTGAACCGAGGCATATAAATTCATCAAAACTACAAAATTGTCACCGCTTTCTGATAGGCTTCGATTTTTCTTAGACCGAAGTCTATTAGGCGAGTTAAAAAGCATATTTTTTACTAGTGACTGCACATTAATCCAGGTTGTTTGAACATATCAAATTAATGTAACATTCAAATGTCATGTAAAATTATTATTTTCCTTGCTCTGGAAATTTAAATGATAAGAAATATAGTTTTAAGAAGTCAAAGTCTTGAATAAAAACCAATTTATATTAATACAATAGAACATCGCCTTTACGCCCCCACAAAATTATACATTATAGCTTAAATAAAATATTTTTCAATATGATACATTAAATTTAAAGAAAAATCATAGTTAAAATAAATGAAATAAATGTTCGCTTAATTTTTAAATAATGAGATAAAACATAAATATGAAGTAGTTTTGATAGTTTAACGGTTGTTTATTAAAGAATAAAATAGACATAACCCCAAATCACAAGAATCGGAAAAAGAAAAAGAACACGATTCAAACCGTATCTAGCGAAGCCCGTCCCCGTGCCGCGAAGATGTCACCGCCGTGGTACCCACCGCGCGACGCTGAGGATGGAGGTTGCACCTGGCCGCCGAAACTTGTGTTTCCTCTCTACCAAAACCGAATACAAACCTCCTCCTTTGCCATGCTCCTTGTGCGAGAACTTCACACCTTGTGAAGAAAATGTGAAGAACAACGTTCGAGACGTGAAGGCTTCAAGACACGAAGATAAGCCTTTGAGACGCGAACTAAAATCCGAGAAACGTAGATAAACGACGCGGGAAAGAAGTAGGATTGGGAAAAATGAGTTCAAAAACTGAGAGACATACGTAAAGGAAGGCTAAAAAAAAGGAGAAAAAGGACTGAAAAAATATTCATAAAAGAGATAAATTAAATATTATGGACAGTTTTTGTATAGCCATCGAAAAGTTTTAAAAAATAAAAAAATAAAAAACATAGCTGCGATCTTTAATAAAAAACTTCCGAAAATTACTTCAGGTTTTGAAAACTGTCGAAAAATAATCAACCCTAAGATATATTATTTTTGTAGTATAAGATAACATGTGTGTATTAAATAAAAATATCCTCATTATTACGTATAATTATTATATATAATTATAGATTACTGGAATATGGCCCACGTTTAAGAGAGAAGACCAGTTGTAGCACAAGCAACATAAAAAGCAAATGAATTAAATGTGTGTGTTGACATGTAACCACAAGTCATAAATTTAGTTACATATATCGATGACTCTGGATTAAAGTAAAAATTAAATGTATATTCTTAACAACCCCAAAAGATCATAGGATTGGACAAATGAGAGTAGTAGATGGCTTGTGAAAAAGGCAATTCAATTATTAACATGAAGATGATATCTCCAAATATGGCATACCATCCAAACTCACCTTAAACACAAACATTTGGTAAGTGTTACACCCTATGTATACATTAAAAGAATATTATTCCAAAAAATATAAATATATACTATATTACAAATTTCAAATATTATAAAAAAAACTACTAACTTCCTACAACTATGTATATCTAGAAAATTATGTAATCACATAGAATAATATGATCATAGTAATAAAAATTAAATAATGAACTAATATTTTAATTAAATATATAATACAATCAATATATAAACGAAATTTAATAATTAATTTAATTTTAAGATGATATTAGGATATTTTTAAAGATAGACATATCAAATTTATTTTGAATATGTGTGCTTCCAATAAGTTTAATGTTAAAAGTTGTAGAAGTGATTATTATTATGAAAGTTGGTGTGAAAATTATTGTATTGTATATGGTTGAGTATCTCTCGATCATATCAATATTGATTTCATCTTAGAACGATGCAGTACAAATTACAAGTGAATACTTCTATATATGAGTTTTTCATAACAAATGGGATACTGACTGTTTTGTAAATGTTATCAGAATATGATTAAATATTTGCTCATAAAAGATAAATGGACCATTAGGCCAAAGTCTAGGCTCATACCAGGTAAGGGACCATAAAATTAATAATTATATTATAAATAACACAATCATTAATGTATTTTATTTACGTTCTCATTAATTACATGTTTAATATTTTGTTGACGTAAGCATAAGAGTGTTTTTTGTAGACACAATCCTCGTTCATCTTATGAAGGACAAATATTTAGTAGGAAGACAAACACTTTGGAATAAAAGGTTAGATGTTCGTGGAGTTGTTGAAGTCTTTACAAGATACGTCTTCAACTCTGTAAAAACAACTATCAACTTATATATATAGTCATATATACCCAATGTCTACATACAAATATTTCACCCAGTATCAAAGTGTGAGGCCTTCCCTCCATTGATAGCAAAGACTCTACCAACTCTCTCTAGGTTTGGTCTCCTAACCAAGAATGTTGAATCTTATCACTATGAACAATAACATTTGTCTTCTTTTTCAATGGACAATCTTTAGGTAGATGTATTAACTTCTAACAGTTGAAACAAGTTCTAACATCAGATGTGGGAGAGAACATTAACGGGTTTAGTGTGCAAATATATGGAACATCTCAAATATGTTTTTTACTACTGATGGGAAAAGAAACAATAATATTTTTATGCAATGATATTTCGTATAAAATTTTTAGTTGGTTTTGCAAAACAAACTTTCTATTTGTTGACATTGAATAAAAATAGTTGAGATTAGTGTGTTGATATTCTATTGCATGTGAAAGTTGCAACATGACTAGGTAACCATTTATCTAATAGAGTATAA
Organism: Vigna angularis; assembly: GCF_016808095.1. NCBI lineage: Eukaryota > Viridiplantae > Streptophyta > Magnoliopsida > Fabales > Fabaceae > Vigna > Vigna angularis. Next base: position 35,806,015 of record NC_068971.1, on the reverse strand, counting down.
TGTGACATCACTTGTGCTTTGTATTAACTTTTTGTTTTGAACATGTTTTTCTTGTATTGATGATACTATTTTGAGCAAACATCAGTAGAAAGTTAGTATGCTATATTAGAGTTTTCAAGAAAATGTGTAGATCAACATCATGACAATTCTTTAAAATAATTTAATAAATTTAAATTGAGGTTGTGTCACTTGTTATATATATATATATATATATATATATATATATATTGACTCGTGTCTTCTCTTATTATGAGCTTTAAGTAAGTGTTGTCTAGTACTTGTTAGGATAAGAATATCAATTAACATAACCCTAGTATATAAGCTTCATAAAGATACAATTTTAAGACTTTTTTAAAAAAAAAATATTTATAACAAATATATTAGTTTACAAATTGTTTTATTCTAAGACTTAGTTATTATGGTATAAATTATTGAAACAATTGTTGAATTACTTCTTATCATGACTAGATCATATAGTCTTAACATATATAACCAAAGTATTTCAAAAACTACATTAGTTTATACACATTTGTGTTTTTACGTAACACAATCTGAGTTTATTTAGAATCACCAGGACTAGTGTCGTCTATTCATGTACACGTATAATTATATAAAAAGCCAAAAAAATACAATAAAAGTAAGCTATCTAGAATCATATATATATATATATATATATATATATATATATATATATATATATATATATATATATGACATTATTCAAACAAGTTCATCAAATTTATTTAATCCATTTCAAAGCATTGATAAAAACTTTCAAAGATAGTAAATAGTTGTCTTTTAAAATATTGGGTTAAATATGTTTTTAGTCCCTAAACTATCAAGCGATTTTGTTTTTAGTCCCTCTTTCATACTAAGGTACTTTTTAGTCCTTTTCCTTTAGGAAAACATAATTTTTCGTCCTCAAAAACCAACAGCCTTAAAAAGGAGCTGAGTTGGCTAACGGTGGAGTGTCACGTCATCTTTTTTCTCACACTGAGTCAAACTGACCCTCACTGTTCGGTCACCATCATCATTCAGTCACCATCACCGTTCGGTCACCATCATCATTCAATCATCATAACCATTCGGCTACCACCAATACCGTTCGGTCACCACCAATACCATTTGGTCATTCAGTCATCATAATCATTCGACCATTACCAATATCGTTCGGTCATTAACAATACCGTTCGGTCACCACCAATACCGTTCGGCCATTAACAATATTGTTTGGCATTACCGTACGGTAAGGGACATATTGACTCAATATCAGAAAAAAAAAACATGACGTGACACTCCACCGTTAGCCAGCTCAGCTTCTTTTTAACGTCGTTGGTTTTTTAGGACGAAAAATTATTGTTTCCTAAAGGTGAAAGACTAAAAAATACCTTACTTTGAAAGAAAGACTAAAAATAAAATTGCTTGATAGTTTAGGGACTAAATCCTAAAATATTTGTATCAAACATGTCTCACTAAATATTAGCACCTAAACTAATTTAAACACTTTTAGTTTACGCACAATCCTTAACTCAATAAATTAAGATAATTTCATTACCCAAATAACTGTACAACCAATAATACACAGTTGGAGTAATTCTTCCTCCAACTTTTCACCATCTAATGTCTTATTTCATGCAATTTAGATCATTAGTTAAACAAAAATATATATTTTCATTAAGAAATTCGTGTGTTTAATACTATAATGCACAAACTAGTTCCCCATACAAGTATTTGACATAAATCACGCAATCCTACATAACATGCTCAATCACACTAAATTTCATACAATTACTTAAATGTAAGCCAAAAAATCTCAAATAGTATATATCATCGAACAATTACACATATATATACATCAATAAATTAAACAAATAGACATACTAGCTTTACTTTTAGGTTGCTTAAAATAAAACTCGCAAGAGACTCGCCGAGGTTTTTCAGTGCCAAAAACAATGTAAAAAAGTAAAGAAAAAATAATGCATTCTCTACTTATTGGACGATATTTTCCAAAATAATTAATCAACATAGCTCTAATCAATTATATGACATTTATGTTTCTTTCCTTTTCTCAATAAAATTAAAATAATAAATATATACAAAATAAATAAAAAATAATATTATAAGTATATTTAAAAAAAAATCAAATAACTCTCATTTCCACTCAGTTTTTTTTCATCAATTTTTCCCATTCATCTTCTTTTCCCCTCTCTCTACTAAATGTTGAGGCTTAACAACACCTGCAGATACATTCATGACAATTTTATATTTTTCCTTTTTCTAAAATGATAGGGAAGCTGCTTTATTTTTAGAAGTGTGGTCGCAGAATGCCTTAAAGTTGCGGTGGCTATTAATTATTTTCTCTCAACTTGTTGGTTGTTGAAAGGTCAACATATTTACTGCACGTTATTCAAAGTACTCAATAAACATTTTATTAAGGAATTGCAAAGTAAATATTCTACAACCTTAAGAAATTATTTTAAGAAATTGTTTTACAGAAAGAGACAAATCTCGTTACGTAAAATGTAAAGCTAGATTTAAACCAAAAAGTTGGCCTTATAATTGGGTATATATATATATATATATGTATATATATATATATATATATGTATGTATGTATGTATATGTATGTATGTATGTATGTATAAAAGAATAGCACAACTCTCTTCTTTTGCAACAAAATTCCAGGGTTTTACCAACTTGACATCGATGAGACAATGACTATAATCTTTTATATTATTTTTCTTCTCTTTTTATTTAAAATCGATGACTTTAGATTTAAGCTATGAATGGTAATCATTGAATAAGCCAAAAGCAATGGGAATCCATTGATTATATTTTTATATGGTTACCTTCCTATGCATGCTATAGTAAAAGACATGCATTGAGGTGACACAATTTGTTAAAATAATACGAAATAATCTATAACATGCTCATTATCCTATATAGTGATTAACTTGATTAAAATGATTATTAATCTGATTATCTAAATATATAAGAATGATTTCATTAATTATTTAATTGAGAGGGCGGGACGAGGATCAGCCTTTATTAATTTAAAGAGTAGATCTCTTATACATGTTAAGTATTAACGTGATTATATAATTTAGACTAAATTAGTTACAATTGTTTCCTTTCATAAATTTTTGTATAAAGTTTATTTAAAATAATATTAGTTTTTATCTTAGAGTTTTAGTTTTGTTTTAATATGTTTAACCGTTTAATATCACTTATAAATTTAAATCAAGAATAATTTAAATATTTTTTTTTCTTAATCTTCTTAAGGATAAAATTAAGACGAAATTCTAAACTTTAAAGTGAATAATACTTTGAGTAATGGACTAAAACAATATTATTTTAACATACTTAATGTTAACATATTGATATTATATAAGAATGAAAAAATTACTCTAAAATCAAATATTCTTTCCTTTGATCCTTAATTTTTGAAAAATGAAAAATTAGTTTTAAAAATGAATTATACTTTTTTTAGACCTTTACTAAAAGACTTGTTTTGATATATTAAAAATCTCATTGAATGGAAGTAAAAGATAATTTAAATATATATTTTTTCTGTAATCCTATAAGGTGGTGTTACAATAGAAAATAACTTCAAAAAACATACTTTATTATTAAAAAAAATATAGAAAATAATTTTAAAAATATATTTCATTTTTCTTAGACTTCGAGATCCAATTTTGTTTCGGTATGAACAATAGTGCTATATTACTTCATGTTAAGTTTTGGATAAAAATATAATTATGTAATTTTACAGCCAATGACTTGTTAATCTTTTCGAAATATTTATATCTTGTGATAAATATTTTCCACTAGAGGTTTTAAAAGTACAGATGAAAAGACTAAATATGGAAGTGGTAGCTTTAATAAAATTAGGTATCCCTTATCCTTGTAAGTCAGATGACCTAATAAATAAGGAAGGGATCGATATGTGTTAGAGAATACTAGAATTAGTGTATTCCCTACGTCATAAATTAAGTAGGTCACACAACCTAATCATGCACTCCAACTATTGATATGATGAGGTACTATGACTAAGTGTAAAAACAGGTCGCAAGAGTAATATCATTAACAATAATATTGTCAATTTATTATTAATTAGATGCTTAAGTAAGATTAATTTATCCTCGCAAAGAATAAATAAATCTGATTAAGATAATGATTTTCCAGGTTTAACTAGTTATTTTCTTTTTCATTTTGTTATATAATTGAAATTGAAAGCAGGTTAGAAGTAGGGGCATGACTCCATTGTTAATAATGAGTGTCATGCATAATTGGATGCCGAAGCCATGACCAATTGACCATTCCTTTTACTGCTACTTTTCCTTTTCTTTGGGGTGTCATTCACATCCCGTGCAACAAACCTCTCTTAAACAAAATACTCTTTCTAATCACATTGTAAAAAAAATAATACTTAACAGAATGGAAAATAGAATGGAGAGACGTAATTATTAACAAATTAATTACCATTCCGCAGATAAAAAAGAAAAAGAAAAAGAAAAAGAAAGACAGTAACGAAAAGAGGAAAAGTAACCGAGACATGATAATTAACATTCCACGTGCAATTTGCTTTAGTTTACGTTGTTTTTGTCATAACCGTTGCTCTTTCACACAAACACAGGGGTAGGCGTGTCAAACCAAGGAAGAGAGACAGACAGAGAGAGACTGATGAAGCGACAAAGCAGCGCGGTGTCGCCGTCGTCGTCGCGGAGAGAAACTCCGCCGGAGAAGCTTCACGCCAAAACAATCGGCTGCATGTCCGGCATTCTCCACTTCATCTCCAGCTCCAATGCGCGTCGCTCTCGGCGCTTCCTTACATTTGGTGCGTTTCGTTTCGCATTTTTTCGGGCCCACACCATATCTGTTTCGTTCTTTTCTCGGAAAATTTTAGTCACACAATATTCTTTTCTTTTGTCCTTATTCTCAGGAAAGAGGCAGATTAATAAGAATTCCACTCCCGCCGCCGCCGAAAATTCGCGACCGGAAAATGCGAAGGCTGCCGCCAGCGAACGGAAGCTGTCGAGCGAGGTTCCGCGGAGCCCGACGTTGCCGGCGGAGATTCGCTGCTCCATTGTGAAGGCGCCTCCGGAGGAGAGCCGTCGCGAGGGGCCGGCGATTGTAGCGAGGCTCATGGGACTAGAGGCGGCTTCGGCGCCGACGGATTCGGTGGCGGAGAAGAGGCAGAAGCTGCTCGGTGCGTTGCAGAGATGCGACGAGGATCTCAAAGCGCTGAAGAAGATAATCGAGTCCGTGCGTTTGGCAGATCCTCCTCGGCAGTCACCGTCGCCGGCGGTGGCTTCCGTTGGCTTGGATGATAAGTTGAGAACGGTTTCGGAGGTGAAGTGTTCAGTGGTTAACGGTGACCAACAGCAACAGCAACCGAGTCCTGTGTCCGTGCTCGACGAGTTCACTCGTTCTCCACTCAGTCCGAGTTGCCCCTCGGGACGACATTCATTTGGTAAGCCTCCGCTTAACCGTAGTATCCATTCCCATTGAGCATTTTCATTATTTTAAATTTAGATAAAATTCTTTTTTTCACTTTAATTATAGATTAATGTGGCCAAATAAAAATCTACGATAATTCTTCTCATTTTGTAAATTATTCTATTATAAGATATGCTTATAATAAAGTAGCTTAATTCTACTTCTGCATGGACTCAAGAAGTGTAATTAGCTTCGTTGATTTAAAACCTGTTATACTGGAAATTTTTCTTAGAACGGCTTTGGTTTTACAAATGTTCACTTTTTTCTACATTAAGTTATTTATTTTGGTTCTATAATTGATTTTGAACTCTTACGTTAGCTAAAAATTGTTCCGAAAATTCATTAATTTTGTAGAGTAAATACATCCAAACATAAATTACATTTCTTTGAAATCAATTTTATGAAAATTCTCCCACAAAACGCTGTTAGGAAATTAGTTTTAGTTTTAGATAATACTCAATTATCATCTTATTGGAGCTAGATATGTGTGGTACGAAGACAGACGATACTTACTAATAATAATAAAATGAAAGAGAAAGAGAAAGTGAGACTATAATCCTAAAAAAATGATTCTATAATCTAGTTTTAACTCATGTGGTCTGAATATTCCATTCCTTGTTACTATTTCGTACTCCATGTTTTTATATCGTGGATTTTTCAGGATAAGGAATAGGATTTAGATCATTAGATGAGCTGATTACCTCTTTTGGTCTCTTTCATCTAATCTTTTGCACATGTTTAAAGTTTTTGTTTTCTGATCGGAACACATGTTTAAAGTTGAAATGTAAATTTCCAAAAGTATTTTCTTTAGACCCTAGTTAGGTATGAAATGTCTAAAGTGGACAAAGAATGGGCACAGCTGGCTAATTAAGCATAGTTATTATATTTGGATTAGTAGCAAAATTGGTTTCCTTTAAATTTTGGAATTAGTTTTAAGATTATGCCAAGTCAAAAAGTAAAGTTATTTAATTATTATTATTGAAATCAATAAATAAGTGGCATGTGCTATAATGCCAATTCCAAGCATCTTAATTGTCATTTTGTGAAATGACATCCAGAATCCCTAACCCGAAAAGTAGCATAGTTTGTAATTACATTCGATGGTGTTAAAGTAGTTAGTACTTAGCCTTGAAGAGGAGAGACAATGATGTTTGATCGAAAAGCACACTGCTGCTGCCCATGATTTTTAGGATTCCATGTTTCGAAATCATAACTTCTTTGTATTCCACACCATCATGACCTTCATAGTGGGAGACAGATTAATTCCCTTTTACCACTGCAATCATCTTGCACCCAATTTAACATAAAGTGATCCAGAGATATCTGTTAAAACCAAACCACCGAATAATTATTCTTCTCCTAATGTTCCTTTTCTGTACGTTTCACCACAGATAAAAATATCTCACGTTCTCTACCCAGCAATTACTATATGTTTTTAGCTAGAAACCAAACTTAAAGAATATTTATTATTTCTGATTCCTAAATAACAAAAGACTAATAAAATGTAGTACTTTGGTCGATGGATGTTGGACCACAATTTATTACTCACTCTAGAGACTGTGCCTCATGAATTGAGGCAGTCAAAAGATGTTCAAAAGAAAAAGGAGGGTGGAGAGAGAAAAGAAACACCCACCTTTGGTGCTTTACCTGCCACCCAGAGAGGCACTTTTTCAGGGATTTGTTAATTTATAGCCCCACCCAAACCACCCATCTCCCCCAACCACCAAGAGCGTTGTTGCTTGCCTGCTGCTGCTACTACATCGTTGATAAGTCCAATTTTCAAATTATTTATTTTTTATATTAAATGTTATCCAATTCTTTAACAAGATTAAAGCACAAAGCACAAATTCTTCTTCTTCTTATTATCTATAGTACTACTTCTGTATCTGTATGATGGATTAAAACATAATATGATTAACGATGATGGACATTTTTGTGTGCAGCGCGAATACAACAACAAAAACAACAGTTGTTGAAGAAGCCGGGGGAAGAAGAAATCAGCAGTACTTACATATACGAGAGAATGACATGTGAGTCAGGGTACAAGAAAGTGAGCGACGAAGACCATTTGGTGATGTGGAGTAGCAAAGCCATGATAAAAAGTGTGGATGAAGTGTGTAGGGACGTTGACTGGGGAGAAAAACGAGAGCTTGGAAGAATTGGGTTAGCTTTGCAAGATTATATCTGCAAGGATTTGATCGAAGAAATCGTTAGAGATTTAGGCTGTTTCTACACTCTGCCTTTTGAGGCCTGTAGGAGAAGACTTTGCTTCTAAACTATACATAATGCTCATAATTATCACTTCTTTTGCTTCTTTTTTCCCCCTTAATCGCTTTTCTCTTGTTAAACATAAACTTACATGGCTTTACAGATTACATTAAACTTAATTAGCAGGTTACTCGTAAGCCATAATTAGCAATTTATTTACTTTTTTATAAAAACACTAATTTAATGTTAATTCACATTATAACTTTTTAAAAACTATTTTTGACATTAGATAGTCATATAAAGTTCTTGGTTGTTTCTAATTAGTATTCTACCAATATAATGTGTGGATAATTTTCTTATTTTCATAATATTTTTCAAGAACGTAAATATTAAATATTATTATTAAAATATAAAGCACTTTAAATAGAATAAATATGTTTGTATTTCTTAAATTTGGATATGAAATTATAATTCATTTTCTTCCAAATTTTGATACATTTTAATCTCAACCTTGAAAATTGAATGTATTTAGTATTTTTAACCTAATTATGTTAATTTTTCTTCTACATGATAAACAATATTTTTGGTTAACATTTGAGTTGGAAGGTGTCAAACAGTGTAAACAACACACAGTTGATACTTAAAAAAAATTAATATTGTTGGCTTATGACAATTATATCTTTTCAATTTTAAAGTTTGGGACTAAATTTATATCTAAATTTGGAACATAAAATAATTTCAATCTTATATCAATATCTTTCGTAATGCATTTTGTCATTTTTTATGTCTACCATGGGACCTAGTTAATATGTTGAGGCTAGTCAATGAGTGTTGGGAACAACCATATGAGTAGATAGAGAAGAAGTTAAACATGTTTTTAGTCTTCAAACTTTGACCAAAAATTAGAATTTTTCTCTTATTGATGTTTTACTGTAATCATTTTTTCTAGCAAGTATATTGCATAGTTTGTAATATAACAAGAGTCGTATCAATATGAATTTAGTAGAATATACAGTGTTTAAATTATTTTTATTTGAATAAAAAAGTGTTTGAGTTGTACGATAAGTATGAAAACAAATTTGATGTATAAAAAGTGTTGATTTAAGGCAATAAAGATGCACTAAAACAATTTTAAGTAAAATTTTAACTTCAATATGTTAAAAACATGTTGAAACTAGATTTCACTACTTTGTCCCTCTCTTATACTGATTTAATCATTATTTACAAAAGTGAAATTATTCATGTCCTCGAAGTTATCTTTAAATATAACCCTAGGTTTATTCTTAGCGCATAGAGAAATCATCAAACTTCAGTATGATTCCTTAGCGACGACTTAAATGAATCACTTACATTGATATTAGAATTCTATAACCAGCTATATATAGTCTTAGATCTATTTGTAACATCTAAGGAGGAGAATAATTAGTTGGACCACAATTTGAAATCAATTCCCACTCAATCCTAAACTAGTGAAATAAGATGAGTGATCAATTCATTCAACAAAAAGCATAAACTATTTTACAAACATTTAATGAAGACATACTTTGATAAATAAAACAATATCAATACAAGAGAGTTTCAAAGGGTTAGTCTCATGCTCTAACACTTCAGCTCTTGAGATGACTTCTTTGAGAAAGAGTCTTCATGACTTAGCCTCAAGTTTAGTGTTTGAGGTTTTATCTTCTAAAGGGTTTGCTTTTTTAGCTCAGTCTCAATTCTGTCGTTTAACCACACCAATCACATTTTCATCAAGTTTGCTTAAAATTAATCATTTTTTTTTATTTTTCCACTTTGAATCTCTGTTAGTGATAGAAATCGCAAAACAAATTAAATTGGAGTGAATTTAATTAAAACTTAACAAAAACAAAGTTGATATTGATGATGGATTTTTGTCAACCTTTCGAATCACGAAAGCTAATGACTAAGGTTAGAGGGTTGTGTATCGTCCAAGGGTTACCAACCTCAACATATAAGTAGATCTAGCAAGAGTTTTTTTACACAAGCAAAACAATGAACTTCATTAATGATCATTTTCAGGTCGAGCTACACCAAAAGTAATGCAAGAGTTTTGTGTGGAAGTATACTGAGGTAACCATGAACTTAACCATAAATCGTTTATGGGTCGTGTTTGATGTCCCCAACTTTTAACAAGCTTGAAGACCCATGGAGCCAAACCATGAGGAATTTGTTGGATCTTTAGTTTTTTTGGTTATTAACTTGTTATCTTTTGTAATATTTTTTATTATCTTATAATCTTTTGTAGTCTTTTGTTATTATCTTTGTAAACTTCTGTTCTTTATTCTTATAACTGAAATATTATCCTAATTTTGAGATAAAAAACTATTTGTAATTATTTAACTTATAAATAAAATGTTAATCCCACAATCAAGGGACATGACTATTTTAGCCTACACATTACTTTAGGTCAAGAAAGTTTTCTCCATTTTTTGTTTTTGTTTTAAGTCGTACAAGTTTTCTATAAAAAAAAGACCAAAATAAATTATAAATCTAAATATAGAAATTAAATTACTAATGTTTTTGACAGCCAACATATATTTTGTTATTTCAATCTTTAAAGAAACCCATTTTCTAACTTTTAACGACAAAAAAAATGTAACTGCTAGAGTATCTTTTGTTTTTTTGTGTCATTAATCTCATACCTTGTACAATTTGAAATCAATTTCAAAGCGATTCAAAGGACACGAATAGCTGAATTTCCAGGCTGCTCATACTCCGTTGTCGGCACGCGAGCCGTGCACTTTTGGTGCAATTATTGATTCAAAGGAAGCAGAGAATTGAAACAAATTCAATTCCACCTCCTGCATTTTTAATTCTTTGCCAATTTAAGCTGTTTCAGAAGAATAAAAATATTTCTCTTACTATTTATTTCTAACTTTGAATTCCACTAATATATTTATGGGATTCCTTTGAATTTTATAACCTGCTGAGATGAATTAATAAAAGTGCTTGTTTATTTAATTTGAATTTTAAAATTTTAAAATTAGGAGTTAATATTTGTACTTATGATTTAAGAATTCTTTTAAATTTGAGTTTAAATTTTGAGAAAGTAAAAGCACCAATTAGAAAAATTATATCGTAAATGTCTAACTAGCTTTCATTTATTTCAAGTGTGATAAGTAAATTAAAAATATATATATTGTGTACGTTTTCTAGTTAATATAATATATATATATATATATATATATATATATATATATATTGCATCTCATATTTAATCAGATAAGGTTTATATACACACGTAAATTTACTATTCATGATTTTTCTAAATGTGGAAATAATTTTTATTTGAATTATCTGCAGTGCATCAACTCTTACTCTTTGTTCATTTGAATGGATTTGAAGGTGAGTGATTGAATGAAGTTGAGAGGATTTGAAAATAAATTTTTTGTTGTTTATTTGAGTGGATTTGGAAGTAGGTGAGAGTGGATTTGGAATAAACAACAACAAATTCACTCAAATAAACAACAAAAAAATTTATGTACAAATCCACTTAATCACTCTCCTCCAAATCCATTTAAGTGAACAAAGCCTTAATTGTTTAGCATTGGTATAGTAACCATTATAGAATCTAATGAACTTCAACTTGAAAAAAAAAACATACATTAAAAAGCTCATAAAATGTTTAGAATTTTGTTTTCATCAAAATAATATATTTCCAAATAATTTTATTATAAAAAAAATTCATTAATAAAATCTGTCATATAAAATTTATTAACTTAATAATATCAATATATTTTAGAATTTTAATTATTGTCATATTTTTTTTAGTAAAATCTCTCAATAATATATAATTTTTATTATCAATAGATTACTTTTGTTGGTATTCAAAGTTCTCATTTTAGTTGTATTGTAGTAAAATTTGTCGATAAATCTGTTGGTAATAATATTTTTCAAATTTGTTGGTAAACTATTCTGTAATTGAATTTTTTTGAAATTCATAAATCTACTAGTAATTAAATTTTTGAAAATATTTTTTTTATTAGTTATATATTTCTGAAATCGCTCGCCTGTTAATAAAGTTGTCAATAAAATAGAAGTTAATTTTCATGTCAATAAAATTGAATTGAAGTATTATTTTATCAGAAATCTGATAAATGATGGAGACTTGTCTTTATCAAAGATTCCACATGAAAATAATCCCGCTGATATGTTGACCAAGACTATCACAACAAATAAGCTGAGGCTTTGTATTGCCTCAACTGGCCTTCAAGAATAATTGATGATGAAGGCAACTACACTAGTGATAATGTAAATCAAGCTCCAAGTGAGAGAATTGTTAGTATTGTGGAGCTTAATTTAGTCATACATCTCTTAATACTATGAGATGTTCTTCTCTATTTAGCTATATATGCAACCCTCAGTAAAAATTAAGAGATACACCAAAATATAAATATATTTCCTAGTGTAGTTGTGGACGTAGGCATTTGTATTTTGAACCACGTTAAATTCTTGTCTCCTTTATTTCTTTCTTTCCTTTTTTTTTCTTGTTCCTAACATATATATATATATATATATATATATATATATATATATATATATATATATATATATATATATATCTGTGTGTGTGTGTGTGTTATATCTACTACAGGTTTTTTACAATGACGAATCATTGGCTACGAACAATTTTTGAAGAAATTTGCAATGAATGAACAAGATATTTCTTGTGGCATAAATATTAGTACTCATTCTCTTTAGCATAATGTTTTATTTGGACATTTAAAGTATGTTATCGTAGTTGATGAGAAGTCTTGATGTTTAAGTAAAACTTTAGGATTTATTACATCAAAACATCAAATATTGTCATTCTCAACAATATGGAATCTATGTAAATTTGATTACAACATGATATGGTGTTGTAGCTAGCAACATTTTGTTCTTTAAAAAAAACAGTATATATCACATCAATTAAGTTACAAATGTGTGGTATATTACATCGATTCTTAACTTAACTAATGTGATATGTTTTTTTTTTTCAAAAGAGTAAGGGCGTATTATATCAGTTCTTAGAGACAACTGATGTAATATGATTTGTTCAACACTAATTAATATTTCAATTCTAAATTGATTATGGTTACAACTGATGTGATATGATCTTGTTTTATACCGGTTGATCAACCAATGTGATATGTGTCAAACTTATTATGTCGTTTGAGACAACATTAATTTTGAAACTAATATAATATGTCATAAATAACTTATGTAATATGTCATTTTTTAATTAGTGTTTTCAAATTTATGAAACTAAAAACTTATTAAACCTTAAAAGAATTTTAGTGAGACTCAATCTTGTTCAAAATTCTTCTATATGTAATTCTTACAAAAATTAGTGACACAATAAGTAAGCAATTACTTGGGAAAATTTTTTTAATACAAATTTTATGAAGCATAAATGACAATTAAAAAGGAATGTATCATATTTAAATATTTAATTTGAAATCTTAGAAGAAATTTAATGAGACTAATAAACTTGTTATTAAAATTTATTCATGTTTTAGTATGTGTGGATATTTTATAAAACACAGTTATCACCTATTTAACCTATTGTTATTTTAGAAATGGATCGCGATATTCTAACAACACCAATTTGACAAAAAGTTGACAACGCCACGTGTCAAGTTTTTAGTGGTCCAATTTGAATTTTCTTTTTGAATTTAAAATGTCATTTGGAATGGGTTGAATTTTGGATTCCGAAACTGCCCTCTTCGTTTTCGAACTCTATCTTCTCTACTTATCAGTGTCTTCTCTCTCCATTTTAGGGATTTGAACTTCTCTCTTCATAGCACTGTTGTTCGTCCTCCATTTTATCCTTAAGGGTTTTGTTTGTTTTCAACATCTGTGTGTCCCGCTTCCCTGTGACGATTGTTATCGTTTGAATCTATGTGTAGTTTGGTGTGGATTCTGTGGAAGTTGTTACCTTTTTTGTGCAATGGGTTCGTCCAGTGACAATGGTTGTTCGAACAAGGTATGAACTTTTTGCTGTCTCGTATTCGTATTTTGGGGAGGGGATTTTGGTGTTGCATGTGTTGGTAATTTTTTTGGTGTGTGTTGCTATTGGGTTGTGACGTACGCTGGTTATTTTGACGAAAAAACTAATTTTTTTGCAGTTGTTTGTTCGTCACTCATTGAAAACGAAACGTATTGCTTCTTTGAATGACATTTTGAGTGAGGAGCAGAAGTCCATAATCTCCAAGACTCACTTTCGATGGTATTTAGAATTACATGATAATATTAAGATTGAAAGGAATATTCTGAGCGATTTACTGATTAGATGGGATGATGACAAAGGTGGTTTTAGTTTTAGAGATAAATTTGTTGAATTCAAGGAAATAGATGTCAGCTTAAGCCTATGGTTAGGTTTGGTTGGTGAGCAGATTAAATTGAATGAAAACAAACTCAATGAAAGTCATTGTCGGAAGTACTTTGCTGATGGAAAATATGAATTGGATTTGGTATATGAATTTATTTTGAAGCAACACAAAAAGTTGCCTTCAATAGATGTTTGTAGGTTGTACATTTTGGTAGCAATTAGTGAGGTACTGTTTCCTAATCGCAGCAGAACAATATTCCCAATTTTGTTTGAAATTGTTGATAGAATCAGTGATCTGGGAACTTTTTGTTGGGCTCGTATAGTGTACCATTATCTACTTAGCAGTCTGTGCAAAGCTTGTACAGCGTGGAATAGAGGAAAAGGTGCTACCACTATTTATGTGGATGGTTGTGTATACGTGTTCCAGGTAAATTTGTTCCATGGATTGTTTGCTGTTTGTGAATTGAGATGACTAATTATGACGTATATGATGTATTTCAGGTATGGTTTTGTGATCGTTTCATTCCTTCGAATGTTTGTGTACATAAATATCCAAGATTTTTGCATTGGATGAATATAATGTTGGTGACAAGTTCATTAAACGTGCAATGGAGACGGGTGTGGTATGTACTTTATTGTTTTATTACATTTGTTTGAATGAATGTTTTATGTAATGATAATTGTGATGAAATTGCAGATGCTTGATGATTATGGTGCATCAAGGACAGAAAATAGTGAAACATGTGTCAAAGCATCAGTTAATTTGAATGGAGAGGAATTGAATAAACAAGACAAATCAACAATCAATATGAAACTGATAAAAGGTATTAATGATGCTTTAGAGGAACAAGATGGTGTAATTGAAGAACTTGAAGAAGAGTTATCTAGATTGCAGGCTGAGCTGCTTGAAGGGAATAATAAAGATGAAGGTGGTTACAGTACACCGTGTAACCAACATGATTTTTACAATAACTTCGACTGTGAGGGAGGAGTTTACAGCCATGAAACCGTTATGAAGGAAAGAGTACGTCGAAAACGTTACAAAAGCCAAGTTTGTAGAACTCCCTACACCGGATATAGTCCGAAACTTGATTGATTAATGTAATTTCTGATTATTCCAGTATTAGGATGATGTTTAATTATGGATAGTTGTATTTGGAACAATTTTCTTTGGTATTGTTGATAAAGAAAGTGGTTGTTTCAGTTTTCAATGTTATATTAATTCCATTTGTTGTTTGGTAGTAGTGGGAAGTTGAAATTGTGGTACTTATATGAAATGTCCAGGTCTGAGGAAGCTGTAATCGATTACAGGGGAGTTATAATCGATTACTAGTACAGAAATGCGAATATTTACCAAAAGTATGTCCGCGGTACCCAGAAATAGGTAAATAACTCCCCAGTAGTGTTTGGTCGTGTTTTATCAGTGTTCTGAATAGGGGCGCACCCTCTTGGTCATTGTGCAAGGTTTTGTGAATCATATTTGAAACAGTCCGAGATGTATGCGTTTGGAAGACGAAACGAAGGTGTTCCCAGGTTCACATTTGGTGGCAGGGAAACCTGGGACAAATTAAGGGTGTTGTAATCGATTAAGTAGGACTCGTAATCGATTAATATTACAACAATCTCATTCTGTACCAAAAGTATGACTGGTATACCCACATAAGGCTGAATAACTCCCTAGTACTGTGTGGAACCGTTTTTCAAGTGTTTGCCAGGTTCAGAGATCATGGCAGGGAAACCTGGGAATAGCTAACGGTGGTGTAATCGATTAAGTGGGACTCGTAATCGATTAATATAACAACGATCTCATTGTGTACCAAAATTAGGAGTGGTGTACCCACACAGGGTTGATTAACTCCCCAGTAGTTATTTTTAGTGTTTCCCAGGTTCAGAGTTGGTGGCAGGGAAACCTGGGACAAATTAAGGGTGGTGTAATCGATTAAGTGGGACTCGTAATCGATTACAGAAGCCCAATACTGCCTTCCCACCCCTGCCTTAGCCAGTTCCTTCAAGCAGTCATCAAAACACAATGTTGGGGCCACCCTAATCCTGTCCCATTCCCTTATCACTACATCCAAAAGTAAAAGTTTCCAAGAAAACCACCAACCAGGTCATGCTGTGTCAAGGAATTACTCGTACTTAGGTCCAGCCCAAAAGTGGGTAGCAACTCAGTCATAACAGTGGACCAGCCACGCACTTTCGGTACATGTCAATCGTAAGCGATTACATCGTCACTGTAATCGATTACATAAGCCCAATATTGCCTTCCCACCCCTACCTTTCCATTGCCTTATAACTACAGCCAGAACTACAAGTTCCCAACAACACCACCTACCAGGTCATGCTGTCTCAATGAAATGGAACAAATTAATCGGACGTACTAAATGGGGAGTTCTTCAATCGAAATAGGGGAGCACCGATGCACTTACGATAATGAATAAACTCACTCCAACTAAAAACAAACACAACCAAAATGAATATTACGAATAGTTCACCTGTATTCATTATTACTGGAACAAGTTCACATGTACATAAATCCAAGTAATACACTTCTAATAGTATAATTGTCTACAATGTATATTCTTTTACTAGTGATGAAGAATCTAAACGAAAGACACATTTCTAATGCTACAGTAATCCAAAATGTTGCAGCGTGTCCAATCTTCGCACGTTGTCCTCGTCCAGAATCCAGTCACATATATACTTTTTCCTAAATGCAGCCAACTCTTCCTGAAATTAACATATTGGAATTCATAACCAATGTCAACGGTCTAATAATGTAATATTGACAAATTCATAATTTAACATACATTTGTATAATCAGGCATGCTTTTCCCATCATATTTGTCCTCTCCATCCCAAATTTCAATAGCTTTCATCATGATTACACCACAATCGTATCTGTTCAAATTAAAAAACACATGCATTAATTTTGTCAATGGAATCACAAAATTTTTGAACACATTGGTAAAATAAAATTACGTGTTTGGTTGGACTGGGATGTTGGCTTTCTCAACTAACAAAGGACACTTAGATTCTTCAAGTTTATCCGTCAACAAACCCCAAAAGCGTTGAATATTTTGAGCCTGTATGCTTACAATAAAGAAAACACTGACTTTAAACAAAGTACGATTTAAGCACTCATTTTCCAAACAAAATTTTAATCAAGGTAAACCTTACAATGCTTCTATCAATCCGACAGCGTCCTTTGATACCATTGGCAAGTGAGTCTATGACATAAAACTGAAAAGTGCAGACCTTCAGTGCATAACACCACCAATGACCATCACTTACAATTGGGATGAACACCTACAGATTGTTTGGAATATGTCAAAATAGTAACCCACATTAAAAAACAAGTATCTGCTTACAAAGTACATCTTACTTACCCAATCAGCAGACAATAAGGCCTGAAGTCGAACCAGATCATATCGAAAATATGGCTGGTAGTCAAGAAGTTGCCACACATGTTGATTCATTGGTCGTTTCCTATAGTCGTGCAGGACATGGGTCTTCAATATCAAATTAAAACATCATTAAACAACCATGTCAATGTTAAATTCTAGCCTACCAAAAACCAACAACATCTACTTAAACCATTTACCCCAAACATAGGACTGAATACAATCCTCTTTATGACTCCAGTCAACCTTCTCTCAAAGTACATGAACATTGTTGCTGCAAAAATTAAAGCCTACACAACAATTACGAACTTCAACATCAAATTTATGAACTTTCTAAATTGAATGAAAACAGTAATTAAAGTCAATTGTATAATTACCATGTTGTCTACACATTGCCTTGGCCCTAAAGAGCTACATTCACTTGTGCTCAACAGTTGATACATAATTTCAGAGACGTACCTGAAAAAACAACATCATTAAATCAACTACCAATATCATTGACCATAAATTCAACTACCGATATCAACAACTTATAAAAAATAACTGTGTTCTAACCTCCGTGGAATGTCTCTTCGCGTAACTGCGTGGTACAACATATCCAAATCCACCACTGTTTTTGGATCACCAACAAAAGAACACAAAGTCAGTACATTCAACGGTTCTACATCCACATCTCCTTCACCATCATCAACACCATCGCCAACGTCAATGACAACTATTGGATGGTCACCGGCTACTCCTTCTTCTACAACCGTTGTAGAAGCTGGTTCTTCATCTGCAGGTTGTTCATTTTCTTCATCTACATGTGCACCTCCTTCAGTACCCTCACCTTCAACATCACCAACACCTTCAGGACCTGAACAAAATGGTTGTACAACGACATCTCCTTCGCCATGATGAACATCATCGCCAATGTCAGTCAAAAGTTCTGGATGCTGAAGGGGTACTCGTTCTTCTTCTTCAACAGTTGTAGAAGCAGGTTTGTCATCTGCAGGTTGTTCATCTTGTTCATCTGCAGGTTGTTCATGTTTTTCATCTGCAGGTGGATCATGTTGTTCATGAAATGAACGAGATTGTTCCACCTTTCGATACTTTAGACGATCACCAAGTACCTTCCTAACAGCCGCAATTTCATCTCTGACTTTTCTTATCCTGGCGTTGTTTGTTCTCAGTTTTTCCAAAGTGGCTAATAGCCAATTTTCATCATGTTCATTTTCAGCTGGTTTTTCTTCACTCTTGGAACCTTCACGCCTCAATCCCTCATCCAAATTGAAAGCACGACGTATGATGGGATTTAAACAATCATTCTCACTGAGGTACCAATCAAATTGTACCTTTGACAATGACAATAAATATACAACAATCAGATAACAACAGCAAAAATCATAAGAAATAACAACATAAGTTCATAACAAAGTAACTTACCTCGGCAGTCCTAAACATAACATCTATTTTTTTTGTTGTATAATTTAACAAAGAAAATCGCCTAACGCGCGGAAATTCCTTGGCAGAATAATCATCATGCAAACCAAGCCGTTCATACGCCCAAAGCTACAGTTAAAACAATCAAACTAATCAGAACAATTATTACTATGGATTGACTTAATACAATAAACAACCAATATAAATCATACCTGCAAAACAACAACATTCCCACTTATGCTCAATGAATCAGCAATCCATCCAGAAAGTAGTTTCTTATTACATCTATTTAGACTATCTACAAGATATGTATGTACAGCACTACTCCAATCATAACTAGACAAACTGTCTAAGTCATCTAAGACTATACAAGGCATGTTCGACACATATCTTGCCTTCCTAGGAAAAAAGAACACCACAAAACAAACTAATACATACAAGCGACACACCACATCTACCTCACTATCATCATTACTTACAAGCACATTGAACATATCTATGAGGTCTTTCAATTTCGTACATTTTGAATTAAAGGATTCACCAACTTTACCCACAACTGATTCATCAAAAGGAACATCCAAACCCCCTACTCCTAACCCTAAACTCATGAACACATCCTGCACATTGAAAGGCACCAGATGTTGGCTAACTCTAAACGATTGATGGTGGGGAACCCATCGACGAACCATCTTTTTCAACTCTAAAGGATCTACAATTTCTAAACACCACTTAAACGGAGTTTGTAAAATGCATATCTTATGTGTCGCTACCAGTAAGGAAGAGTCTCCTTCTCAACCATTAAAGTTGAGTATGTAGCTAGCTTAGAAGCAATGAAGGTGGTAATACGGTTGAAGAACCTTTTAATATAATTAGGGAAATATCAATATGACCCTCCACTATTCACTGATAGTCAAAGTGCTATATATCTTGCTAAAAATCTAGTTCTTCATTCTAGATGCAAGTACATTGAATAGAAGTATTATTTTATCAGAAATCTGATAAATGATGGAGACTTGTCTTTATCAAAGATTCCACATGAAAATAATCCTGCTGATATGTTGACCAAGACTATCACAACAAATAAGTTGAGGTTTTGTATTGCCTCAACTGGCCTTCAAGAATAATTGATGATGAAAGCAACTACACTAAGTGATAATGTAAATCAAGCTCCAAGTGGGAGAATTGTTAGTATTGTGGAGCTTAATTTAGTCACACATCTCTTAATACTATGAGATGTTTTTCTCTATTTAGCTATATAAGCGACCCTCAGTAAAAATTAAGAGATACACCAAAATATAAATATATTTCCTAATGTAGTCGTGGACGTAGGCATTTGTATGTTGAACCACGTTAAATTCTTGTCTCCTTTATTTCTTTCTTTCCTTTTTTTTCTTGTTCCTAACACACACACACACACACACACACATATATATATATATATATATGTGTGTGTGTGTGTGTGTGTATTATATCTACTACAGGTTTTTTACAATAATAAATCATTGGCTACGAACATTTTTGAAGAAATTTGCAATGAATGAACAAGATATTTCTTGTGGCATAAATATTAGTACTCATTCTCTTTAGCATAATGTTTTATTTGGACATTTAAAGTATGTTATTGTAGTTGATGAGAAGTCTTGATGTTTAAGTAAAACTTTAGGATTTATTACATCAAAACATCAAATATTGTCATTCTCAACAATATGGAATCTATGTAAATTTGATTACAACATGATATGGTGTTGTAGCTAGCAACATTTTGTTCTTTAAAAAAAACAGTATATATCACATCAATTAAGTTACAAATGTGTGGTATATTACATCGATTCTTAACTTAACTAATGTGATATGTTTTTTTTTTCAAAAGAGTAAGGGCATATTATATCAGCAACTGATGTAATATGATTTGTTCAACACTAATTAATATTTCAATTCTAAATTGATTATGGTTACAACTGATGTGATATGATCTTGTTTTATACCGGTTGATCAACCGATGTGATATGTGTCAAACTTATTATGTCGTTTGAGACAACATTAATTTTGAAACTAATATAATATGTCAATAACTTATGTAATATGTCATTTTTTAATTAGTGTTTTTAAATTTATGAAACTAAAAACTTATTAAACCTTAAAAGAATTTTAGTGAGACTCAATCTTGTTCAAAAAATTTCTATATGTAATTCTTACAAAAATTAGTGACACAGTAAGTAAGCAATTACTTGGGAAAATTTTTTTAATACAAATTTTATGAAGCATAAATGACAATTAAGAAGGAATGTATCACATTTAAATATTTAATTTGAAATCTTAGAAGAAATTTAATGAGACTCATAACCTTATTAAAATTTATTGATGTTTTAGTATTTGTGCATATTTTATAAATGAGAAAAAGAAAAAGAAAAAATGAGAAGAAAAAGAAATTAATATAAATGAGAAGAAAAAATGTGTATAAAATTAATGAAAAAATACATGGTAGGATCCTATTTATTAAAAAAAAGAAAAGAAAAGAAAAGAAAAAGAAAAGAATGAAGTGGTGTTGAGAGTCTATATGAAGAGATCCAAGGAAGTAAGGGAGTAAGGAGGAAGCATGAGAGTCATGTCTGAAGAAGCATTCTTCAGAGAACTGTGTTGTGGGACAATCCTGTTAGGTTCAGAAAAAGAATTTTCTTCTTTGACGTTAGGCCCTGTGATCACTGTTCTCGTTGCTCCATATGCTTTAACCTTCGAATCGACTCCACTGATAGAAAACCTAAACCTGTGGGGATCACTGTCAAAGTTTACAACCTTTATTCTCAAATACATTTTCTTCTCTGAAGGATTTCTGTATTCGATTGCTGATGCAACTATGTAATCGGAAGTGCTTTCAAGAGTTGAATCTAGCAAAGTGGCTCCACTTGAAGTGCTAAAAAGATGTTGAATCCAATAGCTGGGAGTTCCATAGCTCTGGTGAGAGTCAAATACAATTGCATCGGGTGTCCACCTACAAACCATTTCAAATTAAATACCATCATTCCACAAAAATAACACTGCTCAAATCAAAAAGCATAACAAAATTACCTTCTGTCGTTTTTGTTTACGAAAAGCGGTGCATAGCTAACCATGTGGACGACGTCACTGTTTGAAGAACAAAAACAATTTAGAAATAAGAAAGAATGAGAGATAGAATTAATGAAGAAAAGGAGACAGAACCTATTCTTTTCCAATCCAATAAGGAATGCAGCTTCAGCCACGGCAGCAAGAAGAGTTCCATTACCGGCGTCCGATTGCCAAACGGCATACTCACTCACAAACGCCTGCCAACACAATCAAACTTCATCTTCCCTCTTCATAATCATTCATATCATAATCATATAAATATACCTAAAAAGAACTCAAACCTTTGGACCGTATCGTGGTGCGTCATCGAATTTCGTATGCTTCGAAAACATGTCGTTGGCATTTGTATAAATCTGAAAAATGTATACATTAAGAAAGAGTTGTATAGATAATTATTATGACATGATAAAAATCGAAGAAAAGCTTTTACATGAAAATCGTAGAAATCAGCTGGATGATCCAAGGGTTTTTGAGAAGCATCGCAGTTAGAGATAATCTCAATATCTGGATAAGCTTGCTTGATGGCGTCATAAAATTTGAGGTAGTTTCTTCGATACTTAGACATGGCGCACTCTTCGTTTCCAATGGCAACGATTCTGAGATCGAATGGGTCGGGATGTCCCATGGAAGCTCTTAGAGATCCCCATTTTGACTTTGCCGAACCCTTTGCAAACTCAAGTCCATCCAGAGCTTCCTGTTACACAATTCACATTCTTTAAACTACAATTCTAAATTTAGAATTTCTAAAAAGTTAACAAAATGAAGAAACTCTCACTTGAATAAAAGGTCCGATCATAGAGGTATCCACTTCGTCATTGAGGCTGAGACCTATATATATGAACCAAATAATGGATCAGAATGAAAAATTCAATGATATTTTTTATCACAAATAATGTTTTTACGTATATATACCATCGTTAAAAACCCAGACAGGCAAGGCACCGATATCCTCTGAAAACTGATGGAGAAAGGAAAGAGAAAGATAAGATTTTGAATTATCAAAAGGTAAAGGAAAAAGAAAAAGGAAAAGGAGAAGAAAGAAGGTACTTGGAGGCCCTCAAAATAGCCAAAACCATCGTCGGTCCAATAACTCCAAACGTCTCCGAAGTGACCAGGTCTCTCCTCCCATGCTCCCACGCTGTCTTTCCATCTGAATGCGTTTCTCATATAACCTCCTTCAACGTAACATCCACCTAATGCAACCCACCAATACTGTTATTACATATTTCTCAATACAACACTTTCTTATCATTAACTTTGAGCTCAACCTACGTACCAGGGAATCTGAAAAATTTGGGCTTCAAAGCGGCCACCCTCTGAGCAAGGTCCTTTCGGAATCCATGACCCTGTGGGAACACAATGTTAACAAAAACTCACAACAAAAGTATTGCATTGCATTGCATTCCTGAGCATGAGATGCATACTTACCTTGAACGTGTCTAGTGGCATAGCTGAAACTTGATCTAACCATAAAACTCCTTTCTTGCTTGTCGTTATTTGGAGACTTGCATTGTGGTTAGTGGCCTTCGCTTCCAGTACGGTCTCCATCCTCGTCCACTCTGTAACATTGTGACCTACAGACGTAATGCTGTTTGATGCCAACTCAGTATTATCGGATCCAACAAACGAGACGCGAAGATCAACCACACCACTTGCTTTGGCAAAGAACACTACTTTATACTTGTGTGTTTTCTCAATATTCTGATGGAACATGAGAGACATTAATTATAGATATGAGAAACATTTTAAAAAAAAAAAGAGTTGTGAGAGATGAGAAGGCACTGACCATGCCCCAGAAACCAGGATTGGAGATGCCAACACCATCAGGTGGGCAAGATTTGGGTCCATCACAGAGAACATCCATACGCAATGCAACTTTGTTTCGATCGAAGCAAGAGCTACGATCGGTTGAGATCTGTATGGTTGAATCATCTCCCACCATTGCCCATGGAAATATATTTGAGGGAACACTTGAGCCTCCTTCTTCGAAACCTCGGTTTCGAACAAGCTCGGCCCACAATCCCCCAGCTCCTGCATGGTTTATTTCCTCAAAAAATGCTCCGAAGAAGGTATCTGGAATTTTTCTCCCAGCTCCTTCCGTGACATTTATGTGCAAAGTTGACCTTTGCTTTGCAAAACAGCATAGTGTGAAGCAGCTCAAGAAAATAAGAAAGATCTTCATAGTCATTTTTTCTCTGATTCTTCGTTCCAAATGGCTTGTGTTGGTGCTTCCATGCTGTATTTATAGAGTAAGAGTCTACCAGAACTCATCCTCAACTTATTCAGTTTAAATTTTCTGATAAGCCACTCATTCGGTTGAAATTCTTCACTTGTATTTTCTTAAATTGAAGTAAAACAGTTTAAATTTTCTGGAGATTTATAAATATATCATCGTACTATCATTTGATGTAACTAGTCAAGTAAAAATATACTGTTATTCTATATTTCAAAAATTAAAAAATTAAAAAAATCATTAAATAAAAAATAAAAATACTGATCATGATTTTTGTTCTTAACTTCAGATTAATTATATGAATATTAATATTGTTATAATTATAGATTATAAAATTAGAATGATAAAGTGTTAATTAGTTTAATAAATATGAGATATGCACTTCAGTATTAATTTTCTTTTTCTTTATTTTCTTATTTCCTTAGTGTGATTGAAGTAACAATTTTCAGTTTAATTTTTTGCTTTTAATTTAGTATTATTTTAGAAAACAATTATTATTTTCTGATGAGATTTTAGTTTTCTTTATATCTAAAACAATTTTACCTGAAAGTTCTCATATTTAAAATTATGTTTATTTTAAATATTGTTTATAAAAAAATAATAATATATTTTTAAGTTTGGAATAAAATTTAATTCTTAACCTTATGAATTAATTATATGTATAAAAAATTGAGATTTTAAAATTCAAATTTATATTTACATAAATATCAGATAATTGGGAAAAAATAAATAAATGAGGAATGTTGATTGTAGTTAAAACTGAGGAAACAGTTAAGTTTTCAGTTTTTCTCCGTTAAAATTTCACTTTGTTGGTAGTATTATTAAGAAAATGGTTAAATATGTTTTTAGTCTTTAATCTATCAAACGAATTTGTTTTTAGTCCTTCAAAGTAAGGTACATTTTAGTCCTCTTTTTTAGGAAATCATAATTTTTTGTCCTCCAAATCTAACGGCGTTAAAAAAAAGCTGAGTTGGCTAACGGTGAAGTGCCACGCCATTTTTTTTGTTCTGACCTAACCAAATCTTCCCAACTTTTCTGCCACGTCAATCTTTCCCGTCGTCAATGCCACACTGCCAACACAATGTCGTGCCGGCCAACCATCATGTCGCCGTGAAATTGCCGCTGCAGAAACCCTCCGACATCCTCCATCACGCACCTCCACCATCAACACCCAGACGCGAGCAACCTCATCGCACCTCCACCCAACGCGAGCAGTGCCATTACGAGTTCAATATCTCTGCCACCACTCTTCCTTCGTCGTCCTCTACAAGCTCGCATCGGACCACCACCATGAGCAACCATTCACTCTCGTCGCGAGCCTCCACAGCATAACCATCAGAATCGAAAAACCCCCCAATCCTCTAGGAAACCTACACCGTGAGACTTTTCCCTACGCCCCAAGCAACACCGTCGAACATCCAAACGGAGAAGCTCCTCCTCACCTGCAAGACAAAACCCTCAAAACACAACAGCCCAAAAAACCCCAAATCAAACCCAAAAACTCAGAAAATTTCTTCTTAATTACGTTTTGGATCAACAAAATCATGACCCGAATCAACAAAATCTGAAATTGGGGGTCATCGGCAAGGTGGAAATGGAGATCAAAGCCTCGAGATTTGAGGGAGTTGAAGAAGAGAGAGTGTGAGGATTTGACGGCGAAGTCATCGAGCAAAACGAGAACGCGGTGGGAGAGGAAGGGGGAGAGAGGTGAAGTGAGGGTTGGCGTGGGAGGTGATCAGGAATTAGATATCGGAGGCGTCGTGGAGTTCTTGGAAGAACTGCCGGCAGTGGCCGTAGGGGGCGGCGAAGACCGCGAAGGAGTCCAAACGGGTCTTGCCGTGGAGGGCCAAGTTGGAGAGGAGGAACTGCTTGGAGACGGAGTCGAGACGGCACCAGTGTGGGAGGGAGATTGACTCAGAAAAAAAAATGACGTGGCATTACACCGTTAGCCAGCTCAGTTTTTTTTTTTAACGCCGTTGGATTTGGAGAACGGAAAATTATGGTTTCCTAAAGGAAGAGGACTAAAATGTACCTTACTTTGAAAGAGGGATTAAAACCAAATTCGCTTGAGGACTAAAATCATATTTAACCCTTAAAAAAATAACTCAATTATTATTTTCTGAAAAAAAAAATAGTTCAACTTATATGTACTTTTAATCTAAAAACTGAGTACAGTTAAATCTAAATTGTTGCTATGTTAATTTAAATTCTATAACTCAAAATGTTTCTAAATTATAAGAATTTCTAAGTTAACATTTTAAAGGTAGTAGAGAGTAAATTATTCTTTTAAAATTCTTTGTAAAAAAGAGAATTCCAAATTCTGGCATATAAACTAAATTATTCTTTATTAAAACAAATTTCCAATTTTTTTGTATATATAAACAAAAGTATTCTTTAAAAATTCTTTATTTAAACATCTATCCAAATTCTCCGACGTATGTATGAAAAGATATGTCGTGTGACTGTATATTCAAATGAAATAAATAAATAATAACAATTGATAAAAATGATTAAATAATAAATAAATAAAATGGTAATTGTAGTTAGATAATAAATAGTGGGTTATTAATAGATTTCGGAATGTAAATTAAATGGAAATAAGATAGATATAAAATAAAATGATTTAACCATTTCATATATATATATATATATATATATATATATATATATATATATATATATATATATTCGTGATAAATTTTTTAAATTTAATTATTGACTTATTAATTAAATTAGTCTAATTAATTACTATAAATAAAATAGATTTAAAATTTACTTTAGACGCATTAATGTAGATAAGATATTTTATAACGGTTCTATAAATTTTTTTTATAATTCCAGGCTAAGCACGCCTAAGGAGTTTTTATGGGTCACCGAAAAGCAAATGCATTTGGTGATATGAGTAGTCAAATCAATCCCTTTAAGCTATCCTTCAACTGTATAGTCCCATATCTATACAATCTCCAGATCCCTCTCATTCCGGTGTATGTTCGATTCGTCCATGTACCCCTTCCACTCAAAGCTGCCAGGAGCCGCTCCTTGTCTGTGCCCCCTACACCATGCCTCTTGCACCAGCGTCACTCACCGCCCTCGTCAGTGCCCGGATGTCACAACATATATGTAAAAAATCATTATAATAAGTCAAATTTATTATATGTATTTCAAACTTCATATAAGATGTATAGAATCAATATAAAAATATAAAAATTTAGTCATTTATATTTTTTTAAAATTTGTAAAATTAAATTTTCAACCGAAATTTTAATTGGTCGAATTATGTTGACAGTACCGTAAAACTTAGTCGAGTTGGTCCCAATCGAAATTGACAAAATTTAACTGAGTCGGCGTTGGTGAAAATCAACGGAATTCATCTGGGATGGTCATGAATGGTCGAGACGATCCTGATCAAAAATCGATCGAATTTAACTGAGTCAGCTTTAACAAAAAATTGTTTGAATTTGGCCAAGTCGAGCATAGCTAAAACTCGGTTAAGTTAGTCCCAACCGAAATTCGACTAAGTCAACCCTTACCTAAAATTACCTAAATTCAAAAAGTCAGTTTTAATTACCAAGGTTTGGTCTAATCGACAATAGTTAAACAAAAGTGTAAATTTAGAGACTCTCAAACAAGTAAAAAGTATAAAATGAATTAGTTTTAATTTATTGAGAAATTAATTGAATTATAACTTTAGAGGTTCCATTTTCTAAAACTGAACTATAAAATAGTGTAATTCAATTTGTATTGTAAATAGTTCAATTTTTTTAATTCAATATAGTACAATTAATGGATAATTCACTACAATTAAGTTAATTTTGTCCACCCCTAAGAATCATAGTTATTGTTATTTAGCTTTGAGACTACTTTCATTTATGAAGAATTGGAAACTTACATTGAATAACAATTATGTGATTACTTTATGAATTTATTATGTGTAACTTGTCCTTCACATATGATATCATTATGTCGCAAAATGGTAATTTTATGACTCATCAATTGTTGTGTCGAGACATTGTATTGCAAATAAACACAAAAATTGATGCTTTTGAAGGAAGTTGAAACTTAATACACATGAGATATGTTAAGTTTTTATTTTAATTGTGTGGAAGGAGTTTGGAAAATCAATGGATGATTGGATCTCTCGTAGGTGGTGAAGAAGAAAAAGGAGAGATTCGTACCGGTGACACCAATGAGTGTTCCAAATACGATTAGCATTATTGGTAGTGGGTTGATTGGACAAAGGAGGTGATCCTTAGTGCTAGCTAGGAAGAATATGAAAGAAGGAAAGTAAAAAAAAGAAAAACATGTAAAAGAAAAGGAAAATAAAAAAATATTTTTTAAAATTACACGTGTCATGTTAGTCGTGTTTGACTTTTTAATCTGTTCAACATTTTTTTATAAATATTTTATAAAAAAATTTAAGGCTTAATACCTATTTTGGTCCCTATTTTCGCCTATTTTGTTTAAAGTGATCTTTGACTTTTTCGAGAATTTAAAGTTGTCACAATTTTTGTAATTTTTGTTCAATTTAGTCATTTTCCTTGAGAGCATCTAAATCGTTAATAACATGGTATCCACGTGACCCGTGAGTGAAAGACGTGTTCCATTTTTTAACATGATTGCGTATGACAGTGATGTGAGTGAGGTTTTCTAGTTCATGATTTGGCTTTCCATGACGATGAAGGTGGATTTCTCGTTGCTGCAATTTGATTCAAAATTCTTTTATCTGATTTGGGGCTTGTGTTTGAAGGTGGATGATGTAAGAGTTTCGTGGTTCTTAATGTTTCCATGGTTGATTGAGATGATGATTCACGAGTTGAGTTTCATAATTGTGCGAATTTGTGGTGATTTAGATGATGATTCACGAGATGATGCCTTGTCATGGTTGATTCGATTTACGATGATGGAGATGTTGTGTTTCATTTGCAATTTGTGATTTCTAGCTTTTTGCGTTGCAGATTTGAATTTGCAATGGGGCTTTGTGTGGAGAGGCTCAAGATGGGTCGTTAGGGTTTCACCATGACTTCGGTTGGTAATGCGAGGAAGTGGTGGCTGATAGAGGTTTCTGGAGTGATTTGTGGTTGCACTGTTGGTGGCTTCACATTTGGTTTGGGTGGTTGGCCGTGGAGGTTCTCGCGATCTGATGCGTAATTTAGGGTTTTTCACAAGTTGTTTGTGAGGTTTCAAATCTGTGATTTACGACTTGCTCAAAGAAGATGTTGACTATCTAACATTAGTAATAGTAATGAGGAAGAAGAGGATGATACATTGTGATGACATAGTGACAGGAAGAGAGAGTTTAATGACTAGGGATACTACAAGGATGGAGTCGAGAATGTTGGAAAAAGATGAGATGGTCTGGTAGCCACAATATTTACTAATAACTCATGTGAACACTATGTGATTAACTATTTAGACACGCTTAGAGTAAAAAACTAAATTGAACAAAAATTATAAAATTTGAAATCACTTTAAATATCCAAAAAGTTGACAACTATTTTAAACAAAACTAAAAAAACAATAGTGAAGAAAATAAATATTAAGCCAAAATTTAACGTCCTATTAGAAGGATATTCCACGTATACAAATAAATTTTATAAATAAACTAATTATAATTTCATATATAAGTACTAAAAACATACTTCGGTACTTATAATAATAACTTAACTTTGCCTTTATTTATTTTCTTTTCATCCCTCTCTCTTTTATTTAATTTTTATTTCCATTCATGAAAAGTAACTAACCCGAATAATTGGTGGAGAATACGGTACAGTTTAGAAGTGAATTGAAGCAAGGAGGAGGAAGGAAGAAACCTATGTTGATCTGTGTGGAGGAAGCAGCGGTGTAGCAGATGGAGGAGAGTGAAGTGCTGCAGGAACTTCACAACCTAACGCACATAGAATCAGAAGAATCACTGAACCGCATCCTCTGCACCCTCTGGTCTACGCGCAACACCGGTCTTCCCCTCTCCGACAAGACTCGCTTCCAATCCCTCCTCCGCCTCTCTTCACTCTCTCAACTGGACCCCGTAAGTAACCCTCTCACTTCACCAATTTCACCGCCAATTCCCTCATTTCTACTATCACCTCACCTATCTCGCAGGTCTTGGCGTGTCTCCGCTCCCTCCTCAGAAAATGCGCGCGCTACAACCTCGCTCGCCCCGACCACCACCACGACGTCTTGAAGCTCTTTCCTCCCGACCTTCCACAACAACTGCGAACCAATCTCCTCTCCTCGTTGAGGAAAAACTGTGATCAATGGAAGGAGGACGCGTCGCTGCAATTCAAGGGTACGGCGAATGTTTCTCCTTCTCTGCTCTGGCCGCGGCATGACCCCGGTTCTGTTGCCCCGCTCAATCGTGCAGATTCCGAAACGGCGTCGCCCAGCTTCCAGTGTGATGCTGTTGCTTCTTGTGATGACTTGGTAAGGAACTGGATTCAGTGCGGTCAGTTGTCTTGAAATTCGTGTAGCTACTTCGTTGATGTAAAATTGATGATACAGAATTTGAATGCCTGTTTTAAGTCTGACCTGTAGAAATCAAAATGTGGAACGTTCGATTTTCATTTGGTGGTTTAGATTTTTAACGATAGACGTATGCATTTGACGCTCGATTGCTTAGACTCCTGATAACTTAGAACTGCAATGCACATTTGAAATATGAATGGTTTGATATTTTTAAATGCGCTTACTTAGTGAATGTGGGAAAAGCTGTGCACTGATTTTTGTTCCAAATGACCTAGGATGAACTTAGGAATATCAGTACTGCTCATTAATTTTAGTGATTATTTACTTTAGACCCATTTTCTTTATTATCTAAATTGAGTCTCTCTTACTGTAAAATATAAATATCCTTGCAAGTAACACTTTCCTCCTGCTTCCCCTTTTCTTTTGGCTATTTACTGAATTTAGTTTGTTTTTTATTGTAAAAAAATTAAAATAACATGGTAGGAAAGCCTTCCTTGCCTCAAATCAATGACGTGGACCATGGAGAACCGTGGAACATCATCGCCTGCGAATAGAGTGGCTATAATCAGCCTCAAGGTAACGAAGAGAGTTATGAATTAAGCGTAGTAATTATGAATCAAAATCGGCTTTTAGAAGGATTCACTACAATTTTGTTAACGCGGTTAGATATTATGAAGTGCTAAAATGTACCTGCAATGTCTTCTTTTGGCTGTTGTTGTGATGTACCTTTGTGATACTACGAAGGATTTCCTTGTGATATCTACTTTCGTTTGTAGCTGCATGATTACAGCAAATCTCCATCAGGTGAAACAGAGGTGAAGTTTTTTCTCACAAGGGACACTCTTGAAGCTATGCTGAGATCCTTGACATACATCAGGGAACAACTGAATACTGTAAGAATTTTTTCTTATATTTATGATGAATTTTATACTTTGAAGTTGGCAGAAATTTAGGTCCCCGTTGAACTTTTCATAGTATCTTATGGTTTACTTTTCAGTATATTATAGGTTTAAACTCTCATTTGTTCCTCGTATTTGTGTGTCAATCTCAAATGGGTCCTCGTTTTTTTTTCGGTCTCAATCGGGTCCATAAACTTGGAAAAATGAGTCAATTAAGCCCTCTTCGTTAAGTTATCACTGACGTCGTCTAACTGTGTTGAGCTGTATTTTTTTTTATATGGCGTGGCATTGTATATTAAACTGAATGGGTGATGTGTTGTACAATCAACAATTCCACGTGTGTTAAATTTTTATACTTTTTCTACTGCCACCGGAACCCCTTCCAGAATCGCCCCACAGGCCGCAACGGCCTCTTCTCCAACCGCCACCCACCACCGTCGCTGCACAATCTTCAGCAATAACCCATTTTTCATACTGTTTCTTTCACTAAGGAAAACCCTTTGTCCTTATTTCTTCAAAGCAAGTTCACTCTCTTTTGGTCCTCAAATAATATTTTCGTATCTCTCTCTGTCTCTCTCATTGTTGCTGGGAAGAACAAACATCCCTTTCTTCCATTGCGAAAAAATCTCTCACAACCACTTTCCCTTGTGACTTCTTCTTTTGCCTTATAATCTCAGCTCCCTTTCTTTGCAGTTGCAGACACCACCGATGTTAATCGGATCAAGGAGTATCTGGGTGAAAAAAAAGAAAAAAGAATGGATTTTTGGAAAGTGGGGTTCCTTTACTTTCTTTGGGCTTCTTCTGTTCTTGCCATTGGGGCTGTAGAGCTGGGTCGACATCAACCTACTGAGAGAATTTCAGATGGGGTTCTTCAAGAGTGTGTGTTCTTGCCATTTGGCCTGAGATACATCGACCCTTTTGCGCGTTTCGTGTCCTTGCTCGGTTCTGGGCGAATTGATATGCGAATTGAAGATCGCGACTTAGGGTTTTGATCTGGGGCTTTTCCTGGATCTTTTGTGTTGTCTTGGTTGCAGGTTTGAATGGAGGCAGCGCGTAGAGATTGGAGAGGTTGGGGTTTTAGGGTTCTTCGTGATTCTGGGTTGGTAATGAAGGTGCGACGTGATGGTGAAGAAGATGATTTTGCCGTTGCGAGTTGGGTTGCAGGTGAACTGCGCGAGGAGGTGATGGTTGTGTGAGGTGATGGTGGCACTGTGCTAGGGTTTGGTGGTGGCGAGACTGTGGTGATGGCAGCGCTCGTGGTTCATGGTGGAGCGATGGGGTTGCTTGCGATTCTGGGTGTTTATGGTGGATGCTGCGTTGCTCGCGACATTGGCGACAAGAGAAGGATAGGCAATGGTGTGATTCATTGTTGGGTGGTGGCGCGTGATGGAGGATGGTTGTCCAACGAGATGAGCATGGTGGTTGGCCGTGGCGCGAGGATGGTGGGAATGACACTGTTGCGGTGGGTAGCTTCACCTAAAAAGAACCACGTAATATAATATTGGCACATCATCATTTTAAGTGTGCACCACGTCATCACAGTTAGACGGCGTCGATGATAACTTAACGAAGAGGGCTTAATTGACTCATTCTTACAAATTTATGGACTCCATTGAGACCGAAAAAAAAAACGAAGACTCACTTGAGATTGACACACAAATACAAGGATCAAACGAGGGTTTAAACTTATATTATAACATTATATTCCGGGAGAGTTGTAGCATTTTAATTTTTTGTTCTCAATCCTTATAATGTCTAAATCCTCTTTTATCCTTCTGGTTAATTTTCTTCGCAAAAGTGCTTACATAGCTTCGTCTGACATGCACACAACACAAGTGTTTCTATTACAGTAAGATAGATGAACAAAAAACACAGAATTGGACATTAAAGGGATAATCATAGAAAAATATTATATGATAAAAATTAAAATTTATATATTTGCATGAATGTGGAATAAAAAAATTAAGTCCCAGGAAAATTTCATGAAGCAGTAGCTTTCCAGAGAAATCCCCTGGTATTCTATTTAATTGTGCAATTTTCGAATGTGTTTGCAGGTTGAGACTTCTTCCGGGCCACCAAACAAGAAACAAAAGCTGTAGCTGGTCTTTCCAGAAATTAATGCTGTAGTTCCTTAGTCACAATACATAGTAATATTATTAGGAGAAATATCTCATCTGTTTAAAACATCGACAGTAAAAATAGAGAGCCAGTGAAAGAAATGTTAACTAAGACATGTTGTAATGTCATTTGCCTTCTTAATATATTGGATTCCGTAACTGAATTTTGCTACTCTGATTCTATAAATACACTCGTTATAAAAATTTGCATGTGAGGGTGTCCTTATATGTTTTCTCTTTTCTATTTATCGTGGAACCGCAATAAATCTAAAAGTATCTTTTCAATTATTATCCCTCTTCTTTTTTGACATTGAAATTTAAGAGAAAGGGTAAATTATAACTTTCGGAGTGTCAAATATTATTATAAATTCTAAAACAGTAGCAAACTGGTCCGATTGGAATAAGAATTTTGAAACAAAACGATTTTCAATCTTGTCCAAAAATGGTTCCCTCGGCGTCATGTCACTATTGTCAAAGCTTTGTTACTAAACGCCAAACCGCGCTATATAGAAAACTAGGCAAGATTCTCTTCCTACTGGGGATTCTGTTTGTTACATTTTTTACATATTTTCTTATTATTTTACCTTTCTGTTTTTAATCACAATAACTGTTAGGATAATTACTTCTAATTGTATTAACTGTTTATAATCATTAAAAATGTGGACAGACGATATAGTGTTTTCAAGTACATAAAAGCATTATAATTTCACAAAAGAACGAGGTAACTGAAGCTGACAAATGGAAACAACCATAAATTACCAAAACATTTTAAAACTGTACCTTTTACAGATTATAACAATTAGGGTCCAAAAATTATTACAACCAAAACCAGTAAAAATACACTTTAAAAGAGGCCTCAATCCAACGTGGTGGCTACCTTTAGATGCAGACTAATTCGATGAGTAGTCAGAAAATATAGGACTTAATAGAACAGATGCAGTTAATATTAGGCAGAATCTCATTATTTTCTAATGGGCAGAATCTCATCATTTTCTAAAGAGTATCCAAAAATTAACAAGGCTAGTTTCTTGAATTGGTCAGTAGAGGCGGAACCAGATTATAGTTATTTATGTAAAATGTTAATGATGTAACGATATTTTCCTTGGAACCAAAAACTAAAGATTGTTGATGTATTGTTGACGAAAAAAGT
The DNA here is from genome assembly GCF_016808095.1 of Vigna angularis. Taxonomy (NCBI): domain Eukaryota; kingdom Viridiplantae; phylum Streptophyta; class Magnoliopsida; order Fabales; family Fabaceae; genus Vigna; species Vigna angularis. The sequence goes on along the minus strand of NC_068971.1, from coordinate 35,771,185 downwards.
AGCAAATAAGAAAAGGAAAAGAAAAACAGAAGCACTGATTGATGTATACAAATAAACAAAGTCCATTCACCATTTCTTTCTACAATCAAAGTATAATGTACAATACTCCAATTTCTTTCTTTTCTTCTTTTTGGACAACACAATGTGCACTTGTTGGAAATAAACACTCACCCTGTATATGCCAAATTGCTCACACTCGGGATAAAATTGAACAAAAAACTGCACGCTTCAAGAAATAAAACCAAAAACTCATTCTTGAAGAAACCAATCCAACAAAATTTACGAAACCTGACCTGACTGACTACCATTAGCCAAGACTTGATTGGCTAAATTCCCACCACTGAAGGACAAATAAATAAAACAATATAAATGAGAAACTTACGATTCTTTCTTCAGTGCTCAAAGTGGCCTCTCACCATATCAATCAGAATCGCTCGAGCTTGAGCTGGAACTGGAACTGGAAGTAGATTTCCTACTGTGAGATTTTGCCTTGTCACTGGAGCCACTGATGGGTATATTTTCCGATTTATCTGCCGTAGTTCTGTTTGTTTCTTCAGAACTGGATTCATTCACCTTTGACGAGCCAACTCCATTTTCTTCAACTTTGACTGAAGTGGCTTTCAAATCCAAGGAATTTGGAAGCTCCCCTTTATTTCCTTCAGATGCTTGCTTTAAAGCAATGTTAATATCTTCCAGAGATCTGGCTTCAACAACCTCAAGGTCTGAATTAGCTTCCAGATGATCTTTAGATTCTTCAATAGCATGCTGATCCTTAATGGTACTTGGAAGGATAACTTCTTTAACATCCACTCCTTCTTGAAGTTGCTTAAAAGCCAGGTTAACATCTTCAAGTGATCTTGCTTCAAGAACTGGGATGCCCTGTTCAATCTCTTCTATCTTTACATCCTTAGGGAGTGAAAAAACTTGAGAATCTCCAGTTTTCTCATGTTCAGTGTCAGTACGAAGTGATACACCAGCATCATTGACACGAAAGTCTCCAACAGTGTCCAATTCTGACAAGAATCCTTCGTCAATTTCCTTCATATCATCAAATTCATTGCTATTTTCTTCAGTAACCTGAGACATGCTCTCTTCTGAAGCAAGTGCAGTTTCTAGCACTTCGGTATCCCTTTCAACTGCCCCATGCCTATCAACTTCCAAATCCACTTCACCAGAGGGTGACCCGAATTCAGAATTTTGGGATTTTTCTGAGGTCACAGAAGAAATGCTTGGTTGAACTTTTTGAGTCGCATCTTGCAACTCTCCAGTTTCATCATTGGATCTGCCAAAGCTCTGTGCTGATTCAATGTGGATAGCAGAAGAACTCTGCAGAATGTTAAAGAAATTATGATCAGTTTAATCAGCTAATTTAGAGTCTGAAATCCATAATAACACTTTTTGTGGAAGAAACCCAATGCCAGCAGAGCTGGTATGAGCTTCAGATAAAAAAGAAGTCAAAAGAACGGAACAAACTATTCACGTACATCCATCATGTTTGCAGAAATAGTCATAGAATACATCATTCAAACAATTACAATTTGGAAAGAAAATATTCTATCACTTGTACAATGAAACTGAACTTCACATATATATTCTTACTAAACATCCTATGTGTTTGACATCTCATTCTCCTTCTGACTTCTGGGAATCACAGAAAAAAAAAATCTAACAGTAATTGCGTTTTACATGTTTGGAATCTATTTACTTATTGAAGGGTATTCAATTGTCCATTCTTTAAATTTGAATGGAAAAAAATAGAGCTAACTCTACCATATTTAATATCTCAATGTGGTAAAAAAAGGGAAAATAGCTATTAATACAATTTTTTTTTTCTTTAGCATTTTTTAGAATGGGCAATATTTTATAACTTTTTCTTTTTGCAGAGGACATGCACATCAAATTAATTGAAACGTAAAAAATATAACAGGTTTATTTATATATACTACCCTTTTGGGTTCAAAATTACAGCTTGTTTATATCCTACAAAAGTTGTGACAGGGCATCAGTGCTATGTGTAGATTCTGAATATATGTTAAGAAGATAAGATCTTTTTCTCCCCCCAAAGTGGAAAGTCTGTAGTATAGAAATTTCTTTGGGATGCAGATGTTATCGGAAGTAAGCACTTATTGCCCCCGAAACAATTCTATGATTTAATGGCAAGTACAGATAAGTAGAATTCCAAATCCCATTTGAATTTCGTAAGCATTGAGAATATTATCAATAGCATGTCCTCAAAATTAAAATAAAAAACACCACTATTTCCTTTTAGGACATCATCAAGTAATTTTCCTTGATAAATAAATGGACCCTTAAAGAAAAAGAAGTTTGGAAGATAAATTATTTAGATAATGGAGGCATAGATTGTCATGTCACTTACCTGACTTTCATCATGATCACTAAAAGATGGTTCAACAACTGATTTATCGGAGATTGATTTATGATTCTCCATGTTAGAAGAAGGCTTTTCATCACTTTCATGTTGACTGTCAGAAGTGAAAACAACCACATTCTTATCCAAATCTTCATAGATATTGGCTTCACCTTGTTCCACAGAACTTGTCAAGGCTTTATCCTGCTGAATCTGATATATGCCAGCATTATTTGATAAAAAAATTTCTGTATGTCCGCTTTCTTCAGAAGGTGGACTAGGATGATCCACTGGTGCTGGCCCTGCTGCTGGTGAAAGTTGCAAATCCAGTTGGGCAGGCATAAAGGAACCATCAGAAGATATATGGTGGGCATCTGAAGCCCCAGAATCCAACATTTCATCTGCATCTTGGACTAACACAGACACATTTGCACTAAAAGATCTCGATATTTCGTTGGGCAGTGCACTTTCCTCCAGAGATTCATTATCTGATATATGTGACTTTTCAGAATCTGAATCTACAGAATTTATATTGTCTTGGTGAAGAATTTCAGAATCAGCATGTATGTGGTCGGCTACATCCTGACCATGTACTAAGCCTGAATTAATCACACCGGTTATTGATCCCATATCTGAAGACAAATTTGCATCCACAGAAACAGGGATAACCTGAGGCTCAGCCACTGTAGATGTATTCGCTGCAGATAACTCATTCGCTGCAACATACACATCTTCAGATTTCTCAGACGTCAATGCATTTTGGGCTTCCACGTGATGTTCGGAAGAGGCTGCTTGAGTTTTATCATGATCAGAAGTATTATTTTCCTGTCTGTGATCATGAACATCCAACTCCTTATCTGCCACATTAGCAGTTTCCACTGAAGCAGGAGGCATTGCCCTCTCGGAAAACTCCAAAGCAGAATCATGAGAAGATAGTGAAGGAAATGATTGGAGTGTTTCAGAAGCCTGGGGACTAGAATCATAAACAGGTTCTACATGGTGATTATCTTCCACCTCACTACTACTAACATGCTGCAAGTTAGATTCCTGCACTGAAGCTTGAGTTGAAACATGATCATCTCCTTGCAAACTCTCTATTTTCTCATCTGGCATGCTGTCAATTACTTCTGATAGTGAAGAATGGCTTGATCTGCTGCTGTGGCTGTCGCTCTCCTCGTCACCTGGTTCTCTTCTCAAATGTGTTTCCCCTGCATTAAATTGTTCATGAATTTCAACCTCTCCTGTTTCAGGATAAAACGCCATCTCAGAAGGATTTTCCACCCCACCCAGCACTATCTCAACTTCATCATGGCGAACATTGCTCTCCTCAATTTGTATCATCTCCACAGAATCATTTTCTTCAGAGCTTTGGCTTCCATGTTCAACAACATCAGAAGCATTATCCATGTTAGATACCAATTCATTTTCTTGAGACAAGTCCTGCTCACTGAATTTCCTGTCATCTTGATCAATTGAACTCAAAGATTCAGTATCTGGAACAGAGCTCAACTTTGAATCACTTACTTCACTTGATTGCCTGTGAAATGAAGAATAACTTGTTCCCTCTGAAGCCATCCTTTCGGATACAAAGACAGGTTTCCAATCATACCTCTCTTGCCTGGATAACCCCAGTACTGAAGGTCCTACGCTGAAACTTTCATGCCGCCGAAAAAGGGCATCTTTTTGATGAAACACTGTAAACTCTTGTTGAAAACTGTCCCCCTTAAGATCAGGTTTTTCTTCATTTGAGTCATAGGGAATATCAAAAGGGTTTCGTCTAGGTTGTAGAATAGAAGGAGCAGATCCAGGAATGGGTGGTAATCCCATGGCAGCAAAGGAGTCATCAGGGAAATCAAATGGATTACGCCTGGCTGTAGCAATAGGTGCAACATTACTGGGAATATCAACAAAGTCTAAGTCTATTAGATTCTTCTCAGATATCAATCTCTTTTGTCTTCTCCTGGCAATAAGATTTTCCAACCGCGTGTTCCTTTCCAGCTCTAAATTTCCCAGATCCATGAGGTTCTTTTGGTCATCCTCTGTCCATTTAATGGCAGATTTACTTTCATCTTCTTTGCCACCTATAGCTTCTTCTTCCTCTTCATCATCGGGTTCATCAATACCATCATCTTCCACATCACCAGGGTTTTCAGTATCTTCATCTGATTCAACACTGTCATCGTCACTATTCTGAGACTTCTCAGATTCAGCATCAGAACCATCACGGGACACATGAGCTGGTTGTGGAGCATCTAGGTCTAGTAATGGGTGGAGTTCATCAAGTATTGGAATTATGTCAGCCATGGAAGCATCTGGTGAAGAGCTTTCAGCCCCATCAGAACCTGACTCCACCGAGACATTATCATCACCATCATCATCATTTTCCACCTGTTTCCAAGATGAGCTAGCAGAAAAGTCCACGTGATCTCTTGGAGGTTTCTCATTTTCAAATTCAAAAGTATCATCATCCATTTTCTGAACCAAGACATATTGCTTCTCAATAGCTTCTTCATCACTTGAAACAGCTTCAGAAGTCAGGTTCTCTTCATGAATTTCCTTATTCTTTCCCAACTCAAAACTGTGGAGTTCCCTTTCCCCTTCCACTTCCCCTCTATTTTTCTTCTCAGGCTGAATATCCAGCAAGTCTACATCATCTGGGGGCAATTCAGAACGCAAGTCTTGATCTTCTTCTGTCCTATTATCCCTCTCAGCAACCAAACTTGCTTCCTCAATGCCCCTCTCTTCCACATCACTCTTATTTTGTGAATACCCCTTCACAAAGTAGTTCTCATCTCTGTCAGAAAAAACAGTCTCCCCCTCCGAAAACCCAGCTTGGAAGGATGATAAGCTATGAGTAACTTTCTCTTCCTTTTCAACTTCAGGCACATTTGGCTGCCCAAAACTAAGAAGGGTCCCGAGCAGAATAGCAGTGCAGACCAAAACAGGAGATGCAGAGACCAAAACAGAAAATAGAAAAGGAAAAGATCTGTACAACAAAAGCAAGAAACACAAAAACCCCAAAAGGAATGGATGATTGCAAGCTGATCTGAAACCACCTCTGATTGAAATTACAACAACTTTCCTTATTTTGGTTCCAATTTCTGATCCCATCTTCCCCTCTCTGTCTCTCTCCTTTGACAACTCCCCCTAATTAAAACCTGTTTTGATTGATCAAGCATGAACAAACAAAAAAGGTACCCAAATAAGATCCAAAGACCGACCAACACCAGTTCCCTCAAAAAATGAAAAAAAGAAGAAGGGAAATTTATCATCATTCAAACTTAAACGTACCTCAGCATGAATCAAAACAATCCCACAGATCAATCCAAGCCTGAAAACTCCAGAAATTAAGGAAAAATTATAAGGTGATTACACTATAACCTAACCAAATAAAGAGGAAAAAGGGTATGAAAAAAAAAAAACTAATGTGGAGATAAATGACTCACCTGATATTATTGTGGAAACAAAAGAAAACAAAGGATAATTGAGAATCCTGTGCTTTTCAATGTCCCTTCTTTTGTTTACTCTGTGTGGCAAACCATTGGCAACAGGAACTATGAGGAGCTGAACGTGTGTGTTATGTATTGGCTACGTGTATTTGATGGTTTGACAAAGAGAGTGTGAAGCGGCACCAAAAGAAGAGAAAGGGGAAGATTGAAGGTGAAGAAGAAGAAGAAGAAAAAGAAAAAGAAAAGGACAAAGAAAGCTATCATTACATTATTACAACTAATTTTTATTTTTTTTCCTACGTTGCTTTCTCCAAAGAACCTTTTTCACTGTCATGCTTTCTTGTAATTGTGAAATGTATATAAAAAAAAAAGTAACTTCTAGGACTTTGGATTCATGCAAGATTCAATCTTTCATCCATTTTTTTTTCTTCTGAAAGTATTTATTTTTGAAATAACCCTACTCAAGACATATCAACATTAAAAGTGAATACATAACTCATTTATTTAGAAATTATAATTTTAATTTATCACATTGCAAAGTATTAATTATTTTCGTTAAGCTTAACATAACTCATGTTAATTTCACTTATGTGATGACATTTGTTTAGTTCGATAAGCTATTTGTTTCTTTTTTTTATCAATGTTTTTAAGTCTAAGGTTTTTGTTTATGTTCAAATAAATTTTGTTGTTTTTTCTATTATGTTTAAAACTATACTTTTATTATTTCTCTGATATTTTAAAAATATAAATTTTATTTTAATAATTTAAAAATATTAAAAATCAATGTATCTTAAAAGTAAAACAAATAAATAACATAAAAAACCAGCAAAAATTAAAATTCAAATATTTCATACTAGTAACGTGGTGTACAAGTATTTCTCCTGGCCAAGTTTGTAACACTGACGTGCTTAAATTCTATATTCACGTCTCTTTATAAATAATTTATAAACGGAATTAAGAAAATGTAAAGAATCAAAGATGAATGTTGGTCACGATGATTCCATCGATGACATGAATTTATTATTATTATTTATTTATTCTACAAAACGTGTATTTTTGTCTGCGTGCTTTTCTAGATTAGTGGTGATCACCAAACGCACTTTTTTAATAAATCTTTCCAAAATTTGATTCCTGATTTTAGCCGGCAAGTGAAGTCATTATGATAATTTATTGAAGTCATAGACTCAGCAGAAAAAATGATAAATATTTGCAAATTATTAAGGAAGATGAGAGTGATTTAACAGAGAAAATGTTAAAGTTGTAATGATATATATATATAGATATATGAATTTATTGACTGAGTAATTAAGTAGTATTTAAGAGTAATTATTTTAATACACAGTGACAATATAGATGAAATTATTGATATTCAGGTGTGTTTGGGACAAAATTAAATTATATTAATAAATAATTATATGTAAAATTGATTATTACTATCGTAATTAATTATAATCAGAATTGTTTTTCTTCAACTAATTACAACCACACTAGTTTTTAAACAATTATGCTTCTTTTTATATACACGAAAATCAATTTTTACATGACAAAAAATTGAAACAAAGTTGAAAGGAGAATAATGTTGAAGAATAATCATGAGATATAAATTTTCATATTCATAAAAACAGTTTATTTTAAAATAGTTGACTAAATTTGAAATTGAAGTCCTAAACATCCATTTTATTTTGTAAACATTATTTTTCATAAAAATGAAAAAAAAAACTATTTCGAGCTCCTTTCTTCATTCTTATTATATTTTTTATATTTTAGTATTTTCTTAGGAATTTCATTCATTTCTTGATATAATTTAAACGTCTTGATGTATATGTACTAAGCATTAACTTTATGTACTTCTTCTCTGTCAAAAAAGAGTTGTGTACTTCTTAATCTTCATTTTTAAATTCACATTAAAGAAAAGTAGACAGGCCATTATGGCAACATTATTGCATTAAAATAATTACTATTTCTTCGTAAGAAGTTGAGAAATGCTTGAAAAAAAGTTACAAAACAAAATAAATATTATTTACTAATTAATATATTTTTATTTCTGTTTTTATTATGCCTCTTTAGTTTGAATTAGTAGAGCAAATTTTAAAAATGACATTCATGTGTCCAGAAAATTATAAGAAAATTATTCTTCGTACATTTTAAGTGTTTTTTAAAATTTTCAACCAATGGGTTTGTTTTATTTTTAAGTTTTTTTATTTTTAACAGAAGATCTCTTTTGACGTTTACCTTATAAAATATGTTGAGAGTAAACTGCAAGTGAAATATAAAATAAAAATTCATTTTTAGAATTTATTTATTTACAATTATACACTTAACATGAATGTCCTTGTTTTTCCAAAGAATATAAGATCAAGATGTTATAAAAGCTCTGGTGACACAGGGCCTTACAGAACTAAAGAACTCACTTTTTGACTGTATATTATGCTTAGCCAGTTAGAGAAAGGATCAAAAGATAAGCAACCTTTTTCCCTCTTTTTTCTCTATCTTTAATTTCTGCCTATGAAAATACTTTATGGTAATTTGTATTAGAAATTTAGAATCTCATAGTACTAATAAATTAGTATGATTAATTCTGAAGTTAGATGTTTCCCTGAAAGAGTCATGTGCTTTCCTTTCTGTAAAGTCACAACCACTACTAGCCTGGTTTAAAATGCTGATTTGATGATGCAACTCCAGCTCCATGACACCCCATCACGAACGAACAAATACATTAATATGGAAAATGCTTCATCTCTACAAAATTTTCATGTTTAAAGGAAAATTAACTTTTTGTGAATTAGGTCTTGGGTTGTACCTTAGTACATGAAAGGGTGGTAGGTGTTTCTCATCATAGCTTGACATTGAACAAATAGCAATCACAATCACTGAAACACACCCTATCAGAACCCCACCACAACACACAGAAAGATAGAGAAACTTAGGGAGAGGGAAAAAGTAACATGAAAGAAATCTGAAATTTCTATTTCTTGAATTTTTCTGACATTCTAATGCCACATGAGCCAACTCAAACTTTTATCTTTTTGAGTGAGATTTGGATCCATGCTGGTCTGGACCACAAGTGGCTTTGGTTGAGAAAGTAATGGTTCAGATGACACTTTCAAACCTATAATGCATACTGATTGAAGTTCAGTGTTTGTGTAGTTTGAATGAGTAATATAATCCACCTTGCCTATGCCTACTTTTCTTCTGATTCAGCCCTTTATATCTTGTTTGGTTCATTGACCTTATTGGATTCATACTGGGAGCACGTTATCTTTCCATTTGTACTACCATCAGCATCTTCCAAGTTTGAACAAATTGCTTTCTCCCTAGATGCTGCTTCACCCACAGAAGCACTGTTAAGTGACTGCACTGGTTCGAGAGATTTTGAGTCTAAAAGTCCGGGCGATGATGAACAACATGAATCAAATACACGAGACATGGTACTCTCATCTGCTTTCATTTTCCGAGCATAAGCTTCATAGTTGAATCCAACTGAAGTTTTCCCACCAAAATAGGATTCCACCTTGTCCATGTCAAGGTGTTCTTCCATCACCGCGCAGCTTCTTGGGTTATGAGGGTAAACAAATATCACCTTTTTGTGAGTCTTGGGTTCTAGAAATGGTTTCACCATCTGGTAACATGAAAAGCACGATCATAAAAACCACTAAGCAAATACAACAATACTGAATTTAAGAGAGGTTATTGAGCAAATTTTAACAAAGGAAACCAACAAAAGAAATTCCAGCTTGTCTTTCTACTTATAAATCACAGGAGTCCTTTCATCTGATCTATCAGCTCACTTGAAACTAATACTACACTCTGGTTGGAGTAATATTTCCCATATTTAATGATTCAGCACGGTGGAACAGAAATCAACCAAAAGTATCTCCAAACTAGGAGATGCATAATATGACTAAACACTGACCACATGCATGTGCACATACAAGTTCTCATCAAGCACATGTGTTTATGTTCTCTTTCAACAAACAAGTTGCATGCAGAATCTTAAGTTTTTACAACAGAAACAACGTAAACATCAGAAAAATGCCAAGCAAATGAGAAAAATATTTTCTCAAACAACATCAGTAGGAGAATATCATTACATATTCAAGCCTCGTCTCACAAAATCATTGCCCCTCCCTTCTAATGAAAAGTAGACAGTGATGAATACAGGAGATGTTATGGTGTCATACCGTCCAAAATGACTCAAACACTTTTGGTGGATTGTAAAAAATTGCAATGCCCAACCTCTCCGGGTAATGAGCCTGCAGGATTTGAGCAGTGTCTCGTGCAACCTTCATAGACAAGCATGCTGTGTTCCACCCTTGAAAATCAATGAGCCAAACCATCTGCTCTTGATTGGAACCTAGATTCCATATGGCATTCTCCAAACAGTAAATTAGATACTTGATTTGCGCAATTGGAGTGTTTGTACTCTAAATTGGATAGATGAAGAAGTCTTAGTCAAAAGCATTGAAACTTCTAAGATTAAAAGAACAATTAGCCCTTGAAATTGTAAACTACTCTAGTTCCCATCATTAACAAAACTTCAAATAAAAACTCCCAAGCTGTAACTTGGTTCACATAAGTCTGTGGACTCGAATCACAGATATTACAGTTTCAGAGATTTTCTTGAATTTTGTTAATTCTAGGATTGAAGTGATAATAAATCACAATTTTAGAGATTAAATTAACCTTATACTCAAACTTCAATTATATTGCAATGATACCAAACAGCAAGAAGGCTCAGCTGCTAAGTACAACCACACAAAAAAAAGAATGTTGAGCTTACTCTCTCAAAATATTTAGACTACCTGAATACCAGGTCTAATAACAAAAACAATCCTTCCTTGCTTGTCCAAGTAATCAGCTTTATACAGCCTTCCTCTCTCAGCTTCTTGAGCAATATCACCCTAATTGCATAAAAAGTAGAAAAAAAAAAACAAGATATATGTCTTTCATTTGCAGTTATCTAGTTAACAGCATGCAACTCATCTATGTAATTGACTGAACAAAATAAAATCTGAGATAGAGAGAATTATACTGATAAAGCCACATAAATTACTTATTTGCAATTACAGTCAATTCACCTATAAAACTAGACAGTGAATTTTAGTTGGGTTTGAGCTATATTTATCTATTCTGTTCACACGTTTTTACAGAGTAACTGTACTAGTAAGCCTTTAGAAAACTAGCATATTTGGCCAACTTTCATGCTTTGAACTCTAATATGTTCTATTTTTATTTTATGGAAAAAGATAGATAAAAAAAAAAAATTTGTTGCACACCCATTGAATATTCTCAGGCTTGAACTCCAGCCTCCATTTTATGGTGCCTATCAACATCTTTGCAGTCTTCTTAGTATTATAACTGCGCGCTCTAAGGTATCTTAGAATTGATGCATCCGAGCACAGAACTGAGCACTTCTCAGCAATTGGACCAATCATCTTTTTGACTTCTAGAACCTAAGACAAAAAGGGAAATCAAATAATTTTCCACTTCAAAATTCCTCCAAAAAAATTACCCTCGTCTAAGATAAATAACTGATTGCCTAAAAATGAAGAACTAAAGCAAACATTGGGATGGAAGATAAAATATCAGAGTCTGCACTAATGTACAATAACAATGCATCAGATTTATCATTTCACATTCATAAAATAAGGCCAGATGAATGTCAAGTACCTTCATCTGCTCCTCTTCAGTAGATAGAGTTCTTTCAGTCACTGATTTTGATCTCTTAAACGACATTTTTCCCTTCAAACCCCAATGAAGCTAAAACAACCTGAAAGTATGATACAAGAACAAAAAAAAAATCACTTCCAGATAGTTGCCATGAGTACATAATTGAAGCACTGCAACAAAATTGCTGTTAAATAGACTGCTTCAACTTTAAACGCCCATTCGTGCTAAATTTTGCATTAAAACTTCCCAAAAAATCAGCATATGGGAAATTCATCTGTACATCATCAAACTGATGGAGTATTTTGAGCTCATTATACTCTGTTGATTATGTCGAACGTATTTATTGATTGTCTCCTTATCGCTGTCATGTTGCCAAGGTTTAAAAAAAATGATGACTCATTTTTAAACTCAAAAAGATAGATAACTTGTTTCCTTTTATAAGGACAAAGTGATAAGACAAGAATAAGATTTTCTCCTACCCACCCCAATCCCAATTGAACAATCATAAAGAATTAATGGTAGCAATCAAGCCCTATAATCCCTCTGTTGCCATGCACTTAAAAAGAAGAAGCAAATAATACACCAGATTAACAAAATTCACCTTCTGAACCTAATGAAGAAAGAAAAATACCAGGGCTATGATATTGTCTTCTTGGTGCAAGACCTCTAACCTTTCAGGATGTTCTTTTTTGTCTTTTGTGATGCGAAAAAATGATCTGGAAAATATTACATGAATGAAAAAAGTCATAACAGAGGATATATGTGATAATAGGATAGGATAACAAAATACACGTCTATTATGATTAAATCTGCATTTGTGGGAAAATTATAGGTGTCATGTAGATCTGGAAAAATCAGAGAAAAAAAAAAAGGTAGAAAACGGATGCTTACGCATTTATGGCTATTCTACAAAATTTCCTCAACATATACCCGTGATTAAGTGGTACCATATTTTGTTCTAAGACTACTTCACAATCTAGCACATTCAATTTACCTTCAAGTTTTACTTTGAGGCCATTGTACACTCTATTGAATCATATTCACACCCAGATCATCCTTTTTACTATGAAGAACATAACTAGTATGCCCACATCCTATCCAGAAAACATGAACTCAAAATCCAGCCAACCCCAGACTACAACCAAGTTCCATTCCACAACCATCGCATACTCAATGAACTTGCAGAGTTCTACCATTGGCCAAAAGAACAAGCTAATTTACTCACAATCCAAAGAAAATATTCGCCAACAAGTTTATTTAAGGATAAAATATATTTTTAATCTGTCACATCTTTATTTAGTTTCTACATTTTAACTGCAAAATGTGTTCTTTTAGTAGACAGAAACCTAAAATTACGTCACTTCTGATACGAATGTATTAAAATTTGATATAAACTAAACTCAAATTTCAAAATAGTTTTAAGGAATAAAAGCATACTTTTAATCTCCTTCTAACTAGAAGTACTGAACTTTCATGAAACAGACAAAAAACATCACAGTCTACACAATGCAGCCAATCCATCAGTCCTTTTCTTATCCTAAAGTTGCACCACACGGAAGAACCTTCTCAAAGCAACACTATAAAACAAACTACTTAAAAAATTCAAGCAAACCAACACAAAGGAGTGAGCATGGTGACAATAAATTCCTGCAACTAATACAATCAGCAAAGGGATCAAATAAAAACACTGAAACTCATTTCGTAATAAACCTTGCTTTTCAGTTTCACTGCAATATTCCTCAGCAGCACTCTTGTTGCTTGATATTGGTACACAGAGAAATATCCTTAGCATTTATTGATTCAGTTCAACAAGTTGCACATGCATCCACAAGATCATTAAATAAGTAAGGATGTAACCAATTGTTGTAACACAAAATCAATGACAAATGCTACACCAACACAGAAAAATCAAACCAATGGCATCATGGTGCACTCTTCACAAGCTGCAGGAAATGAACAGTATGTGCAATGAGAACAACTTGGAGAGAAAAAATAAGTGTTGAGAATATGAGAAGAATTAGGATCACTAAGAAGAGGAGGAGGTGAGGGAGGACACGTGGCAAGCACAGAGAAGTGTAAGAACGTAAACAGTGGAAAATAGTCGCTTGAGACGCGGAAAAGAAAAGAAAAAACTAAACTTCTCTCGATCTTATGGAACATCTACGTCAATTTCTAACCAACGTTCAAACAGTCAAACTAAATTAAATATAATTCGAATAAATTGTAATTAAATATAAAAAATTAGAAAAAAAAAGTAATTTTTTTATATTTAATTACAATAATTATAACTACGACATTAGAGTAATACTTTTACCGAAATATTTGACATAAAGTTTCTTTCTAATTTTCGTCGATAAAGGTGATTGAAAAAATAATTTTTAACATAGATAGTCCAAGGTTCTCATAAACTAGTCGTATATCAAATTGATAAATATTAGACACATTATACGTACATAACAGAATAACTCAAAAAAATTATCAGAATCGCTCAAAAACATTTTTTTTTTCTATCTTTTCAGTTTTTTATGTATAAAATTGAATTTACCACAACATACATTTCATATAATGTCATTTATGATTTTTGAGGTAATTATCGTAAAAATCAATAAATTTACTAAAAGAATTGTTTCCGGTGATATTGACTTTAATAAATTAAGTCTAATAGATTTGTTGACTTTTATAATAATAACTACCTTAAATATATGTGTTGCACTAATTAATTGTCTCAACCAATAATAGAGAAAAAGTAGTATTTTATGATATTGGTATCCACACACTAGTGTAGAAAGGACTTTAGACGTCTGTTATTTTGGGCTTTTAACGTCTAATCTTTGTCCAACGTCTATATGGGTGGTGACGTTAATGAGACGTCTGACCTAGGTCCGACGTCTATATAGGTCAGACGTCTATATAGATGTCCGATTCATATAGGTCAGACGTCTCTGAGATGCTCTTGACTCATGGTGATTCGAGTTTACAACTTTATATTTTAGTTGAAGAGAATGTATTGTACATTTTTTTTATTGGATGATTTTAAAAACGTAGTGGAAGGAATGGGAGGAGTACAAAACGCAAGAAATCGCCGCCAAAGAACGCCGCCCAAGGACACGAGAATAACTGCACCAAAATCCAACGAAAACGCATTTTAATCGGTTCAAATGAAAGATAATGCATCAAAGAGTGATGTAATTAGAGTAAAATTAATTTAAAACGGTGCAAAAGTGAGAAAACGAACCTGAAAAGCGTAACCCGTAGAGAGAAACGCGACGAAGATGATGAACAATGAGTGCGCGTAACGACTGTCTTGCGTTCACGGTGTTTTAATGCCGAAATTTAGACGTCGGTTCCCCAATAATAGACGTCTAAAGGGCTTTAGAAGTCGGAGTGACGGGATCAGACGTCTAAATGGAGTCAAAAAGTGACTTTTTAAATTTCTGGGTTTAGGGTTTAGACGTCGGTTTCCCCAATTAACAGACGTCTAAAGTGCTTTAGAGGTCGGAGTGGCAGGATCGGACGTCGAAATGGAGTCAAAAAGTGACTTTTTAAATTTCTGGGTTTAGGGTTTAGACGTCGGTTCCCCCAATTAACAAACGCCTAAATAGAATAAAAAATTATTTTTTATTAACTTTTTCATTTAGTTTTAGCGTTTAATTGGGGGAGCCGACGTATATGAGCATTTAGACGTCAGACCCTTCCATAGCCGACGTCTAAATAGTTGTTTTATTTACGAAAAATACTACTGGTCATTTTTTACGTTGGATATTCGAATGTCAGACGTTTAAAGGGTGACGTTAAAGGTATTTTCTGCACAGTGACAGGATACGTTTTTTTAAAAATAAATTTTGTGCAGATGGTATCTCAGAAAATATAATTAAGCTTTATTTATAAAAAATAAAATAGACTTTACTCAATCCAACTAAAACAAGCAATTTAATCCAAGCAGTGGTATTGGATTATTGAAATATGATATTATTGTCAAGTTTACTTAAAGTAAATAGCAAGAGGAAATTACAGAAATCTGCTATGAAGTTTAAGAAATTGCATGAGTTAGAAATTGCGTTTTAGTTACACTATCGCCATCCAATTAACAAAGTTTATTCATCTAATAATGTTGAAGCATGGCACATGACTTTTAAGTAACTTTTTAATCTAAAAATAGGAGGAGCTTTCTGATTATAGTTTTTGCCTCAACAAATGCACATCTATTTTAGATGGGTATTGGAGATTTGTTTAACCAATTTAAAGAGAAAAATAGTTTGAGGAAAGTAACATTTTTCTTTCATGATTTAGGATTGAGATTTCATTTCATGGCTTTTTCAACGGTGAACGTGTTTGAGTTCACCAATTTTAAGGCAAAAATCATTGAGCAATCATAGGTAGTCATTTCTAGTCTAATATTTGGGAATGAGTGTTTATTTGTTTTATGTTTTTTTAATGTAGGCTTAATTAAGATTCAAGTTTTTTAATTGAGTTTTTATTATATTTTTTATTTTGTTGAGTATTATATTTTATTTTTTAATTGAGTTGTGTATCGTAATCCATAATCAAACATTAGGTCATGCAAAAGAGGACTTTGATATTCAGATAAACATGCAAGTCAAAGAAGGTTTTTTGGTGGCAGAGGATTTTCTGGACGGATATTTGTAGTCTTCCAACACCGTATTAATGTTTTCATTTTCTTTTTCTCTTGGTTTCATGTTGCCGTAATCCAATAATAAAAGTCATATGTTATGTTAATCACAAATTAAGTCGTTTAATATTAACAGAAAATTATATATGGAAATAATTAAGCAATGTGATAAGGCATGATAAGAATCATGTCACCCATTTAACTGAAAAATTAAATAGTAGGGATTCAATTAAAAAAGTTTAAACTCTTTAGTTGTTCCTTGTGGATTTTTCTCATTTTGATCTCTTATCTTAGAATTTCCAATTAAGTCTTAAAAGGTGCTAATTTAAATCAATTGAACTCCTGCCATTAAATTTGGTTAACGAAGTTAAGTTTTTGATGAAGTGAAAGATTGACGTGGCAATTTTTTTAAACGTGACATGCTGAAAGGTTTATACGTGACATTTCTTAAAAGATTAAACTTTTATAATAGGATTTCTGAAATGAGATTTAATAATAGAATTTTCGGGTAATTCTTACTACTGGTGTTTCTTCTTCCTATGAATCATCCAATGTTGTTGTTGTTTACTTCCTACTTTTTTTTGTGTTGTTTTTTTTTTCTTTAAAAAGTTTGTGTGCTGTGGTAATTCTTACTGTAATAAAACACAATGAATCTGGTTTATGATAAGAACAAGTTTTCTTTTCTTTATTTTTCAGTTCATTTTGTTGTTTCATCGTTCAAAGTGTTATCATAAATTAGCCCAATCTACTGTGTTTGGTGTACATCTTGTGGCAATGGTGACCAATTTTGGGATTGGATTATCGTATACAACGCAGTGTTATTTTGTTTAAAATCCTTAATTTTTGAATGTGTCAAAGATGTGATGTGAATATTTCAGATCCAGAAAAACCCTCATTTCGACTGGTTTTAATAAAAAATTACTTTTCAGAAAATAACTGAATTGTTGTTGCTTATTTCTATAAAACGCCATTGATGTTGCTCCTTCACAAAAATACATAGGGGCTTCGCCAAAAATCCCCCAAATCACGACCACCACAGGTTCCCTCTCACTCCTCTCTGCCTACAAACACAATGCCTTTAACCCTTGTAAAATCGTTTTCTCTCTCTTTAGTGTCTGTCTCTCTTTCTTTCTCTCCCTCTCTATTTCATATTTTTTTCTCTGCTGCAATTTTAGAATTTTAGATTAATTTTGGAAGAGAGAACAAATTGTCTGTCGAGACAGAAAAGACCGGAATATAAGGCGGGGAGAGTTTCTTCTCTCCTCAATGGAAGGCGACGAACAAGTTCCTTCTTTAGCCACCGCCGCCATTACAACTGTCGTTAATGTCACCGCCTTGCCTCCTCCGCTCGTCGATCCCTCCGTTAATGTCACAGCAAGGAGAAACTACCTTGGTTGAGAAAGATGAGCTTTCGACCTGCAACCGGAGGCACCGCCGATCGGAAGTGTCGCCGGCCCGTTCCCTTCCTCTTCCAAAACGGGTTCACCAAATCGCGAGAAACGCCGAACCGTGCATCCACCACTGGCGTTCCAACCACCATTTCCACTTTTCTTTACCCATTGCTTCTTTCTTCTCTATCTGTTGGGTCTCTCTTTGTTGTTTGTCACTTTGGGAAGAAGATTTATGGGTACGATTTCTGGGTAGGATTTCTGGGTGGTGCTTGTAATGGAGGATAATTTTTTTTTAATATTTTTAATCAAACATTTTTCAAGTTAAACTTAGGACATTCCACGTAACACTTAGCTTATGCCACGTTTTAAAAAATTGACACATCAACCTCCCACTTGTGCAAAATCTTAACTCCGTTAAGTAAATTTAATGGTTGGGGTTCAATTGATTCAAATTAGCACTTTTAAAGACTTAATTGGAAATTCTAAAAAATAGGGGATCAAAATGGAAAAAACCCACAAAAATAGGGACAACTAAAGGGTTTAAACCATTAAAAAAAGTATTAAATAGACAAAAAGACGAAGAATTCAATTAAAAACTTAATTAAGTTTTTAATTTAATTAATTTTTACTTATATATTTTTTTTCTAATTAGGAGTTTATGGTTGAAACTTAATTTATCATATATTTAAAACTTAATTAAACTTTTAATTTAATTTATTTTCACTTTCCTTCTTTCTAGTTAGGAGTATATGGTTGTAGTGATAATGTTTTGTAGAACTGTTAAAATGGGTTACAATCAGCGGGTCAACCTGATCCATCACGGGTTTGAGCAAGATTGGGTTTGAAAAAAATGTATTTTATTTTTTATGCAGGTCAATTTTCAATCTGACTTATTTAAACCTGGCTAATCCAGGTTGAATCCTTGGTGAGCCGGGTTGACTCACCAACCCACCTAATTTTATTTTATTAATTTATTATCTTATGAAACCCTAAAAACTACCATCTGACACATTATACATGGATTGTATTGTATTTTTATTATTATTTTGAATTGTCTTGAGTTTAACATTATTTTGGGAGTGAAATTTATTTAGATTTGAATTACAAAAAGTTTGAATTTTTTTTATTTAAAAAAAATTGTAATTAAGTGAACCAGTGAACCAACTCATTTAACCTACCAACCCGTGGTGGGTCGAGCCAGGTTTGAATTTTTCTACCTCGCTAAGAAATGAGCCAAGGTAGGTTGATTCACTAAGTAACCAACTTGTGGTGGGTCAGGCCGAGTGGCCTGTTTTGACAGCACTAGTGTTTTGTATTGGTAAAATGTTTAATAAAATGTATCAATAACAAAAAAAAAACTGTTATCTCAACGTGTTAGTCTAAGTGTTGCTAAGATCATATATTAAAATAAATAGTATCATTTGTGAAAGATTGGCACAAATAAAATATAATGAAATATGTGCTAATATTAATTGATTGTTTTATGTATGTATTGTTGAACACACGTCAACCTATACCAAAAGGTTGAAGATGCATAAATCAATCTTACAGTACGGATCCATGTAAGCATTAGGACAAAATAGATACATATATAAAACAAATTAAGGATAATTAAATAAATTAGAAAATCCTAAATCAAGGTAAGTGATACATTTTCCACACTACAAAATTATCACTACTTGATCAAGGCAACTTCAGTATTGTCAAGTTAGTAGTTAACAAACTAGATAAGGTTAAGTTTACCATGAGTCGTATCCCAACAAATATGATTTTTTTTTAATAATTTATTCTACTTTACACGATAGGTTAATAAAACACAATACAAAAGTAAAAATCTACCTAATATAATTGATATTTAAGAGTGATATAAATGTGAATTTAATAACAATGAATGAAATAACAAATTATTAAAAGAATTTAAAATGAGGCCAATTCTGCTATTTTTTTCAAATTGGATTCATCATTGGTTATCTACATATTATTATTCAATTGATTATTGCTTTTTATTTCAAATTAATTAAAGTAAATTTTTAATTAATTTGCTGGAATTCTCACTGATAACCAAAGTAGTTATCAATTAAAAACAATATCTTTTTTACATTATTTATAATAAATTCAACCAAAGTACATTCTTAATTAAATTTTATTACCTCCTAACCAAGTAAAAAGTCAATTAATCAAAGTACATTCTTGATTAATTATTGTGAAAGTTTTTACCGTTAATCAAAGTATATCCTTAACACAATTCATGTAGATCAAAAAACATCACGAGAATGCTACAGGTTGCAACTCCCCACAACATAAGTACAACATTCCTCTAGAGAAAGTTGTTTTCCAAAAAGAGCACAAGTTAGAGGATCTAGACCCTAGAGTCGAATATGTGAATCGCAACAATCCAGTTGGGGATACCAAACCCATTCCAATAATGACAGGAAAGTCTTTAAAGATTGGTACCACTCTCCGGGGACAATATGAGGAAACATTGACTATCATTCTGAAGGATAAAGTCAGATCATTTGCTTGGGTAACTATAGACTTACCCGACATACATCCTAGTATAACATGACACAGGTTGTCAATTGTCAAAGAGGCCAAGACTATGGTCCAAAAGAAGAGGAAACTAAGGGAGGAGAAAAGAAAAGTTGCAAAAGTAGATGTGGAAAAACTCTTACAAGCTAGTTTTATCCAAGAAGCACGTTACACAACGTGGATAAGAGATATAGTCTTAGTTCGCAAAACCAACAACAAATGATGCATGTGTATAGACTATACAAACTTAAATAAATTCTACCTGAAGGATGCATATCCCTTACCTAACATTGATTGCATGGTAGATGGAGTAGTAGGTCATACCATAGTTTTTTGGACATGTATCAAGGTGCAACCAAATACCAATGAACCCAAAAAGACAAACTAAAAATGACCTTCATCATTGAAAATGCAAACTTTTATTATTGTGTAATCATACTTGTCTCAAAAGTCATGGCTAAAACATCCCATGTAGTTTTCTTTAGCCACCTTCCTTAAAAGTTGGCCCAACATCTCTTAAGAACACCAAACACAACAATTCTCACCTTTCTAACATCTAAACTGAGAGCACCCTTACCATATAACCCTCATTGCTTATTGCTTCTGTGCACTCACCTTCATTGGCTCATCTTCATGCTTAAGATCATTCTAACTTAAGGAGGAGGCTACCATTTGATACCAAAAGCTTTAATTCTATAAGAGCTAAGTTTCTTGGTCATTGGTTATCTTATTTTCTTCCATATATATGTTGTCATATTTGCTTCCTTGCTTGTCTTGTTTTTCCAACACTTTATATTTTGTGTTCATGGTTCTACTTTGTTCTTTCCTTTGAACCATTAGTTTTTACCTTAAGTTTCTATATATGTGTTGTTTGTGTACTTTTATATTTTTTGTCTTTTTTCATATTGTCATTTGGTCATCACATGTTATGTGGGTCATTTTCATTTTTAAATCATTATATGTTGTCTAAAGTCATGTTTAGTCCATTATATGTCATTTCTTGTATTAGCTTCTGAAAAAATCACAAAAATATATGTTCAAGTTTGATTTCAAAACTGCACCATATACATCCATTTGAGTGCTTTTACTTTGTATTTTTGAGTTCACACCTGTCATTAGTTCTTTGGAAAATTCTTAGAGTTAAGTTTTTTTAATGTTTTTTTGAGTTTCATGTTCTATTTTTTTATTCTAATAGGTTTCTTTCCATTTTGTGCTTCTTGTTCTTTTTGACGTGTAGTGGTCATGGTTTATGCTTGAAAAAGAAGTTTCAAAATATCAAAAGAAAAAGCAATAAAAAAAAGTACCAAAAGAGCCAAGAAAAAGTTATGAAAAATATGAATAGAGGTCGAGCCTCTCATAACAATCGCAACACAACAAGTGCAAAGGTTCGTATGAAAAACATAGTTTGCAGATTTTATGTCCCACACACCATTATCACAGATAATGAAAGACAATTTATTGACAAGAACCTTGCCAAGTTCTATCAAGGGCCTCATATCCGACATATTACGAGTTCAATAGAGCATTCCAAGGCTCATGGATAAGAAGATATAGCTAATAAAGTCTTCCAGGCCAAAGGAAATTGGCTGAAGAATTGCTGGAAATACTATGGGCATATCAATGCATGCCTTAATCTACCACCAAAGAAATCCCATATAGCCTCACCCATGGTATTGATTCCATGATCCGATTGAAATTGGAGAATCATCAACTAGGTGACAACACTGCAATGAAATAGAAAATAAGCAGCGTGTGTCTGACAACACACTTAGACTTTCTCTTAGAAGTAAGGGAGAAGGTATGACATGAGGAGTGATTGCTTTCCAGAAATGAATTTCCAGAAATTTTTATTTAGTTCCGAAAAATAAATTCCGGAAGTGATAGGGTGTAGGAAGAAATTTGATAGAGTGTAGGAAGAAATAGCCTTAATTTTCTTTTGTTTCACTCTTCGAAAACAGTCTTCTCCCCGAATAAACATTCTTCAAAAGCATTAAAACAGTAGGTAGAGCGAAGACTACAAATGTACGTAGATGAAGATATATGCATATGTGGCACTGTGACTACTCATTTTAGAATGTAAATATCTCACTCTAAAACAGATTTCCAAATCTAATTGTGACTCACTCTTCACTCTGCTCCTTAATGAAGTATCCTTTTTCATTTAGTTTATAAAATATATATAACTAGCAAGTTAGATACTGATAGCCAAAGCCCAAGCAACTAATTGAAATTATGGAACACACGATCATCACACAGAAAGCTCTAATGTTTTCATGATTTTAAATAACACAAGTGATTTTTATTCAAAGTCAAATTCCTATTCTTACATACACGAAGAAAAATAGAAACAAAGGTGTTAGTTTGTATGTTATTAATAAGGTGTCAGTTAACTTCTCACAATGTAAACAACACTGAATTTCACCTACCAGACCTGAGGCATGAAACTTTAGCTGCCGTAAAGGAATTTCATACGAACACCGAATGAAAATGGATGTAAGGTAGCGCATCTGATATATAAATAGTTGTTTCTTTCTCCAAGGTTCTACGATGATGTTCTCAGTCTATCCCACAACAAATGGACAGTTTAGATGGTGATAGAAACAACTACAACATCCCTTTTCCTCATGAAGTTGAAGGCTTAAAGCACATATATGGGAAATGGAAACAAATTAGAGACAGAAAATCAAAAGTGAAAAAGAAACCCAATGAACACAAGAAAAACAACACATTTACAGAATAGGTTTACATGTCATGTGCAGTTTGTACCGTTCAGAATGGCCAGGAGCCAAGCAACTGCACAAACACCAAGCATTCTAAAAAGACCTTTTTATCTTTACAAACGAATGATGTTATCAATACAGATTGATTACTTCGATTAGAAACTCATCACCAGAAAAATGAAATGGAAAGAAAGCTGTTAAAGTCATGTTTTGGCACCTCAAAATGAAGGAATGATTATTCTTCGTAAACCCAAAGATGGCACCAATCAAGTCTCAAGATTTATGGAGGATACAGCAGACCGACATGAGCAATCATGACATGCTCATTTCATGGAATGCACTAACCATTCCTCAAATAAATCGTTCTTGGTATATAAATGCATGAGCACCAGAGATCAAACCAATGACTTCCATGTTTTATTTACCACCCAAAAGTCCAAGCATTGCAATGAGAAACACGTTAAGACGAAGGCTTTCCATTTCGGACATTGGACCCAGTTTGAAAGCCTAGCCTGTTGCATCAATTTCCTTTCCATGATCATCTTCATGAATATTTCGCCTCAACCTTCTCAGCCATATTTCATAATCCATAGGATAAGGTGTCCCACATAGACTATCAACATAATCAGCAAAAGCTTTCAGCACTGTGGAAATATCACCCAGCTTCTGCTGAATTAATCTCCTTGACCAAGATGTCTCCCTCCATAGTAGAGCTCCCTCTACGGAATCTAGATCTGGGAAAACTCCACCACATGAATAATAAAGCATATAAACTAGGCTTTCAGCATCTGAAGCAGAGCATAGCTTTCCTTCTTGAAGTGCATAAGTAGATGAGAAATGAAGGTTCATAGCCGGACGATCTCTATCTTCAAGAATGGCATGACCCCATCCAATAAGAACAAAATAAGGGTGCCTCACGCCAGACTTTACACATATCACATTCTCCGGCCTGATGTCTCCATGCCGAATTCCAGCAGAAGCAACAGCT
Organism: Vigna angularis; assembly: GCF_016808095.1. NCBI lineage: Eukaryota > Viridiplantae > Streptophyta > Magnoliopsida > Fabales > Fabaceae > Vigna > Vigna angularis. Next base: position 35,747,440 of record NC_068971.1, on the reverse strand, counting down.
GAAAGCGCTGATAAGCAATCGTGGCAACATCTGATAGCTTCCTCTGAACCAAATTGACCATTGCGTACCATTTCAGCTACTGTCTCACCAACTGGACTGGTTACAAGAACAGGGGTCCCACACCACGGGTGGTCACAATTTCCACCAGAACTGGGTCGGCGACAATGACCTGGGTGTATGATCCTACCAGAGGCACTCAATTGAGGCAGATATTTGCTTGAAAGACCTTTCTGCTTCATTATTGTCAATACTTTGGTCTGCCTCTGAACTTGATACCATAGATTCATATCTTCCCATGCTGGTTCCAGCTGGGACGGATGAGAGCCCACATATAGGAACAGATTTTTTCCTTGGTCTTCAACATGGGATGCAATGAAGTATGTCAATTCACCAGTGTTGATTACCTCCTTAATCTGATAACCCTTTTGCCAATCTGAATCCTCCAGCCATAATATGGTTCCTTCTGATATCATAGGCTCCTTGGAATCAACTTTAACTAAATCATCCTCAACTTCAACAATTTCAGGGGAAACACTACGTTGTTGGTATCGATATACACCATTTCCATTTACGCTGCTATCTCCTAACTGCCTCTCAACTCTTCTTGTTTGGAGACGTGAACTATGATCAGCAGCTAAATCCTCAACAGAGTGCTTGGGCATTCCGGCAAATTGCATTATACAGTGGAAGGTTGCAAATAGTACCTGTAGCGCACCAATATCTCCCCAATTTGCATTTCCAAGTTTGTTCCAGATCCTATCAATTGGGGAAACAGAAATTCTAGAATGATTTTTTACCCATTCAGCAGCACATTCATAAACATTATTCAGGTCAAATTTGAGCTTATTTACATCTCCTTCAACCTTTACAACTCCCCCATATTGAGAATCAACTAGAAGAACAAACACTGTGCATGGATCTGGAAAGAAGCTCAGTCTACTTACACTCCTTGCCAATAGCATTCGAAGAGCATAAAATAGAGCTTCTCCAAGAACTGATGGAGAAGGCTGACGATCACTGCCAACAGCATGGCCTCCAATATCAGGCCTTAGAAGTGCCAATTCAAGGACATGATCCCATTTTCCATGAGGATGTCGAGAATTATTGAGCAATATACCAGTACCACAAAGACCTCCAAGCCTTCCATTGGCAATAGCCTGTTCAGCCTGATAAAACTTCATGTTGGAATTATACAGACAAGCCACAGAAAAAGGCATGGGCTCATCTTGACTCCAAAATGCCTCCCACAAGCCTTTTATACCTGCATGTAAAAAATCTTCAATGGCGAGATAAGCTGTTGCTTCTAAAGCATCGGATGTAGAAGCGTGAACAGCATTGGGCATGCGTGTCAGCTGCTGAAATGAAATCCCTTCCAATGCATAATCAAATTTTTGAAGTTCAATCAACTCAAATGGAACATCAAATGCCTGCTGTTTCAATGCACAGTCTTCTGTTACAGATCCAAACCAATCTACAAGTTTTGCAGTCAAGCTGTCACTATCAACAAACTTATAGAAGAACTGCTGATTCCGAGGCCTACCCCCAGATGATACACTGGATCTCTTTGTCCCAGACCCTACTGATTCCTGGTCTGGGGATCTACCTGTAACAAATATCTAAGTTCATTAATATTACAATAACTATTGTTCTCTTTTACATAAGGATGGCAAAATCATGCATTCATTAGTTGAAGTTCAAAAGTCAGCAATAATTCTCACATGATTTAAAAATTCCGAGATAAAAAGTAATGCATAGACTGACAGATTGACAGTCGAAATTCAACATATAAAACTGAAAAATATGGCATATTCACTTATGACTAGATGTGGAAGCTCACAACCACCGTATTATTTATTGAGGTGAGATCAAAGTGATCAAGCATGACCCATCCTTCCTTGAGAGATTCCTTCAGGAGGATTTCATTTTAATAGCTCAAAATCACTCTTGACGAAAACAGTTTGAGAGTTTTTTTTCCGGTAGGGGTGTAGTTTAAAACAATGCTACTTAGTTTTTGACAGGTCGGTTGACAAATAATACCCCTTTTATTGTACGGTCAGTTTTAACATATCAGTTTATCTAATATGAATTTCCTAAGTAAGAGGTTAAACCGTGATGCTGTTCCACTCTGGCCGAAATACAATTACCTAAACCGCACAATAATAAGGAAGTTTCATAGCCTTTATTTTTAGTCCAATTAATGCATCCAATATCAAGGTCCTAGCTTTACTAACAGTTATCTCCAGTTTCTTCCCCACCTAAGGTTGATCCATCATATGTTGCACAGGGTACACATCAGAGGACCATATTTTTGCTGTCTATACTTTCAAAAGCTCTCACCACTTCACATGGTCTACAAGCCCAAGTAACAGAACATAATAAAATCAGGACCAGTCTTCCCAAAACAATCATTTTTTCTAGCTTAAGAAAATCACATTTCATTACAGCTAGACACCCGTACTCAAGCACCTATAAGCAGTGCAAACATATTTTAGGTTGTCCTCTTAACTACTGGATCCAAGATACAAGGCTGCAATTTGTTGGTCCCAAAGTATATGCTTTCTTTCACATTAATGTCAAAAGGGAGATCTCAAATTCTCCTTCAACCTTGCTTACAGTTCAGAATCACAGGTAAACATGGTGTTCTTACATTCGGTGTAGCCAAATCTCTGCTAATGCTTAAGCCACTTCCGTAAAGATAAAGACAAGGAGAAATGGGATAATTGTTGAAGATCTACTTATCTAGAAACATTCTTTCAAAAAGTAAAAATGTCATTCTATCACTCCATTATTAATTAAGAATAAAAAACTACCATCCCAACTACCGCTTATAATAAAAGATAAGCATGAGTGAAGGTGTTGCATCTAAATCTATAACCATGTAACCACATATAAATGGTCAAGATTAAAAAAATGTACATTGACTTTTTTAAGTGGTCATGTGACAAGAAACTATTTTTTAATCAAGAATATCAGTGCTTGGTCTAAACTTATAGCCCTCATTTCCCACAATAAACAGAAATCCTCACTACATATAAGGTCCTCCTCACCATTAAAGTTTTCACATCGCTCTATCTAGCTCAGTTCCTGTGCACTGAGACACGAAAATTGATTCACAGGCTTAATACAGCAAAATTCACAGCATTAACCAGTTTTGTACCCTGTTTACCTAATTCTTCAGTCTCAAGAAAAACAAATTACTCCATTTATCCATTTCACTGCCGGTTCTATCTCAAACAAGCACATCAAGGCAGGCACATGCTTGCACACATCTCACAATCTGTAACTATTACATCCTTGTCAAGGAAAAAAAGCCATTCATTAGCAAATTCAAGCCATATATCAGCTGGATGTCTTAGAGGCCAAAAAAAGAAGAAAAAAAAACAAATGTGTTGATCTACTAAATCACTACAACTAAAACCCTACTATACATAGACGAAGTAAAATTGAAGTTTTAAGTTAGACCACCAATGACCGCAACTTGGACTTCCCCAAAAGCCTAATGCATCAGCATAAGCTCAAAGTCTACAGGCCTTTTTAGATGCGACCATTCATATCGAGTTACTGAAGAAGAAATGAGCCATGTTCACAAAGTTTAAGCCTTTGAGAAGAACAACCCAACGTCACCATTGCTACAACTGCCGCAAACTAACAGAATCACCCAAATCCAACAAAACTCACAGAGAGAAGCACAATCGCAACCCCCCAACTCCAAATTCCTAAACTTCCCCTTTCGCAGAGTTGAATTGCATCGCCAATTTCTCAAATTTAAGAATTCCCACACGCCCACAGAAGTTTCTATTCGAATAATTAACTCATGCAATGAGACCACAGACACAATTCAAACACCCCCAGCCACCCACACCCACACAAACCCCAAAAGAAAAACATAATAAAAGAAAAACGAACAGAAAATAATGTGGAGTGAGCAGAGTCAGTCTCAGCAAAGAGCAAATGAATTGGAGTCAAAGTAGAGTCAAATGAGAGAAAATTTAGGGTTCAGAAAAACAAAAAGGAAGTAAAGAAGAAGAAGAAGAAGGAACGGTGTTGAACTTTACCTTGCATTTTTTTTCAGTGTTATAACTGTGTACAACAAAGCTTTCAGATCTTCGCCCCTCTCTCTCTCTCTCTCTTTTCTCTCTAATTATATATATAACTTTAAAAATTTTCTCTTTGGGTTATGATGAGGAGCGTGGCTTAGCAGAGGAAGATGCAGATCGAACCGTGTTGGTGGCTGATCCAGCAGGTCGTTGAATTGGTGATCCTGGTGCTGCTTTTCACTTGAATTTGGGGAACCATGGCAAAAACACAAACTATGCTAATGTTTTGCTTTTGTTTTTGTCATTTTATTATTTGAGCTTTTCACTTTTTCAGTTCGTTCATGCGTGTGTTTCTTTTGTGCTGTGTGAACTGTACAATATACACAACACGGGCATCACCCATTGGTGGTTGCTTCTTATTTCATCATCATCATCACCATGAAAAATAATAATAACAATAGTAATTTATTAAAATACAAATAAATGCGTGTAATTAATAAATAATGATTATTAATTATCATTCCCTTTGTTGATAAACTATTCCCTTCGCTCTATGTTTTTTAATTGAGGTCATAGGTGTTAGGGTCGAAAGACTCATGTTTTTCTTTTCTTTGTCTGGGGCGTTACTTTAATAAAATGGGAATTAGTTTGTTTGGTGAAGGGAATGATGAAAGAGACGTTTTGTTTTTTGTTGTGAATTTTGGGGATTAATTTTAGGTTTAGGGTTCCAAAGGGTGAAAGAGAAGGGTTGCTTTCTGGTGAAAGAATTGGACCCCTAAGTTAAAAAAAAAAAGAAAAAAAAAAGAAGTGGCCGGCCATGGGAAAGAAAAGAGATAGCTCTGAATTGTGATTTGTTTTGGTATATACTATGTAGGTAGTGAAGGAGGGTCACTTTTGTTTACATACAAATTTCATCCTTATCATATCACTCTTTTCTTTTATTTTTTTTATTCCATGTTTGATATAAACAGGTGCATGACTTTATTTGGTTTGGTATATATGAAATTTCTTTTTCGTATATTTGTATTTTTATAATTTGATTTTGGTATAGTGTCAGTAAAGATTCATTTCACTGATTTGGTAACATTTATGTTATAGAAGTTTGATATAAATTTAGGATCGCGATATTCTAACAACGCAATTTTGACAAGCTCTCTCAAACCTCTTTCATCGTTCCTTCTCCTTTCTCTCTTCAAGCTTTCTCCTTTCTCTCTTAGAGCTCACTCCTTTCTCTCTTCAAGCCTTCTCCTTTTTCTCTTCAAGCTCTCTCCTTTTTCCCTTCAAGCTTTCTTTTTTTCTCTCTCGTTTCTCTTTATTTTAGCTTCATCTTCTTCGGTGAAGCAACCCAGCGAGAAACATGTTCTCCTTTATATTGATTTTGTTGTGGGAAATGGAAAACTCCGGTGACTTCGGTGATGAGAGCAAGATATCTCCACTATTCCTTTTCCCCTTTCGCGTTTTCCCTTTCCCATTTTCCACTTCCTCTTTCCCATTTTCCATTTAGCCTTTCCCCTTTCCCCTTTCCTCTTTGCCAATTTGTGTTTCTTGTTTTGTTAATTATTTTTTGGATTGTTCTAACATGAATTTTTTTTATGCAGTTGTGTGTGCAACATTCTTCTAAAACCAAGTTTGTTGATGTTTTGAATGGAAGATTGACTCATGAGGAGAGGAATGTCTACTTGATAAAATTATGGAATGTCCACTTTCCAATCATGCTGACGTTAATATTTTAAAAAATTATTGTAATGAATTGTATCGAACATTTCCAATTCACAACATGTTTTTTCAATGTTAATATGGATTGAACCAAAATATGTTCTCATCATGGAATGTTAATGGATTTGATACACATGACCATTAAACTTACTCAACCATCTCAAAAATTGGAAAAAGTCACTAAAAACACAGACAAAACCATCATGGGGAGTCCAGTTGAACTACCTTGGTTTAAACACCTATAAAAGCCCCTGACAATCAATTACAGAGACAAAAATAGAAAAAAAATCACCCATAGGAACAGAAAAATGACCCTGGGGAGTGCTGTTCATCCAGCTGGGGAGTACAGTTGAAGTTTCTGTACAAATGACAATTTTTTCTCTGGTAATCGATCGATTATCGATTACCAGAGAAAAAATTGTCATTTATACAGAAACTTCAACTGTATTCCCCACCTTGATGAACAGTACTCCCCATGCTCTATTTTTGTTAAATTTTTCATTTGTTGAGATGGGTGAGTGAGTTAAATGTTATTGGGTGTGCTCCGTGCACCAATAATGAGATTAGGTCATTGATTTCTTCAAAATAAAAATGTCCATTTAAGTGGTTTTCTCCAATTGAGGTGAGGTGCATAACCCATGCTGTCAACTTTGATCTTTGCTTACTATTTTAATCATAATTTTTTCCACAGACCTCCAAATGATGTGATTCTTTTTTTATTAGAAAGTAGACTAAAACCTCTTTCCAATGACTACTAATTTATAATTTTTGGACACCTGAGTAGGTGCAGTTAATTCCTTAAAGTTAACGTTTTATATATTTCTACCACCTCTGACCTTTGCTGGTTGTTTTGCTCATAACTTTCTCCTTCAAACTCCAAATGCGTTTATTCTTGTTTTGTTGGAAAGCTCTTTGAGTCTAGATTCCAACAAAACAAGAATCAAGTCATTTGGAGTTCGGTGGAGAAAGTTAAGAACAAAACAAGTAGCAAAGTTCAGAAAAATAGAGTTGGGGAGCAATGTTCATCTAGCTGGGGAGTACAGTTGAAGTTTTTGTACAAATTACCCTTTTTCCTCTGGTAATCGATTACAAGACCCCTGTAATCGATTACCAGAGGAAAAAGGGTAATTTGTACAGAAACTTCAACTGTACTCCCAGCTAGATGAACACTGCTCCCCATTCTTTATTTTTGTTGAATTTTTCCTTTTTTGAGATGGGTGAGTGAGTTCAATGTTATTCGGTGAGCTCTCTGCACCAATAATGAGGTTAGGTCATTGATTTCTTCAAAATAAAAATGTCCATTTAGGTGGTTTTCTCCAATTGAGGTGATGTGCATAACCCATGCTGTCAACTTTGACCTTTGCTGACTATTTTAATCATAACTTTTTTCACAGAGCTCCAAATGATGTGATTCTTTTTTTATTAGAAATTAGACTCAAATATCTTTCCAATGACTACTAATTTATAATTTTTGGACACCTGAGTAGGTGCAGTTAATTCCTTAAAGTTAACGTTTTATATATTTCTACCACCTCTGACTTTTGCTGGTTGTTTTCCTCAAAACTTTCTCCACTGAACTTCAAATGAGTTGATTCTTATTTTGTTGGAAAGATCATTGAGTCTAGATTCCAACAAAACAAGAATCAAGTCATTTGGAGTTCGGTGGAGAAATTTAAGAACAAAACAAGTAGCAAAGGTCAGAAAAACAGAGTTGGGGAGCAATGTTCATCTAGCTCGGGAGTACAGTTGAAGTTTATGTACAAATTACCCTTTTTCCTCTGTTAATCGATTACAAGACCCCTATAATCGATTACCAAAAGAAAATGGGTATTTTGTACAGAAACTTCAACTGTACTCCCTAGCTAGATGAACACTACTCCCCATTCTCTATTTTTGTTGAATTTTTCATTTTTTGAGATGGGTGAGTGAGTTAAACGTTATTGGGTGTGCTCCCTGCACCAATAATGAGGTTAAGTCATTGATTTCTTCAAAAAAAAATGTCCATTTAGGTGGTTTTCTCCAACTGAGGTGAGGTGCATGATCATTGTTTGTTCGTCATCATTGACACAGGACTGATGTTGTTGTAATCGATTACAGGGAGCTGGTAATCGATTACCAGTGGAAAAAACCCCTTTTGTACCAAAACTTGAGGAATGCTACCCAAACATGGCCAAAGCACTCCCCAACAGTCCTGACGATTGTGTTTTCAAGTTTTTATGGATTGATCCCCTTGTTGGCCATGGTTTAAGGTGTCCATAACAAGCAATTTCGAGTTTGGTGAGTCCTATGTGGATGGAAGACCCACGAAGGTTGTTTATAGGTTGAGAAGTGACGTTCTGCACCATTGTTTATAGGTTGTTTATACGAAAAAACAATACCTTTGGAGAAATGATGCCAACAAAACCACTTGCTAACCAAAGAGGAAGGAACAATGCACCTAAGCGACGAAGGAACAACGGTGCCAGCGGAAAAACGAGAGCTTTGGAGAAATGGCGCACAGAAAGCACTTCAATGGCGTAGAGAGAGAGAGACGACTTCCTCCAAAGACACTGGTGGACCCAAGCGACGGACGAACAACGGTGGACAGAGACACCACTTCAATGACGGAGAGAGTTTCAAAGGAAGGAACTTCAACGACGGAGATAGAGTTTTGAAGGATCTTTCGGTGAAGGGGGAGAGAAAGTTTCGAAAAGGGGGAGAGAGAATTTCGAAAAGGGGGAAAGAGAGTTTCGAAAAGGAGGAAAGAGACTTTTGTAGGGTTTATGAAAAGCGCCAAAAAATTTCTAAAAATTATTCCAAAAATGCCCTCCAAAACCAAATGAATCTTTAAACAAAATTTAATAAAAACAACCAATGACAGTGAGACACGTGTTGTTGTCAAATTGTTGTCAAAAATCTGTTGTTAAAATAACGTTTTCCATAAATTTAACCAAGTAAGTTGACCCACGATACTAATATATAACCCTTAGGATGTGATAATAATAAAATAATAATTAAAATATTCTGTTGGTTATTGTATTTCTTGGAAAATTTTAAGCAGTTCTTTTTTTAATTGGTTTCACTTGAGTTTTATGTTTGAAATAACGGTTATTTTTGTTCGTATTATATTAATATCTTTAAATATTATCTTTGAAATAACGATTAGGTTATTTTTGATAGTATTATATTAATATCTTTAAATGTGTTAAGTTCATCGTATTTTTTAATCTCTTAAAATTCTTTTATTTTAAAAGAATTATTTTATTACAAGTTAAGTTAGTTTTATGCCATTTATTTTATTTTCAAATTGATATTTGTATTTGTTATTTTGATTCTATTTTATTTTATTTTTTTAAAATTGAACAATCTCATCCTCTCCTAATTGAAATATAATTTCATTTTTATATATGATATTTTTATTAAAATATATTTTTATTAAATATTTTTGATAAAATTAAATTTATTTAAATTTATATTTTACATTAAATTTTATTTAAAATTTGTATTAAAATTGTAAATGTATTTGTGTTGATATTATATATGGATAATCAAAGTCTGTAAGTGATAATAGACTATAACTACAACTCATAACCTAAAAGGATTGTTTTAGATTACGGTATGATAGACTATGATTTTATAATTGACTAATAAGCCTTAAAATAACCATAATGCATAACATGTGTTGCACTGGCGTTACTTTGAAATACTAAACATTAAGTATAACAAAGATCATGTCAACTAAAAAGTTATCTAACTTTTATTACAACTATGACACACAAATAGAAGATCAACACACTAATAACACTCATCTTAAGTTCTAACAGTACTAACCATAGATTGTCTTATATATATGATATTAAAAGAATGTTCTTTATTTGAAAAACATTTACTTTTTTAAGCTTATTCTCTCTTTTAAGAGTTATCTCTATGTCTTAGAACAACTATTTTGTTATATAAAATATGATAGTTAAAGAATACTGAAAAAAGTTATAAGTGACTTAATGAAAAAAAAACTTATATATTTTATTTTTATCTTGAAGAAAGATAAAGGGGTAATTAAAATTGATTTTATCTGCTTGTCCTAAACTAAATACCTGTAATCGTTAGTTGATTAGTGGGTGGAACTTCCCACAATTTCTAAAGGAGAATTGAATGTAGTCCAATGAAAGATAGAATTAGTATAAATATTAAGTGTTTATTTACTTCATCTATTACACTACTGCTAGCTTTGAAAATCATTCACAAATTGATTGTGAAAATGATTTTCAAATATCAAACCATTGACCATAAACCATTTGTTTAACATAGTATTTTTTGAAAAAAAAGGTCTAAAATCATTTTAAGCTTCATCTAACCCTTTTAGATTTAACTTGTTTCATTTCATATCTTTCTTCATAAGCTTAAGGCAGGGTGTGGATGGAGTTCTTTTGGTAATGCTTAGCTGTGAAATTTTGAAACGTTGTTGCAGGTTGGAGGCATGTGTGTGGTGGTCTGCCGGTGTTGAAGACGAAGAAGGGTGGTGTGTTTTGAAGGGAAGCAAATGGCTGGGTGAAGATGAACCATGCGGTTGAAGAGGAAGAACACAATCGAGTGTATTCGGTTACGGTTTAGAGTTGTGGCTTTGGGTGAAGGAAGTGAAAATTGCGGGTGGTGTAATCGGTTATTGGAGGGTGTAACCGGTTACGCTAAGGCATGTCAAAACGAAGGCATGCGTATTCGGTTACACAGTCAGTAATCGGTTACCATGAGTGGCTGATTTGGTTTCCAAGCATGAGATTCCATTCGAAAAATGGTGTTCTTCTTCTTGTTGAAAGAGCTGCATGAAGGAGAGGAAGATGGAGGATGATGGAGCGTGGACGATGCAGAGCGGATGGGATGCAGCTTCTTCTTCTTCTTGATAGACTTGCATGAAGGTCAGGAAGGTGGAGGATGGTGGAGGATGGTGGAGGATGGTCGAGGCTGGACGATGCAGAGTGGATGGGATGCACCTTGTTCTTGTTCTTCTTGTTGACAGACGCGCATGAAGGTGACAAAGGTGGAGGATGGTGGAAGGTGGAGGATGGAGTCTGGATGGGATGCAAAGTGAACCATGCAGTATGCGTGAGGAAGCTGAGGATTTACCACAAATCAGCAGCATAACCTATTGTATTTTTGTTTGTGTTGCAGGTGAAGGAGTTGTGAAGAAAGTGGAGGTACGTGAAGGTGTTGTGAAGGTTGTGGTGGTCAAGATTCGTGCAGTTGATGTAATATAGCAAGGAGTTTGGTGAAGGTGCAGTTGAAGGAGTTTGGCAAATCATCCCGGTGCTATTGTTGTGAAGCTTGTGGGAGGGGGGGAGGTAGTGGACCTTTGTGTTCCAGAGGTAGCCAAGGTTGATGAAGAGTGAAGGTGTTTAACTAAGTTATTTTCGTAGTGGGGGAAAGGTTGTTAACAACTTTGTATTGTTTTGCAGGTGGTAGCAAAGAGCACGGTGGGTGTTGGGTTATTGCAGGAAGTGAAAGCACTTGAAGGAAAAATTAATTTCTTTGCATTTTGTGGTGGTTGTTTTGCTTTTTATCACTCAAAGGCAGGCAAGTTTTGTTGTGGTTTTTGATTGGGTTGAATTTGATTAAAGGTATATGATGGTTAACAAATTTTGTTATTGTAGTATTGTACAATATATTGATATATTCCTAATTATGTTCTCATGTTTGGTTTATTAGGGTGAGACTTTGAAGTTTATCATTTGAAGGGGTGAATCTGGTGGAGAAATTTTCAGCATTTGAGGATCATATTAATTGTATTCAATTAATCTTCATTAAATTTTGATAAGTCTTCAAGAGGTATTTCTTAATCACTCTTTGAACAAATTATTTATAATGAATATATGATTGTGTGTTATTTTACTTGTATTTTTTTAAAAGTTAATATGTAAATATAATAACGTATTATATTTTTGTATTGTATTAATGTATTATGTTTATTTAATGTATAATATTTATTTAATGTAGTGATGTATAATATTTATTGTATATATGAAGATATGATATATGAATGTATGAATGAATGAACTATGTTTAATGAACATATGAATGCATGATTTTATTAATTGTATGTAATTTTGTTTAAGTACATATAGATGGAAGAAAATATAAATTTATCATATTTGGATCGTGAAGATATAGATGATGATGTGGTTGGTGTAGACTTCAATATTATCGCAATGATACGTCAACAATTACAAATAACCACTTCACTGGGTGCATTGACAATGTTATGCATTGTTGCACACACACGTTGAATATCTTGAATATGTACACGAGTGATTCGAGTAGTGTAAGCAATTACCTACCAAACAGAGACCGTCGTAGGGAGCAATTAATGTCATATCTTGTGCATACTAATCGGTGCCGCGACATTATAAGGATGGGTCCAGAGGCATTTATTAATCTTTGTCAAACCGTAAGATCAACTGGGTTAGTTAAGGACGCCATTCGGTCCACAGTTGAGCAACAAGTTGCTCAATTTCTTCATATAATTGGACATAATGTTAAGAATCGAAGTGTCGCATTTTTCTTTCATCGATCGGGTTCGACGATTAGCAAACACTTTCACAATGTCTTGGATGCTATCTTAAGTTTGGAATCTGAATTTCTAATTCAACCCTCAGGAAATGAGGTTCATCCATATGTCTTGAACAATAATCGGTTTTACCCGTACTTTAAGGTACTCATTAAAAATATTTGTAGATGTTATTTCATAAATGGATGATAAAAAATTTTGAGTTTTATGATGACTTGTTATTTGTATGTTTAGGATTGTTTAGGGGCCATAGACGATACTCATGTTAGTGTTAACGTGCCAACAAGTGATGCTCCGAGATTTCGAGGAAGAAAAGATTGACCAACTCAAAATGTGTTTGCGGCGTGTGATTTTGACATGAAATTCACATACATTCTTGCTGGGTGGGAAGACACTACATCTGATTCAAGAATTTTAAAAAATGTTCTTGAACGAGATGATCCGTTGGTAATCCCTGAAGGTGAGTGTGTACATTGCGATGTTCACTGTTTTATGAAGTAATGACTAATTATGAGTATATGTGCAAAATTGTAGGAAAATACTACGTAGGTGATGCTGGATTTATGTTGAAAAACACACTGTTGACTCCATATAGAGGCGTCAGATATCACCTTAAAGAATATACACGTAGAGGACCACAAAATGCACGTGAGTTGTTTAATCATCGACATTCATCGTTGAGAAATGTTATTGAAAGAACTTTTGGTGTGTTGAAGAAACGATTCCCTATCATTGGAAGTGGCACTGAACCACACTATGGATTGCAGATAATGACAGACATAATATTAGCTTGTTGTATCTTACACAACTTCCTTCGTGGTGTGGATAATGATGACTCGTTACTTGATGAAGTTGAGAATGAGTTGAATGAAAGGGAAGACCATAATGTTTCATTATCTCAAGTTAGAGAAGAGGACCATAGGATTGGTAGTAGTATCAGGGATTCTATAGCAGATCATATGTGGCGAGAGTATCAAAACTCATAGTTATTGTATTTTATTGTGTTGTTTTAGTATTTGATGTTATGTGTATGAGAAGAACATTATATTAAAAATGTTTAATGTTAACTTGTTACTATTTTGTTTATGAAATAGGTATAAAATGAACAGAGGTAAGACAACCGTCATTCAATCCTCTGCTCCTACTAGAGAGTTCATGAAGTGGACAGAGGACATGGATGCACGTCTTCTACACTGTATGATTGAGGAATCACAAATCGGTAATAGGGTTGACGGAAGCTGAACATCCCAAGCATATAGTAACATAGTTGATCATCTTCATAGCGCTGGGTATGTCGCCATTACAAAAAATAATGTTAAAAATCGTCAGAAAGTCTTGAAAGATAAATGGCGTGAGGTACATGACTTGTTTTCTGGATTGAGTGGATTTGCGTGGAACCCGGTTAGTATGACATTTCATGCTGAGAACGAAGTTTGGATGGACCTGATTCAAGTATTTATAAAAATACTAACATTTTGTGGACTCCTTATTATACATAATATGAAGCAGTGTGTTTTTTTTTTTAATTTTGAATCAGTCGAGGCCAACTGCGGAAAAGTGGAGAGTTAATAGTATAAAACATTATGATTTAATGGTGGAGTTATGGGTAGCTGATCGAGCTACTGGGAGTGGTGTTCGGACTGCTCGTCAAGCACGTCGACAGCGGGTTGGTCCTCGTGTCAGTGTTGATTTGAATCAAAATATTGAGTAAATCCTAGAACAGCCTCAGTGGACGGGGTATAGAGACCCAACTCCACCATCACCTCCACCATCTGTCGATGAATATAGTCCAGGACAGACTCAATCTATGCCTTCCGTCCCATCCGGTGGAACTTCATCCTCACGAGGCTTGAAAAGGAAGGCACCTATGGTCGATGTCATTGATTCTCAATTTGATAAGTTGACGACTAGCCTGGATGGTTTCGCAAATGTCCTAAGCTCATCAAATGTACATTTTGGTGTAATTTCTGATGCAGCCGTGCGTCAAGTGTCAGCAATGGAGGACAGAAATGAAATACTACGTACCCAAACCGAGATCCTTCGCCGCACCCCAAATTACACATATACAGAGGCAGACATTTATGAAATGTTGAGTGATATGAACATTGCTAATGAAAATTTGCTAGAGCAATGTTATGATTTCTTATGTGGAAACCCCACATGTACAAAGAGGTTGATGGGACTGCCACCACACAAGCGGTGGAATAAATTATGTAAAATGATATCGGGCGGTGACTGTTAGGAAGGCTTATATGACTTACTTGTATTAGTATTATATTAAATTCTGTATCAGTGATTTAATTATGAATTATTGATTTTCTATCCATATGTCATTTTTAAGTTATGTTTATGGTTATGATGTAATGATTTGTTGTTATTTGTTGTTATTATTAAATATAAGTAATATCTTATGACTTACTTTGTTGTTGTTTTAATCAAATGATTTGTTGAAGAAATTATTAAATGGCCTCATCATCAACGAAAAGGCCAAGAAAAAGTCGCAAGGGAAAAGAAACTCTCATTGAGGCAGAAGATGCAACCCATGTAAGACCATATATAGAGGAACAATTAGATCATCGTCGTTTCTTCACTCATAGTCATCAAATGGAAAACTATGCAGCTGATTTCTATACAAGGAGTATAATTGCTCCGAAGATAATGAATTTTGATTCATTTACCGGTTCAGAGTTATTTTTCCAACAACATCTTCTATTTCAAGGGTTGAGCCAATTTCTTACATTACAGGGACCCTACTATCCGGATTTAATCAAAGTATTTTATTCAAATCTCAAGATATCTGGAAATGGATATTTGCTCACTGAGGTAAACAAGAGAAAAATTAGATTCAAACCTGCTGATTGGTTGAATGTAGCTAACTTGAAGTACGACGGTCAGAAATTGTTATTCAAATATCCCAGAGGACTTTCCATATAATCGCAACATGGCATTAGCTACTATGGTTATACCAGATTTGCAGGGTGGTCAAAGTGTTTTAATGGTTGGTTGTTTGAATATCAATGATAGGCTTCTGCATAATATTATTGTGCATATGTTGACTCCACGACCAGGGAATTTTGCTAGGTTATTGCAGGAACATATTTTTATGATATGGGTGCTTAAAAATAATATAGCAATCAATTGGCCTCATCACATCATGCAACATATGCTTAAATGCAAGGCCAGTGACACACCCCTCCCATACGGTGTCCTTATCACACAGATCATGCAATATTGTGGAGTTCACGTTGATGCCGATGCCAGCACTCATATAGGGTCCCGACATCACTTTTCAATCAATTCTTTGAAGAGGATGAAAATTGTTTATGTCAACGGTGTTTGGCAACACGATCTGGATGATGATGAAGAAGAAGACCAACCAGACCCTCATCAAAACCCTGTGCAGCCTCCTCCACCTCTATCAAATGCTAACATGATCACTCAAATGTGGGAAGGAGTACAAGACTTGAGACACAGAATGCAGGGTATGGAACAAATGCATGTGTGGGTTCAACGTATTGAAGATAACTTGGCAAACCTTTCCCTAGACATGAACCGCCAATTTGCTCACCTCAATCAAAATGTGAACTCGATTCTTCACCATTTAGATGATTAAGTTCATTATATTTTCGATAATGTATTACATGACTTGAATATTCTTAAATTTCTTTGTATGTGTTTGAAATATTACATTACTTATTAATGCTATTGTCCTTAACATCAGCTTTGGTAGTTTTTTTTATTCTGTACTTTCTGATCTGCAAATTAGATGGACTCTCGAATCATTGATGAAGTGCAAAAACAAATTAATCTATCAAGAAGACTGTCTACTGTTCTTGAACGACATACACAGGCCATGGAGCGTCGAATCACCCTGGTAAATGCTACGATTCAATCATCTAATCCAACTACAGAAGAAATTGAAAACTTGTTACGGACTATTAACATTGAAGACCATAATTTAATCAGACAGTGCTTCAATTTTTTATCTTCGCATCCATCTCATACAAGACGTCTAATAGGGATGCCAATACAATATCATTTCAATGCATTGCAATGATACCTGGCTGAATCAACGTCATGATGAACTATTAAAAGAATATTTATATGTTGAATTGTTGCAACTTTTTTTTAGGTCGTGTAATATTATAACTTGCTACTTAATTGTGGTTGTTTGATTAATGTTAATCATTCTCACTTCAATGACAAATAAATTGATATCACTTCGTACTAAATTATATTACAATTTAATACTACATTTTAAAATACATTCATTTTACTACATTATAACTTTTATAATTTTTAAACATTAGTTTTAACAATTATTCATAATTTTTTTCTCTTTATAAACATTTTTACAATTAAATATAACATTACAAAATAACATTTTATAATATTTTTATAACTAGGGGCAATTTAGTCATCTTTATTTTCTACCAATTAAACTAATTTTTAAAATCTATCACATCAATCAAATCCTAAACTAATTCTCACAAACTTTACTTCCAAATCCACTCTCACTCTCAATTAACCACAAATCCACTCAAAAAAACACTAAAAAATTATCCTCAAATCCACTCAAATCCATTCAAATCATCTCCCCAAATACCCCAAAAGAACACACCCTAAAACTCAAGGATATAGGGATTTATTAAAATTGTAAAATGGTGAGTTTTGAAAGGAATGGTAACTAAGCCTTTTATAGTGCAAGAAGCTGAAACGCTACTCAAACCCGTTACTCTCCTTCGCTTCACTCACCGGATTCTCACTCTCAGCTCGTATTATAACTCGGAGTCTCTGACTCACCGCTTCCGACCTTAAAACCTAACTCGGATCCTCAGATTCAATCGATTTCATACACCATGGCTTCGGGTGCGTTTTCTTTTTATCCGTTTCCCCCAACACTTAATGTTTCGGGCCCCCGCATTAATCTTTCTCTTGTAGTTTAATTTTCGTTTGGTAAATCGCTTCGTTTATTTGATGCTCTTATTTTTCGACTTTAAGAGCCTTGAAATTTGAATCGCGATTCGTTTGTGTTCGTCATTTATGCTACGGAAAGATCTAGATCGCAACTTCGGGGGTTTCGTTCGATTTTACTTCGTTGTAGCGCAATTGAGCACAAACTCTGTAACCCTAGGTTGAGTTATGAGAAGCTGGCAATCGATAACGTTTTGTTGGTGTCATCCATTTCTGCGTGGCTGGCAACACGAATCAATGTCGATGGCAATCTATGAGAATCCCCTAAAAGACTTTGAAGATTTGAGTGAAACAGGGTTTTCTGATGATTTTAATGTTTGAATGTTCCTGCGGGTTTTATTAGGAGATAATGCAATTGACTATTGGTTTTTTGGTTAATTTCTCAATATGCTTGCTATCAGAAACAACTAAAAAGCCTTATCAAACTTGGTTTGACTTTTCCTATATGTTTTTCTCTGCTGCTAAACTTGGTGCGGATGCTTCCAAGCTCGGATAAAAGAGTGTCTGGTTTTGGAAAGTTGCCAGCTTAGTTAACTTGTGGAATCTTTATGCTTTGGATTCTATCTCCATGCATGCCTTTAGTCCCACTCCCCTCCGTCCCTAACTTTTATGAAGTGATATGTGTAAGCATTATACGGCAAATTTCATGATTTGAAACTCGCCGGTTATAAATGGAAGGATAATCCCTGAGGCCTGCTAGATGGGTGTTATTTGCTGGAGAAGCTTTTCTAGTCGTGCTTCTTTGACGTATCCTAATTGTGGGTTTCAAATTTTCTTCTGATATTCTGTAGATGCTGATATGGAGGACTATGGATTTGAGTACTCAGATGAGGAGCAAGAGGAGCAAGATGTAGATATTGAGAATCAGTATTACAATTCAAAAGGTATTTCTAACAACTATTTCTACGTTTGCTTCTCTTTGTTTTCAAGAAACAAAAAATAATTCCTAGCTTTTATGGTTTGGGAATATTGGTTTCTTTTTGGGATTCTAGATAAAGTTTTAGAGATTTGATTGTGCTGTAACTTGTAAACTACTTTGTTCACTTCAAATTAGTGTTCTGTTGCTTGATATTTCTTCCAAAAGTCAAAGTTAATTCATTTGTTTTTGGTATTGATTTAACCATGCTACGATTCTTCCTTGTTGAAATTATTAACAAAAGGAGTTATTCAAATACTTTCTATTGTTTAAATCTCTGTCGTATATTTGTAAAGAATTGTTTTTTCATAATTTGTGGCCCAAGGGTGGTTGATCCAATTTTTGTACTGACTTCTGAGGATGTTATTTGGTTTGTATGCAGGTTTGGTTGAAACTGATCCAGAAGGTGCACTAGCTGGTTTTGCAGAGGTTGTGCGCATGGAACAAGAAAAGGCAGAATGGTAAGAATTTTGTTCCTTGTGCTGTATAATAAAAGAAGGTATATAATAAAAAGAGATATATGTTTTGGAGTTGAAGGGCTTAAATGGTCATACAATTGTGTGTGCTGCATCCTTTCTTGTATCATTATTAATTCCACAATCTGTTGCTGTTCTTTTGATACGAATAAGTAATGCTTTTCTTTCCTTTTCATTTGGTCAAGCTAGATTATCTTCAATAAATACAAGTATTGTGTTTGTTTCACGAATTCCTTCTCTTGATTCCTGTACTCATTTATGTAGTGCTCTTTAACATAATGTATTAGAATTATTCCACAATGATAATAAACCATCATGTATCACGTTTAATATTTTATCTTACACTTTACCAGGGGATTTAAAGCACTAAAGCAAACTGTGAAGCTCTATTATAGACTTGGAAGGTATAAAGAGATGATGGAAGCCTACAGGGAGATGTTGACTTACATTAAGTCAGCAGTGACTCGGAACTATAGTGAAAAATGCATAAACAGCATTATGGACTATGTCTCAGGTTCAGCTAGCCAGAACTTTGGTCTTCTGCAGGAGTTCTACCAGACAACTCTGAAAGCCCTTGAAGAAGCAAAGAATGAGGTCAATACATTTAGACATTATCTTTGGCCAGTGGTATATTTCATTAATGCAGCCTTATGTTTTTTTATTTTATTTTTTTAATGTTATTCGCAGAGATTATGGTTTAAAACAAATCTTAAGCTTTGTAAGATCTTCTTTGACATTGGGGAATATGGACGGATGAGTAAGGTAATGCATTATTATTTTTTAAATGATGTAGCCTTTGTCCAACTCAATTCTAATGTTTATTTACCTATTGGTATCCAGTAGTTGAGTAATTTATTGATTTTGTTGAACACTGTCAGATCTTGAAAGAACTTCACAAATCTTGTCAAAGGGAAGATGGCACGGATGACCATAAGAAAGGAACCCAACTTTTGGAGGTTTATGCAATAGAAATTCAAATGTACACAGAGACCAAGAACAACAAAAAACTCAAGGTCAGCATTTGTTTTAGATAATAAGTTATTATTCTGCTACATGGATAATAGTAATAACGTGTCTTTTCAATTTATTACCACTCCTTCCTGCAATTTAGCATTTAATTATTTACAAGACCTTTCCTACTTCTTATGGGGTGAGCTCAATTTCTCAAATAGCATATTTTTGTTTCTGTTATTCTGTAAGAATTAGTTTTTTTTCCAATCTAATCACGGTTTTGGCAAATAGTTACAAGAGATGGAGTTTTTGGCCTAGCATAGTTGGGAGATTTTCCAACTGAAACCAAGCATGCACACGCTATGCTGTACAAAGACATTTGTTATTGGGAGCTGATGTTAGTGAAAGTGGTCTTTATGGAGAAATTGTTGAACCAAAGGTTGATGTAGGAACGTTTAGTGCATCAGCTTTCTATAATAGAAGTTCATCTAAGCAAAATAAAATATAAGAAAAGTAGTTATCTTTTTTTCTTCAAAGACCCAGAAAGTCATGCACTCTGAAACTAGTTGGTGTGACATCAAGCATCCTACTAAACTATTCTTATGCTGAAGAAAGTTCTTTACCAGTATTTATCGCTCTCCTTTGTATTAAATGCAGCAACTTTACCAGAAAGCACTCACTATTAAGTCAGCAATTCCCCATCCGCGGATAATGGGAATAATCCATGAATGTGGGGGGAAAATGCATATGGCAGAGCGGCAGTGGGCTGAAGCAGCTACGGATTTTTTTGAAGCTTTTAAGAATTATGATGAAGCTGGGAATCAGAGGCGTATCCAATGCTTGAAGTAAGCATATTTAAATTTTTAATTTAGTTATCAGTTTTAAACAATTTGAAAAAGATGTTTCTGTATAAATGTCAATTAGAAAAAAAAAATCCATTTAACTCTGAACCATCAAATTTGGCAGTAATTTTTGTGACAGTATGGAATATTGTCCTTAGCATTTATGTCCGACTACTTCAAAATAAGCTATTCAAACAACACTTTTTTTTTGTATTTAACTTGGACCTAATTGCTATTACATGGCAGATACCTTGTTCTTGCCAACATGTTGATGGAGTCTGAAGTAAACCCTTTTGATGGGCAGGAGGCTAAACCGTAAGTCCTTTGTCTTTAATTAATCAGTTTATTTATGAGTAGCTATGTCTTTCCTCGAGAGGTGCTTAAATTACATTTCCTTCTCTCATATTTAGAACATACACATCCCTCCTGTTACATTTAAATTAATTTAGTGTAAATGAGTATTTTAGTGATTTCTGTTTCTTATCTGGTGATTCTCAACATTGATTAGTAGCTAATTTTGAATAATTTTTATCAATTGTGACCTTCGAAGAAGATATAAATATTTTTGGGTGAAATTTTAAAGCTGATGACATTAAGGTATTTAAAATTCGTTGTTGTGACACTGAAAGTTGTAGAGAAAGCTATTCACCTCTGTTAAGTGATTTGTCTGTATTCAAAAGAATTGAAGTGTAACTTATATTCCTCTCCTAGGGGAAGGGACTGTATGTATGCCTAATTTAAAACAAGAGGGAGGAGGGGTTTAATTTAAGCAACTCTCTTGGGAAATGAGTATAATTTCTCTCTTTTTATTTATCCCTGTACTTGCCTATTTTTCCCATTCTCTTGTCCAATTCCCGGCTTTCTTTCTATTTTCACTGTCCTATTACAGATACAAGAATGACCCTGAAATTTTGGCAATGACAAATTTGATAGCAGCTTATCAGCGGAATGAAATATTGGAATTTGAGAAAATCTTGAAGGTATTTTTATTGAGTCTTGCATGAGAATTCGCTACACTAATTTGACCTTCAATGTTTCTTAGTATTTATGAAATATTTGTTGGAATTTGATATTGGTTAATTTTCTTTCCAGAGTAACAGACGAACCATCATGGATGACCCATTTATCAGAAATTACATTGAGGATCTGCTAAAGAATATCAGAACTCAAGTCTTGCTGAAGCTCATCAAACCATATACGAGGATCAGGATCCCGTTTATATCTAAGGTAAAAATGTACTCACACTACACTTTTACTCTTTCATCAGAAGGAAACTGAAGAGTCAGATACACTTTTTCTATAAAAAGTAGTCAGTAAATGCTGACAAAAACTATTCCATCCAGTCTCGGATTATTCTGTGGATTCTTCCTTTATTATTTCTCTCCTCTTATTTGTCGAGTTGATTTAAGAGGCACGTAAGTTACCGTTAGTCTAATAGATTTTATGCAACAAAACCTGTTAATTTGCAGGAACTTAATGTGCCTGAGAATGATGTCGAGCAGTTACTGGTATCACTTATCTTGGATAACAGAATTCAAGGACACATTGATCAAGTCAACCGGCTCTTAGAACGCTCTGATAGGTTAGTTTTTATGTTTGATTTCTTTCTAATGTATTTAGTTTATTCTTAATTTTGTCAGTATACAACTCTTTTTTTATTAACATTAAAAATGCATGTTCAGGTCGAAAGGAATGAAGAAGTATACTGCCGTAGACAAATGGAACACACAACTTAAATCTCTTTATCAAACTATCAGCAACAGAGTTGGTTAAACCGTGGTCTGTCGGGAGAGTTCTGTTTTATTGTCCCAGCTTGCAGTTTTGTCATGTGAATTTATGTAGCTATTGTGGAGAGTTAGGGATGTATTGCACCAATAGTGGAATCAAATCGAGACCCAACTTGTGATTCATGTTTTTGTTTTATAAAATATAATTGTTTGAAGCATTCATGATTGATTCAAGGGGAATTAGTCTAATTTTATTTTTGTGCTGAATATATCTGAGCAGAGTACATTAAGGTCTCCCTCTCTCCTTTTTAGTCATTAAAGATCATCCAGTCATACGTAGTAAAATGTTAAGTAGTAAGGCAACCTGAATAAACAGTCATACATAGTACAATATTAAATATCAAGAACACAAAACAGGTACATACGAATACCAATCATGCATAATAACATTATTAAATACAAGACAACAGGAAACAGCTCCATATGAATCACCTAATAATACAGTATTTATAATAAATTCATGTGCTTTCCCTTGGAAATCCTGATCTCCAGAATCCTTTTTTATTCATACACCGTTTTCAACTTTGTTTGGATTGGTACTCCCGACTTCGTTTTCATGATCTTTTCCATGCTCAGTAACTGAGACGCCAACTTTTGGCTGGCATAGGACTTCGTCGTTAATCCAGTTTCTCAATTGATTGGTGGTCACTTCATCTGTTTGCGATAAGAGAAGGAAAGTTCAGTTTCTAGGGTAAAAAGCATTACCAATAAACGCGGACAGAAGATCAATAACCTACCCAATCGTGGGACAGTGTGACCCTGGGGGTGCCTCAATATTAGGGGTTTGTCAAATGCAGATGCGAGATCCTCACTAGGCAGTTTTAGCCAATCTTTGTCCCCAATGAAATGAACAGATTTAGCTTTGATGGGATCTTTATAGGCAACATCGCATATGCTGGGATCTCTGAATTTGCTTCCTGATATTGATATAAAAAATTTTATGAGTGGATGCTCCTTCAGCACTTTTCCCTGTTAATTTCGTGCTCAATAGTTAGAATTTTGTGATTCAAATTAAATCACAGATCAAATTGTAGAAGTATTTTACTTGCCTGTGCCTGGTAACCAAGCAAAAGTGCACAAAGAGTTGCGCCCTGATTTACATAAAGAAGGGAGAAAGCTGAGTTTAGTAGTAGTTTATAAATAATAGTAATTGTCAGTATCTACTAAAGTATGCTCAAATAATGCCAGAGTCAATAGGAATGAGCTCAGGATAATATTTCCCCAGGAGAGAATTCATTACATTCCATAATTATCAGGATAGGATAATTTCTCGTACATATTTTATTCCATAATTAGGATAATAGGCTAGCTGAACATTTTGTATTTATTGCAACGGATCGCTGACGCTGAATTATAGAGATAGATTGTGTCTATCACAAATTAGGAATTTTTCTGACAGTAATATACATATGCGAAATCCAGAAGGGATTGAATCTTGGAGAAATGATAAGCATTTACCTGTGAGAAGCCAAGAAAGCCATCGAAGGGACCATTAGCTGTAATGTATTCGCATAAGTACGTGATACATTCTTCCAAGTTAAAGTACACTGTGAAGTCCTGGGCAAGATTTGTGTATATATATATATATATATGTTCAGTAATTTCCAGTAAAACCAAGGCAAGTGAAGTTTGACAAATTCATCACTACATGATCCACCAAATCTGAAATGAAAAAATGGAGGATCAAGTATTTCTACCTTTTCAAATTGAAACCACTCATAGTAAGGTGGAGGGAAGATTCCTTCTATGTCAGATTTCCCTCCAGCAGGGTATTTACCATCTAGGAATTCCTGTGGCATTAATACAATTTAGATGTTCCATATCTTACATGCTGAAATTCGCATTATACTTAGCAATTATTGGGTATAAGAGCTAATGACCACTATCATCAACAAAGGGAACATTAAAAAGCGACTACCATGTGAAATTGAGTGAATAGAGAAGGATCCCATTTGCTGATCTGCTTTTTAAGAAAACTGCCACTGGTTCTGAATCCATGGAGGCAAAGTATTTTGAGCTTCTTTCCATTTTCTCTTTCCATCTTTGTTTTCCCTCTGCCTCACAGAAACTGACATATTTGTAGGAACTGGAATTTATGAAGACTAAAGGTTGTACCTACCTACCCACACCCACCATATTTTTTAATGTATTCCAACAACCATCTTATTTGACTTGGAAGTAGGTATTGGATATGCAAGCCTACTACTGCGTAGTCGCTGGTGGGCTGCGGCATAGACCGTGGCTTCTTCGGGACCTCTATACATTCTATGGCTCTTTTCTTCCCATCATTTTTAAGAGATATCAAGTATTTATTTATTCTCCTTGTTCATGGATCTCTATGGCCTCTTTTTGTTAAGTTCTTAATTTTTCAAAAAAAGTTTTGGTTTTAATCTTTTAATGATAATTTTTGTATATTGGATTATTAATTTAAATATGCTTCATACACAAAAGTATTTAATTAAGTTATTTATTTATTACTTATTAAAAAAGATAGATAATTACTACATGTTTATTTACTTTGAACTCGAATAAAACAAATGCATTCAATATAATATAGATATTAAATTTCATAAAAGTAGTGTCCGTAAAAACTATTTGGACAAGAAAAAATATAATAGTGACGAGATTACACGTTGAATTGAAGATTGATTCTTTTGTCTTCTTTTTCAAAATAATTCTTTTGATTCTAAGTATTTGGTGTCAATTCTTTCTATTTTCATAACTTATTTCAACAATTCTAAAAATGAGAAGTCAGTTTTGATTTATTTATTTATTTAGAACAAGGGAAAACCTTAAAAATTCTTTAATTGACGTAAATTTTTATAAGATACATTCGAAAACTACTAGCTCTATAAGAAAAACTCATTCTTTATTTTTATTTTTTTATAGTTTTTAATTTCCTACTTGTTCTTTTGAATATTAGATTGAATATTAGATTGTTTAGTAGGACTTTTGGCAAAGAGATATACCGTTCTATTCTATTGCTTTTTTAATAGAGTAAGTTCTTTTTACTCCTTTTAGAGTAGTTTGGTTTTGGGTTGAATGCATAGGGCATGAGTTGCATGTATAGTCTAAGAACTCTTAACCAGTCTATGTTCAAGTAGGATTATTAAAGTATAATAAGATCTTTGATATCTTCTTTGTGCATATATTGCTTATATTTGTGATTAGGGGTGCTTAGAGTTAAAGAAGTATAATGTAAAGAGATTGTCTAAATCCAAGCCTAGAGATGAGGAGAGGAAGAAACCTTACCCTAAGCCTCAACCTCAAGGGTCTAGGGGCATTTCTTCTCATCAACAATCACAAACAAGTAGAATCCAATGTTATGCTTGGGGAGGACCATATATGAAGAGTGATTATCCTCACATGGCCAGATATTGGAGATGCGGAGGAGGTGAGCATTTTGTTAAGGATTGTCCCTTCAGTAAATAGTCATGACCCAACCTCAACATTCATCTCAATAAAAAAATAAGGCTAACAAACCTCAAGCATCAGGAATGGTTTATGTCGTGTTAAGAGCAGAGGTAGTTGGTTTAGGGAACCTTATAGTTGGAAGTTGCATGATAGCTGGTAGGATACTTTGAGTAGCATGTTAAGGATGAGCTCTGTCTACCATCTCAAACAGATGTGCAATTAAGAATGATTCAGCCACTAAAAGATTGTTTTATAACCTATCTGTTGGATCATCTATTAAGACAAGAATGTCTATAAGACTGAACTATCTAAACTCATATGTTTTGAAGTTTAACAAACAACACTAAATGAAATAAACATATGACAGAGTGTTATCATTAGAAAAACTACATAGCTAAAATATAAGTGGTTTATGAACAAGTTTTGTGAAATCTAAATATCTTGAAAAAAGCTTTAGTAAACACACCAATACATGAACATACACATCACTAAACAGTTTTTTGATTAAATGCGTCGAAGAGAGTCTTGCTAAATGCAACTAGTGCTATACATTGTCAAGCAATGATCAAACAAAATCTCAAAACGTCTTGATAGATAAAAATGTTAAAAGATGTTTTTGGAAAGCACACTAAAAGTCTTAAATGATTATCCAAAAACTTGTGTTGAAAGACACCGTGCTAGTGCGTTTCGAATGAAATAAAGAAACTTAAAGAAGCTTTTACATAGATTAGACGATGTCATGTGTCAAACGATATCCTTCATCCAATGATGAAGTCTTCATCAACTACTTGATATCTTAATGAAAAGCTTAAACGATCAAATCCTGCCTGAACGGTATAAAATGTGAAAAACACTTTGTTGTTCTGAACATGCATTAAATGCAATTAAAAGTACAACGTTTAAAAACAACAAATGTGATAAGAAAAAAGACATATATGTCTGCTTACATATCTACTATACTCTATGCAGATTACTTAGGTCAAGTATCCACCTACTACATCCTATGCAAATTAAAAGTGGACGTTAAAGAAAAAAAAACATTCAAGAAATGTTCTCTCTATCAAAAGTCATGTCAGAAAGTTCGTACAACCTACTTTTGATAAAGAACTGAAAAAAACATGTTTGCTCTAACAAGTTGACTTTAACCAACGATCGCTAACTACGACAAGGCTAAAAAGATCTGAAGATCAAACCAAATTACTATATAACAAACATTCTCTTGAAGCCTATATATTGAAGAATGTCAAAGAAAAGAGCAAGAGAATAAGCACACGAATACGGAAGAAAAATATGTGACAAAAAGGAAAGCTCAAAAGAAAAAGAAAATACTTTCAAGCTTTCATAAAATCAAAAGCTTATTATTGTAAGACGAGAGAAAATCCAGACAGTCTATTAGATTGAATTGTGTTAAAGATATTATCTTTAATTTATATTTATCTTTTATCTTTAGTTTGTTTGTTTATATTTCTTATTTGTATTTTTGGCTTAACCCATATTTCTTCTATTATAAATAGAGGACATATGTGTATATACAAGGAAATTAATCCTATATATAATTTTCACTATATTCAACTTGGTATCAGAGTAGGTTCTCTGATCCTTTTCTACTCTGTCTTTGTTGTCGCCAGTGGTCGTCGTTACCGACAACCTCCTAAAAGTCTATTTTTCAACCTGTGTCTTTGTGACTCCAATTGCCTAGCCAAGTTCAGCTTTTAGAATTCTTTCTTTCTCAGCCTCAAGATCAGGCTTGTATTGTCTCGTCTGACCTTTCTCTAGTATTTCCAACTTTCCTCTTGTTAAAGATAATATCTTATCTTTAAGATCTCTAATAACAGTTACATAAGTTGTGCATCAGAGTTTGTCCCATTAAGATTAGAATGGGGTTCCTCCTCTAATGCCCAATCATTTTTAGCATTCTCATTGGCTTCCATTCATCTGCAGAGTTCTTGTTCATTGTTTTCCGTTGTGCACCGTCGCGCTCCATCGCCAACCACCATACGCCGTTGGTCACCGTCATAGTTTTGACCAGTGATAAGCAGATCTGGATTGTCTCCTTAAGCGACGACCAACCCTGCCTGAGTCAGGACTAGATTCCTCTCCATGCGCCTCCACACACCGTCTTTCTTCAGCTAAGCTCGGACACGTGTTCATCACATGCCACCTCCTAGTGTCGGAATCACACTGTGCCTCATCTGGTCGTCTCGCCGAACCTCCATCTCTTTGTTCTGACCCTTTGTAGCATCCATTGTTACCATCTTTGTTGCTTCACAACATACGTTATCACCGTCAACTGAAACCGCGAGAATCGTTGCGAGAGTAACAGTCTAAGGACTTATGTTTGATTTGTTGATTGTAAATTCTAAAGAGAATTCAAACACTTTACGCTTAACTCGGTGGGATTAAACAGTAGCTAAATGGGTTTGTTTAGTGGAAACTAGGAGTGAGTGAAACTTAACTAGACAGTGTATCGAAAATATATCGAAAGTGTCTAGGGATACCAGAAGTGGTGAAGAATACTACACAACTAGAAGTGGGTGAAACTCGGTTCTAGTTAGAGTAACAAAGGTTACTTGGAGTGACTACGTGATATCAAGAGTGGTGAAAATATTCAGTTGTAATCTTGTTGAATATTATAGTGAAACACTTTAAGAAGTCTTAGAAGAGAATGGACGTAGCTTAGTATAGCGAACCGGTATAAAAACATATGTGTGAGTATTGATTTAATTTTGATAAACATTCATTTGCAAAAGTTTTCCTATAACATTATTTAACCTTCCCTACTAGTGTTTTCTAGGTACTTCTTCAACTAGGTGGATGAGATGAAGAGTTACCCTTGGTGGAGTTCACCTGCAACAATAGTTATCAGACGAGCATTGGTATGACACAATATGAGGCTTTGTTTGGCAAGATCTTCAAAACCCCTTTATGTTAGCACTTGGATGGAGAGGCAATGTTAGTGGGGCCTGAGTTGTTGCAGTAGACAACGAAAAACGTGAAGACGATACAAGAGAGGATGAATGCCTCATAAAATAGGCATAAGTTGTATGCTGATCAAAGAAGAAGACCTTTGAAGTTTACAATTGGGATCATGTCTTCTTGATAGTAACTCCAACTACTGATTTAGGAAGGGAAGTTTTTTACTAAGTTCGTTAATCCATATAAGATCTTAAGGGGAATTAGACAAATGACTTATGAGGTTTCTTTGCCTCTTTAGTTGACAAACCTTCATTCAGTGTTTCATGTCTCTCAAAAATGAGTTTCATTACTTTAAAACATTTCTCTCTATAGAAATCAATTTTCTAGGGTTCTCTGTCTTCTCTTTACTATTTCTTACTTTCTCTTCCTCTGTTTGAAGATCTGAGATTGTTTAAGTGATTTTTTCGACGAGTTCTTCAAATCCAATCAACCAATTTCTCTATTTGAGTAAGTTGTTTTTCTATCCTTTTATCTAGGTTCAAATTTGTTTTCCTTTGGCATATGAGTATCTTGTGCTTGCAAATGACTTTAGAGTCATCAATATAAGGTGATCATAATGATACAATCAAATAATTCTTATGATAATTTTGGATAGATAAAACATTTTGTGGTGTAAGAGGTATTTGGGCGTTTAAAGCCGCTAGAAGTATTAAAACAAGTAAGGAAAACTAATTGTAATTTGTTTAAATTGAACTGTTTGGTTATTTTAAGATATCTTTGATAATCAAGTTTATCCTAAAATGTTAATTTTTGACTGTATTTAATTGTGGATTGAGAATTGTTTCGTAACAAAATTTAATGATTTAATTTTGCCCATATATTTAACTAAGCTTACTAAAAGATTAAGTTTAACTTATCAAAAATACGTTAAGTTTGACTTCGATTTATTTAATATATTTATATCATCAATTATTTTCGTACCAAGTTCTTTTATAACTCCTAATTTTAGCAATATAATATCTGAAATGTCATTTAAATTTTTTTATCTTAACTTAGCACACAAAATTTTGTAAAGATAAATAATAAAAATTAATAAAAAATAAGTAAATTATATCTGAATTCTTTATATATATATATATATATATATATATATATAAAATCTGAAATAATGTATATGTAATTTGAATGAAAAAAAAGTAAAACTATGTTTTTGATCTAATTTTTGTTTTTAGTTTTATTTTGTAATATACCTTAGTTTTAAGTGATAATTAGCCCATTGAAATTAGTAACGGGTTTGTTTCATAATTTTTTTAATGGCTTAAATTTAGCCCGTTATTTAACTAAGCTTAATTAAAAAAGTTTAAGTTTAACTTGTAAAAAATAAGTTAAGTTTGACTTTGATTTATTTAGTATATTTATATGCCAATTATTTTCTTACCAATTTTTTATAATAATTTCCTAAATTTAACTAATGATATCTTAAATGTCATTCTAAATTTTTTATTTTAACACAATTTTCTGAAGATAAATAATAAAGTTAATAAAGAAATTTAAGTACATTATATGTGAATTCTTTTTATCTTACATATATACATATAATATATATATATATATATATATATATATATATATATATATATATATATATATATATATATATATATATATATATATATATATATATAAAAGCCTAATTAAAAGTTTAAGTTTAACGTGTAAAAAATACGTTAAGTTTGACTTCGATTTATTTAGTATATTTATATGCCAATTATTTTCTTACCAATTTTTTATAACAATTTCCTAAGGTTAACTAATAATATCTTAAATGTCATTCTAAATTTTTTATTTTAATACAATTTTGTAAAAATAAATAATAAAGTTAATAAAGAAATTTAACTACATTATATGTGAATTCTTTTTATCTTATATATATATATATATATATATATATATATATATATATATGCATAAAAGTGGTGTTTGGATTTAAATCTTAGTCAAGTATCTTCCAAAGCTTACTTTTATTTTTTAGTTTATTAAATAGTTGGTTCACTAATTAATAAATTCAATAATTTCACTGATTTACATATTCGAAGAAAAGATCTTTGAGTACATATAAGAAAAGATATACCAAAATAAGATAAATTATATATTATCTCTTAACTATTTATAAATATATTTTTAAGATTTATAACTAATTGTTAATATAAATTTTGTATTAAAAATTAAAATTAAATTCATGATATGGGAAATACAGAAAAAAAAATTATAATTATCTTAATTTTATTTAGTCAATCCCCAACAATATTTATAATACAATTTTAAAATAAGTTTTTTGAGGCACAAAATTGAATGAACCTAATTTGTAAATTTTTTATGGAGGAATAGCGATTTAAAAACCTATACATTATTAAAAAAAAAAGTCTTTTACATCATTAACATATTTACTATTTATAATTTTTTCCTATTTTAATCATCCAAGTAGCAATTTATTAGAAGTCCTCTCAGTTTCAATACTTTTATAATGGACCTTTTTTTTATCTTATTTGGCCTTTTTCATAGTTTCTTTTATCATATTACTTGTCATATTTGTAAACTTTTTTCATGTTCAAAATATGTAATGAATATTTTCATTTGTTCTACAGACAATATTTATTTAATACATATCTAAAACAAGAAAGAGGATTTAAAAAGAATTAATTGTTTTCCTAGTTTGAAATCATTGTACCGTTAATAAATCCTGTGGTTCTAAGGTGAGAGTGGGATGCACAGGCAGACAGAGCGCGTGGAGGAGCCATCTAATTTAAGTAGACAAGAAGTAGCCAACGTCTACATATTCAGGAGATCTGGGCTAAGCAACAAGTCTTTTCAAAATAATATTTTTTAGACATTATTTTCGAACCAGCAATTAATAATTTTGTTAAAAAAATTACTATATCCATATTCATATTGAATGACCTTACTAAAATTTTAAATATTAATTAATTAAATATTTAATGGCGTCTCCATTTTATTTCCCAGCTTGTGAATAAATATTAAACTTTGTGTTATCAAATTACACAATCAATCATTCATTCATTCCAAGGAGAGATCGCTTTTGTGCCCCTCTCTCTCTCTCTCTCTCTTTCTTTCACACTCTCTCCTGTTCTTCTCTCTCCTCTGGCACCTCCAAAAGCTTCTTCTGTTTTTTGTAGGTGAATTCTCATCTGGTTTCATTTGATTTTGCTCTAGTGGGGTTTGCATTTTATTCATCCAACTGGGTTTCATTCATATGTATTTTTCCTATTTGGGTTGAAATCTGTGTTCAATTGGAGGCGTCGATGATATCCAGAATTTTTTAAGTGCTAGTGCCCTGTGAATTGATGCTTTTTTAACCAAATAAGTAATTTTTTTTTGTGTGGGATGTTTTGTTTCTTATTAGATTGGGATTATTGAGATTCTGGGGGTTTCATTTACCCAGTAGGGTTTTGCCGCCGGGTCGTTTGCCCTCTTGTTAAAAAAAAAGGCTTTCATTTTTCTAATTCTTCTTCTTTTAATATTTTTTGCTTTGCATTAAAGTGAGTTCCTCTCTTAGAAAAATAAAATCTTGAGTATATCTAGGGTTTTGTTGTGAGTGATGTTATTCGGGTCAGGAGCTCAATTTTGGTTGTTATTTCTTTTTTTGTTTAAATGTATGTGGGATTTTTCAACGCGATTGGTTGGACAAATATTTTTCACTCAGTTATTTGGTGTTGTGTTTAAGTGTCTGAGAAGGGGCTAACCATAGATGTTCTGTTTAATGTTCTTGTGTGTGTGTGATAATTTTCTTTTTTTGATTGTGAAAAATGAGTTTGATTTACAGCTTACTATTGGTTATTTGTGTTTTGGTGGTTTTTCTGAAGGGATAAATTGGTTACTGGTTTTCTTTAGGTTATTTGAGATTCTTGATTCATGATTTTCCGTACAACTCATTTTATGGCCAATCCTCCCCCCTAGTTCTGATTCTGGTATATATGAGTCCCATCATTGTGCATAATAATTTGACTGAACTTTTCACTCATTCCTGATAAAAATGCATCTGCAGGCACTTTTTCCTTTGTTTGATTGGATTCTTTGCTCTAAGCCGCAAATTGGGAATTCATTTTGAAAAGGGCCACTCCTCGTTAGTGTCAGAACAAAGTAGGTGTCTTTGTACCGATGGTAAGCAATGTTTTGCTCATATGACTGGAGCTATCTTAATACAGCTCATGGAGCATTAATCTGGCATTTTATTATTAAATATTTGTCACGACTTTTAAATTCCATTTTGTTAAGGTGTTTAATATTCTTACATTGTAATATGATGCTTTTATTCTAGGCCACTAATGAAAATCTTCCACCAAATGTTATAAAGCAACTGGCCAAGGAATTGAAAAATCTCGATGAGTCCCCTCCCGAGGGCATTAAAGTTGTAGTAAACGATGATGATTTTTCAACTATATTTGCTGACATGGAAGGCCCGGGTAAGTAGCTTCATGTTTATGTTGTGAGATTGTGCATCATTTGGTAGGGAGTTTGATGAACTGGAGTATATAATTTTGCAGTTGGAACTCCTTATGAGAATGGAGTTTTCCGCATGAAGCTTTTGCTCTCTCATGATTTTCCTCATTCTCCACCAAAAGGTGTGTTTTAGACTTCCCTTGTGGACAATCTTATAATCTGCTAGTTACATTATATAGACAGAACTATACTGTTTAGTATATTGCTTTGAGATTTTAATTTGGTTATTCTTTGTTTTTTTGAGATTTTTTTTGTTTGGTGGAGTTTATTGTGTATTTAACAAAATGACATATATAATGCACTACAGGATCACATATAACCATTGAATTCAATGTTGTAGGTTTTTTCCTGACTAAGATTTTCCATCCGAACATTGCAAACAATGGAGAGATTTGTGTCAACACACTTAAAAAGGATTGGAATCCTAGCCATGGGTTACGTCATGTTCTTATTGTAAGTGCTTTAGATATTCTTCATTTATTAAGTTTTGCTAGATTGGTCTTCACATATGTTAACACTCATTCCCAAATTGAACAGGTTGTTAGGTGTCTATTGATTGAACCAAATCCAGAATCAGCTCTAAATGAACAGGCTGGTAAACTGCTGCTTGAAAATTATGACGAGTATGCTAGACATGCTAGGTAAGTTGTCCAAGGATGCTATTCCTGTCAAATAATTTCTTTTTGGGGAATTTGGAAAGTTAATGTGAAAGTTTTGGTGTTTACCAAGTTTAGAATATTACTAATGAGTGGGTGAATGACATTGGCTATGGAGCAGTTTATATACTTTGTTAGATAGGGTTTTTGATGTAATAAATGCGTTCCTTTTCAATTGCACCCTCCTTTGTTTAAGTCCTGCTCTGAAATCTTTCAAATAATGATTGCTTTCTTTGTCTGCTGAAGTTCATCAACCGGGCACTTGTATATATCTATTTTTGTATTGCTTCATTTAAACTTACCATTCTGATCTTGAATACCAACATGTTTTTTTCGTGTGGCCAACACCTCTGATGTTTGAGAGAAAAGAGTTCATTCCTTATTTTGGACTCATTCTGTGAATTTGGTCCCAGCCATAGTAAGTTGTTATCTCAATGTTGTGGCCAGTGTCCTGTTGAAAACTATCTCAAACAAACAGGCTCTACCTCATTTAATCTATGTTTCTTTAGCTGCCCAAGTTCACCCAAGTTGAAATGAGACCTTAGGACATATCATTGGTTATGTTTTCATGGAGGTGTACATTAATGTTAATTTATAACTTTTGCGTTTTTGTTAGTTTTGATCAATTTTCCTGAATTTGTACAGCCATACTATTTTGGCATTTTAACATTACTTTGCATACATGATTCATAAAACCCCCTTACCACACTCCTCCCCAATTGTGGCATGCAGGCTTTACACTGGAATCCATGCAAAATCAAAGCCCAAATTCAAGAGTGGAGCTATCTCTGAATCAACTACAGCTCTGAATGTTGATCAGACAAACACCTCTGTACTTGGTGCTGACGTTAAAACCACTTCAGCGAGTGCTGCATTGCCACTGCCAGTACCTGCTGCAACAAGAGGAAATAGTCAGGAACAGGCTGCCACCTCTGTGATTACTTCTGCTACAGTCATTTCTACTGCTTCTGCACCTCAGAAGAAGGAAGCAAAAGCTCTGGTGGACAAGAAGAAAATAGATGCCAGAAAGAAAAGTTTGAAAAGATTGTAATGAAATTGTTCAACTGTTGAGGTTTTTATTTGTTGCTTAGTTTTACAATTCCATAGAGAAAGAGGAGTGAGTGAAGATGTGTCCTTCTGGGAAAGATGGGTTCAACATTTGCTTTATACAATGAATGAGTTATTTCCATTGGGAGTAAAATGAATGAAATTGAACTTCTTGTCTTTGGAATATACCCTTTAGTATAAGTAGAATGCGTAGAGGTAGACTTAAGTTAGGTTATTTTTTGATTCAAATCATTTAAAGAAATTTTCCTTTCTATTCAAACTGCTATAGTTTTAGATTGATGTTTTAGTCGAACCCAAATGTTTTTATGTGAAAAAGAAAACAGTCCGATTATGAAAACAAGGATAATCTCAACATGTTAATGAACCAATTTGGTATTGGTCTAAACCCTACCAAATTTGACAAAGCTCACGGGGCCTTCAATATCCACTGTGGTTTACTCATGAAGTTCCTTATCAAGGTGGTGGTGGGTATTTTTCTTTTCCAGTACATGCTTTAATCGCATTCTATCTTCAATCAAAATAAACAAAGATGAGTGGTGTTACTATTGTTTACGCAGAGCAAACTGTGCCGTAGATTAATTAAGGAGAGGATCAATAGTTAATTCAGAAGCACATGAATGGTGATAAAATAGTTGCTTGATTTAATCATTAGAGCAAGGATTCGTTTTTATATTTTTTTACTCGACTTTCTATTTTATTTAAAAAAATTTTTAATGTAGTTCATAGTGTTAACGTTAACCATTTGAAAGATACATGTGTTAAAATTTGAGTCATTTTTTATTTTGTGATTTCTCTGTTTTTTTTCTTTCTTTTTATCTTGTTCTTCTACTTTCCTCCATCTTCTTCCATCACATCACCTTCTTTCATTTCCTTTTACCTTTCATCACCTTCCTCCACCTCTCATCACCATCTCTTCCACTTGAATCTATAAGCTTCTTTTCTTTCAATTTTTCCTGTTAACCTTCGTTCCACGTTGAAAATTTTGTTTTTTTCCTTATCAAAGTATTAATTAAGTCTTAAAATAATAAAATAAAACAATATGGAATCTAGAGGTCGTGCAATTTAAATTTTTATATATATGTATAATAATATATAATATATTGATATTAAAAAGAATTTATATTTGAAATTAAATAATTATATTTTTAATAGTAACATTTAAATGTATATAAAAGACACTATTAATAATAAAAATAATTTATATTAAAAAATTGATAATATTTTTGATAAAGTATTTTACTTTTCTATCACTGGTATTGATTGAATCTTAAAGGTGAACTATGGTTCATTGAAAGTAAAAGTTATTAAGATGACATTATTCTTAGTTAAGAATTAGTAATTTGGTTCAAATATCGGTGGGAAAGGAATGAAGAAAACAATAACAAACTTAGTTATGAATTATACATGAGAAATGAATTTGAAAATTAATGAAGAGATATCTTAGAGAAAATAAAGAAAATTGTAATAAACTAGTATTATTTATATATTATACAAAAGTTATCTAACTAATTGACCTATAAAGAGATATAGGTATAACAATTGTGATAAGAGTAGGTTACATTATAATAAATTTAAACATAGAAAAAAATATACTTAAATTAGGATGTTGCTTCGACATCCCTTAAGAAAAGAGTTTTGATGTTCTTTCATGTGGATCAAATAAAAGCATATCATATGTAATAATTTTAAATGATATGACACTCCTTTAGTTGACAGTCAAACCACATTCAACCAACATCTTGATCTTTATCATCACGATTGTTTCTATACTCCAAGTAGCACCTATATCCACTCTGTCACTCTCCTCTACCACTATCAACGACTTGTTCTCCATCATTGCTCAACCACGAATACCAACTAAAATCAACCACCGATCCAACGCTTGTCACTAACACTTAACATCTAGATTCATTTGAGATCGACACAAATACTCTGGCATCGAAACCCACAACAACAAACGAAGGTAAAGACACCTAACATATGGAGACGTTTGTCGCAAATTCTCTGGATTAGAACCTACAACAACGAACAAAAGTAGTGAGAGATTCATTGTATGTAATCTACGTTTGGTTGGACTTAACTAGGATGCACTATGGGTGAAGATGGAGAGTGGTCAACTTTACCAAAAAAGTAAAATAAAAATTAGAAGTGATGCCTTCAAATGTGTTTTGACGGTTAATTAAGACAATGTCATATCATTTAAAATTATTACACACATTATTTGAAATTATTACATATAACATGTTTTCATTCGATCCACTTAAAAAACTAAAATCCTGTATTGAAGCAACATCCAAACAATTATTCACTTTGAAAGAATGTAGATATTCTCAATTTTTAATCATAACATTTAAATGTATATAAAATACACTATATTAATAATAAAAATAAGGCTTAATATCCTATTTTGTCCCTAGTTTCGCTCGAAAATATCAAAGTAGTCAATTCTTTAAAAAGTGTGTCAATTAAATCCGTACAAACGGAGTTAACTATTTTTCTTTCTCTTCTATTTTTTCTACTTTTTCTGTGCAACACAGGTTTTAGCAGATTTTCTCTCTCTTCTACTATTCTTCTTCTCTCCTACCAATTATACAATATTTAAAATAAGACCACATTTGTTAACTAATACTTCTAGAATGGTGAGGCACTTTAGAGCTTCCAAAACTTCGTCCCAAATTTCTGGATTAGTAAAAAGTCAGTTTCGTTACATCCAAATAACTCTATCTTCCATTTTTTTTGTTTCTTTTTTTCCTCTATCTACTGTTTCATTAATTTACACACACTATTCTAATTAATTATTATCGAAATGAAATTTTTATTGTTTAAAATTTTAAAATAAATTGTAAATGAGTTGAAGCTCCACCACACAATCCGCCAGACATGATGTGTGGCATCTCCCTCGTTGATATCCTATCCATGGTTACACAATATCATCAAGAGATAAACTAAGTACCCAAATCCTTGCGCCAAAATTTCCATAACGAACTTACACCTGCATTGAAACACCCGTGAACACATACCATGGTTGATACCACTAAAACGGTGCGTTTCGGCATCTTAGGCTGCGCCGAAATCCCTCGGAAAGTGGCTCGAGCCATTGACCTCGCCCCCAACGCCACTCTCTGCACCCTGGCGAGCCGTTCCAAGGAGAAGGCGGAGAAGTTTGCCGCCGAGAACGGGTTTTCGGCAAGCGTGAAGATTTACGGAAGCTATGATCGGCTGTTGGAGGATCCAAGCGTGGATGTCGTGTACGTACCTCTCCTCATAAGTCTGCACGTGCGGTGGGTGTTTATGGTTGCCGGTAGAAAGAAACACGTGCTGGTGGAGAAACCCGCGACTCTTGACGTGGCAGAGCTTGACCAGATCCTGGCAGCGGTCGAATCTAACGACGTGCAGTTCATGGATGGGATCATGTGGTTGCATCACCCTAGAACTGCCCACATTCAACAGTTGTGCTTTGTTCCAAGCTCTACTAAAAGGATTGGACCAATTCATTCTGTGAGCAATCGAATTCATATGATTTATTTAGTTATTATTATAATTCTGTTAGTTCAAAATATTAACAATTTTACCTTACATTTTTACAATGACAAAAAAATTGTCACACAATACAATGAGAGATTATTACATTACTCTTTCTGAATTCATGGAAATTAAACTCTACTGATAAAAACTTTGACACGTTTATAATCTGCAAATTTTTTGAAGATCCACAGTACAACAACAATGCCAGCAACACCTGAATTTCTAGAGAGTAATATTAGGGTAAAGCCGGAGTTGGATGGTCTTGGTGTACTTGGTGA
Source organism: Vigna angularis (assembly GCF_016808095.1). Lineage (NCBI taxonomy): Eukaryota > Viridiplantae > Streptophyta > Magnoliopsida > Fabales > Fabaceae > Vigna > Vigna angularis. The sequence goes on along the minus strand of NC_068971.1, from coordinate 35,708,828 downwards.
CTTGGCCTGGTACTGCATTGGTGCTTCCTTGTGGGCAAAGGGCTACCAATTACCAATCACTGTCACTGCTCTTCCTGATGTCAAAAGAAACAGTGCAGGAGTTATCTTGTCTAGGACTGGGCATAGTTCAATAAACTATACTGTAACTACAGTTAACCATACTATAGTATACTTAAAAATACTAAATTTGTTTTAACTAAAAACTAAATAAACTATTCTACAGTACAGATAGAAAAAACTGCACTTTACAGAGTTTGAGTACAGTTAACTAGAACCACAGACTTTTTTTTTAATAAAAAATTTCACAACCATGAAACATCCCTAAACAAACGTAGGACAGAAGCGCGTACTGGTTGTGACCTTTCTTGGCCTAATCAACATTGGGATGAACAACATTGGCCGCTAAGCCCAAATCCCACCTTGCTTTCCTTATCAAACCGATTAAAATCTTGGTAAATCGATGTGTCGCTCTAGAAGCATCGTGCAGCAATAAATCGAACACCTTAACAGTTAACAAAACATCAGAAGAGGGTGTGTGCCGTTCCTTTGATCTGAGCTTCGGTTAACGCCGACGCCTTTTCGGGCTCGGGAGATTTGGGGGCCGGAGGAGTGATATGCGGCGGGGGGGTTCGAGATTCCAGCGGGGATTGTAAAGGTGGAGATCACGGCGGCGGATTTTGAGATTCTGGCGGGGATTGTGGAAGCGGAGAGCGCGGCAGCAGAGAAAAATTGTGGGAGGGATCGGGGTCGGGCTTGATGACGACGACTTTTTGGTCAGGGATGATCTCTTCGGTGTGGAGTCAAGGAGAGAGAAACCGTCGATGTCGTCAAGGGGAGAAGCGTTTTCGTCGGAGAAGAATTCAAAGGTTTTGGTCTTGAAAGCGAGGGCGAATTTCTGGAACATTTTTTAGCGCGGCGGGTGTTCGATTTCTTTGATGAATCCACAGTCGCAGTCGAGACAGACCATGGATGTTAAGATTCAAGTTTAATTTCTTAGTTGTTACCAGGTAGTATTTTCTGTACCAGTTTACTGAATTGTATTAATGTATTCGAACTAAAATCTAGTTCGGTTCAATCTTTTTGAACTATTTTTTAGTTCAGTTCACTTGAACTATTTTATAATTAATTACAATTATTTAAAGTACAGTAAACTGAACTGCATTTTGTCCACCCGTAATCTTGTCCATCACAGTTTCTTTGTTGTGGGACCAACAGATCCAAACACTAGCAACCATTCACTGCTCCTTTCTTTCTCACATCTCCATGGACCTTGTCATATGTGGTTCCGATTAGGGGTGGGCAAATAGAACTGAACTGCACTGTACTACTAAAATCTGGACTGAACTAAAAACTAATTTGTCTAAACTGTACTGAACTATAAAACAGTTTAGACAAACTGAACTGAACTGTTTTTTGTTTTATCAAACTGGACTGAACTGAACTATACTAAATTGTACTAAACTACAATATAAACTAAACTGAACTACTAACTATACTAATTTTAAACTGAATTGTACTAGTTTATAAACTGAATTGTACTAGTTTTTAAACTGAATAGTATAACAATACTTGTTCTTTTTAATTGAAATTTATTTTAATATTTATTTTATTTTATTTATAAATGTCTTACAAATTAACTTTTTAATTATTTGATATTATTATTTTCTATTTTATTTATATTTCTTTTATTATTATATGTGTATGAAAATTATTTATTTATTTATTTATTTATTTTTATTTTATTTTATTTTATTTTACTTATATTTATTTTGTCATAAATATTATTTTAATTTTATATTTATTTTTTTAATTTTTTATTTATATTTTTTTGTTTTATATGTGTATATAATTTATTTTATCTTTTTATCTACTTATTTTATTTTAAAATAATTTTTTATTTATATTTATTTTGTTCCCTCGTAAAATTGTTTTATTAATCAATTATTTATTATTTATATTTTATTATGTAAAAAATAAACTAATATTTATTAATTATTATAATATAATAAAAGATGATACTAGAAAAATTATTTTTAATAAACGTTTGTTAATTTTTTTGTCATTTGATATTTCTATAATATTAATTATTTTTGCTACATTACTATTTTTTTATGATATTTCATTATATATTCATTTAATAAAATTTAACGTTAAAAAATATATTTTAGTTTTAGTATGTAAAATACTATCATTTAAAAATAATAATATTGATATTTATTTTAAGGTAAGTTGATTTTTAAAATAAATAGTTATTTTAATGTGTGCGCTTACACACATTTTAATATCATTAAAAGTTTTTTTAACATATTTTTACATATTTAATAATATGTTAAAGAATATAATATATTTAAAGTATTATTTTTTTTATATAGTCTTTTTTTTATGATTTATATTACTTAATCATTTAATAAAATTAAATTTAAAAAAATATATTTTACTTTTATTACTTAAAATAATATTATTTAAAAAATAATATATGTTTATTGATAAAAGAATATAAAAATTTGTGATAAAAAAAATTTGTCTTAAAAAATTTATTATTAATTTATTATTTGAACGGTTTCTTTTATTAATATTAACGTTTTTTTAGTAAGACGGGGCAATTGAACGGAACTAAGAGAAGAGAGTAGATACAGTTCTCACAGTTAACTGAACCGAAACTGTTATAAGTTCAGTTTTTAAAAACTAAACCATAAAATAGTATACTGAACTTTTAGTAAAAGTGGATCAGTTTTTTTAAGTATAATATAGTACAGTTAACTATAGTACAGTACATATCAGTTATTTTTGCCCAACCCTACTAAAAACATGCAATCAAAAATTTTAGAATATATATTTTTTTCTTAGGATAAGGTAACATCACTTTGGTAAGCACCCCACATATGTATTTAAGATTATGTTGATAATCTTTCTTCAATTCATAGAGTGTTGTATCGGCTTTCTTATGTAGTATTCTACTTTATAAAAGCATGTGGCTTCTCCTTAAAGATTATCCAAAGTACTAAAAACTAGTAAGTATAACATTCATCATATTTCTCTCTCTTAACTACTCCATTATATTAAGGTGAATATGAAGGGATTACTTCATAATAGTACCTTCTTTTACATATTAATCATTAAACAAAAATGTTTGTCATCTTTATTCAATTTAAATCTTTTAATTTTTCTATTTAACTTATTCTCCATTTTCCTTTTGCAAGTTAAAATTATAACAAACATTTCATCCTTATGTTTGATTAATTACATTTACTTATACATAAAATAACAACATATAAAGGTTAAACATAATTTTTATCACCTCTAGACATGGTTTGTTTCAAACAAACATGATCAATATGAATTAAACCAAATAGTTGTACCATGGGTGTTTATGAAAGTGGAGTTTCGGGAAAGATGGACACTCAGCCATGTGCCGCAACTCAATTTGACACAACAAAAGGAGAAGAATATACCTTAATTAATGGAACCCAATTAGGATGTGAACAAAGGTCACTGCTTAAATTCAGTTCAGTGTTCCAACAATGACATATTTCTTAGATAATTTAGATTCTTTGTATCACATTTCCTTTTTTATTGGTCATGCATGTTAATTAATCATATTTATTGCAATTTCATAACATTTGATCAATTCACAATTCTTGCTCTTGCATGTCACACATCATAAGAGCCAATAATGTAAGCAAATTATTCAAATGTAGATTCATTAACAACTTTAGAAAGATTGAGTACAAATAAATAAACATTGATCACAATGTTCTTTTCCTCTAAATACATTTATTTTTTTTGTCATAACAATCTTGTTAGATTCAAACAACACTTTTTCCCTAACCTTTCCTGTGAATTCTATAAAAATTTAATTAATTCTAATTGAGGATGTATGTATCACATTACTTAAAGTTGTAATATTTCCATATGTGAGTTTTACAATAATTTGTCTATTTTCTTATAATTTATTCTGTGTTAAAATCACCAAGATACATTTGTTCTTCTCCATCCCCAAAACTAGTATAGAGGATAAACAAATTTTTGTTTGCACTATTCCCATAGTTTACCACTCATTTGTTCACATTAATCACAATATTTTCTTAAGAATCAACAACAACCATATATTCCTAATGAGTGAAATTTATGCCATCATTTAGTCTTTAATCTTGGTTTCTTAATTGGCTGTTGTGCTTAAAATATTTTTTTAATTAAGATTTTTTATGATTAAGGTTACTGAATATAAGTTACATAAATATGTTAAAAATAACATTTTAATTACAAAAATGTTGTTTGCATATTCTGAAGTGTGTAAGTGCAGCTCAACTAAAGATAAGTTCATGAAAATATAGAAATAAATTGATCAAAATTTCATAACACCTCCAAAATTAAGCCAAAATTATAAAATAATCAAAGTCTCAATTAAGTCAAGCTAAGAATCACGTTAAGATAATCCCAAGAATATAAAAAAGCGAGAAATGAGAAAAGTCAACAAAACGAGAAATGAGAAAAGTCAACAACAAAAATTTCTTGTGCCATTTTTTCTATCTTTTTCAACTGAAAAACCTTTGATAATGCAATAATACTTTTAATAAAAGATAATTTGAAACAAATATATTTTATATATTTGTTTTGATATTTTTAAATAATTACTTTATTTAATTATATCATAAAATATCAATATGTAGTAACTATCTAATCTTTTTAAATTTGATAATATCTTCTTAAATTCTTTTAAATATTTTTGGGATGGATTTTCTTATAATTTGAATAATGAATTTTGAAGGTTCAAGTAAATAATGAATTGTTCATTTTATGTTTTTATTATATTGTATACGACAGAAAAAAAAATGTGCTATTAGTTTTTTTTCGTTTACAGACGATGAAATAAGTGAAAAAAACATTGAAAAAACTAAAATGAATTGATTAGTACTATTTTAGTGAATTCAATATTTAACAATTGTTTACTTAATGAAAAGATATATAACAATATTAGTTCTTTAATCATATCATGGTGGATTGAATAAAGTTCTACTATGGAATTGAATCTTAATATGAAGTTGCTATAGTTTTCTGTTTTTAACTTTACGATAAACATCCCTTTGTCTTATTTTTTCTCAATTCTATCTACATATAAAAGTTTGAAAATTTTATAGGAAAATCAATATTTAAGTGTGAGACAGATAATCATATATATATATATATATATATATCATGTCATATTAATTTTCTTTGGTTAATTACGTGTTAGGGGTAATCATTTGGACCGTCCTTGATTAAAAAATTACGTCTGGCACTATAATAAATTAACTTTAACTTCTGTTTGTGTGAATAGCTTAAAGAGATAATTTTTGTTGACCCAGATAAAAAAAAAATTCATTTCGACTTGGTAAATGATCAGATGACAATGGTCTATGAGGAACTAAATGTTGTTAATGAAGTCATCCGATATGGTTACAAGTAATGGTAATATTTCACCTGTTAATATAGGCATGGAGAATGAAGTTGAAATTTAAATCCGGTACTAGAAGCAGTGCGTCTTATATCTAATCATCATAAGAGTAATGCTGATTTGAGTTTGAATATGCACAAGAATAAAAGCATGGAGTTCATCGGAGATGTGCATTCAGATGATGGTAGAAAAGATAATGTATATATTAATAGGGTCTAACTGGAAGTTACATTGGAAAGGGGATCTTTGTTTGTTGGTATATATTATCATTTCATGAGTCTTCCCTGTGCCAGGAAGGACTGACATAGAACATCAAAACCTACAATGTTGTACTCAACTGCATAAGACAAACCAAAAATGGGGAAACTACTTTTGCTATGAATGCTAAAAGGGTGGAAAGCAAGCACAGATAAGAGTTGATGGAGTATGGATTGGAGCCTACTAAAACAATGCAACTATAACAAGCTCATAGGAGAGTCATCAATGAAAATAAGGAATAGGTCTTATCATATTACTCCTGCTTCAGCGAGTTGAGTCAGAAAAACCAAGGAAACATGGTAAAATCAGAATTACAACCTGGAATTAACAAAAACCTAGAGTTCAAAAGGTTGTATGTTCCAATGCAATGAAACAAATATTTGTGCGAGGATATCAACCATGTTTTAGTCTAGATTGCAGTAATCTCAAACTTATTTTACTTACCTTGTCTTAGACAATGACTAGAAACCAGAGTTAAATAAACATCAAAAGACACCATTGCAACACAATTACCATTAGCAGCAGTGATTTCCACTAAACGTCGTTAAGATTGAATTCAAAAAGCATCATATAAAAATTTAGAAAGAAGACAGAAATGACAGGTAGACAAGGACTAGATGTTCTATATAGCACAGTCATAATTCAGATTTTTCATCAATTCAATTCAGAATTTAGTGGAGATGGTGTACCATCACTTGGCCATCATGACCTTAACAAACTCCTCATAATTTATTTGGCCATCACCATCAACGTCAGCCTCTCGAATCATCTCATCAACCTCTTCGTCAGTGAGCTTCTCCCCAAGGTTGGTCATCACGTGGCGGAGCTCAGCAGCAGAAATGAACCCATTCTGGTCCTTGTCGAACACTCGGAACGCCTCTTTCAGCTCCTCTTCAGAGTCAGTGTCCTTCATCTTTCTGGCCATGAGATTCAAGAACTCAGGGAAGTCAATGGTGCCATTGCCATCAGCATCTACTTCGTTGATCATGTCTTGGAGCTCTGCCTCAGTGGGATTCTGACCCAAAGAACGCATGACAGTTCCAAGCTCCTTTGTTGTGATGCAACCTGAAACAACATCAAATACCATGTAAAAATCACCAAAAAGTAAACTCCCAATTTAACTCATGCTTGCAAATCTTAATCATGCTCAAAGGGATGGATGCCACATACACAATGTTCTGCAATCTGCATAAAACTTAAATGTCTTTCCAATTATCTTTTTTATTTGGACTTTTCAGATCCCTTCCCCTAGGATTTCAAAGAAAAATTGAAAGAAATAAAATAAATAAATAAATATTTTTGTTCTGTAATTCTTCTACTGGAGGCAATAAACTATATAACCCAGGTTTAAACTACAGAACACTAATCAAGCTAAAACAATTCTTGCAAGTTCATCCAATATTTTGGAAGTTATTTTGTTCTTAAAATATCCTGTAATTAAAATATGGTTAAACATTGGAAAATGAAAGGATTGTTACAAATAACAAATTAAAAAGTACATGTTAAAGTTTGAAAAATCAATAAAATTTACCATAACGAAGGTAAATAAAATACTTCTTTTAAAGAAACGGACTCATGTTTTCATAAAATAAGAATCATAAACATGGGTGGAGTTCTTTCCGATTGCAACCATGATATATCTGAGGTATTCATTTTGGGAAGCAAAACCAAAAAGAAAGGGGAAAAAATTAATAAATTGTTTCATTTAATTTTTCTCTGTAGAATAAAGTAATTAGGATAACGAATCGAAAACCCACAAAAAAATTGAAAAAGAAAGAGAAGTGATTGGTGGGAAGTTACCATCGCCATCCTTATCGAACAAGCTGAAGGCTTCCTTGAACTCGGAGATCTGATCATCGGTGAGTTGATCTGCCATTGTAATTGGAATGAATTGCTCTTTCTTTCTTTGAATGTTTTTTTTTTCTGCCTTTTTTTCTGAAGAAAGAGAGAGAGAAACGAAGAAACTGCAGAAAACAGCGTTTGAATCTTATTCCGACAAAACCTCCCGTTTTATCTTTTTTTCTTTACCGTAAATAAAATTGACTTGTTTCCGTTTTTTTCTATAACAACTTATTTTCCATCCAACTGTTCTCCTATTTTATTCCATGGCCCATTTCAAAATTAATAAGTAAGTCAAATATGACTCATTGTCCAACAGTTTTTTTTTTCGAAAAATATATATTATTAAGGTTCACGCGTCAGAACGAAGATTTTACTTTTTCAAAATAAATCTAAATAAAAAAATCCACACTAAACTAAATAAAAATCTCATTAAGATAACTTGTAAAATGTTGGTATTGTAAATTTGGTATCTAAATGGGTGAAGACTTGGAAAAAAAAAACTGAGATTATAAGAGTGATGAGTTTAAAAATAGTGAATTTTTTTTAATATAAGTAATTCTTTTATAAACGAGTTTCATTATTTTAAATATATTATTTTTTTATAAATATTTTTTTAAAGTTTTTTGACTTTTCTCTGTTTGTCTGATTTGAAGAATCAAGACAGTAAGATTATCCTTCGAATGAATCATTTGTCACGAAGACTTTCTTGTTAGGTTTATCATGGAAGTGAATCTAAACACATAAGGAATTAGCATCACTCTCTACACAAAATCTTAAGACAATAAGTTAATAAGTTTGCATCATTATTGCTCTAGTTTCTCATTTTTATCTAATGTGGAACTTAAACTCATACTTGGAACAAATAGAGTATATATCCTATAAGTAGGGAAGAGTTTCACTAGTTAGAATCTTGTGAGTTGTGGGTCAAGAAAACTAATTGCACTGTTTTTAAGTTATAAATATATTGAAATGTCTAATTTTATGATTGAATTGACTAAATGATTGATTTGTATGATGAGTATGATTGTTTGAATTGTGGTTAGGTTTTAAAATTACATGGATGGAGTGTATGATGAAATTTGAGAATGTTTTCTGATTGGATTGTATATGAGATTATTTAAGTTAGTGAAGGTTGTATAATTCAAATTTGGTATGTTTTGGCATATGTATTTGCTATTGAATTGGATTTGCAAAGCTGGAATGACATAAATTTACAGAGCTAGAATGACATAAATTTATAGAGCTAGAATGACATAAATTTGCATAATTATGTTTTGTAGAATTATGCAGACTCGTTGGACAAAAATATACTTGTTGGACAAAGCCAAAGTTAGTGAACTTCTAACTTGGTTATAGTTGAGCGAGGATATATTCTCGTTAGACGAAGTTAAAATCAAAGAGCTACTGACTTGGAAGTTGTTGGGCGAGAATATACTTGTTAAGCGAAGCTAAAGTTAGAGAACTCACTGACTTGACAGTAGGTGGGCGAGACAAGTCTCGTTAGAAGACTTTTGGAAAATTTAAGTTTGAGTTCAAGTGATAATTTCACTAGGCGGTCTATCTGGTCCTTGGGCAAGTGGGCCTTCAAGCACTACTCGCTAAGCGTGTAGATGTTCTCACTAAAGGAAATTAACAAAGTTCGTAATAGTTTATACGTACTCTTCTAGTATGTTTAATGTAAGAGTATATGATGTATAAATGATAGTTGGTTTATGATGTTCATATGAGAATCGTTGATAGAATTATAGATAAATATACATGCAAATAATGGTGTATGAAATTGTGATGTTCATGAGCTTGCTAATGGATATGAGCACTGTATGTGTTTGGCGTAATTCCAAGGATCTCGTAGGGAGATTCTATGGTGGCATTTTTTTAGTATATGTATTGATATATGGATTAAGTATTGTGAATTATCATGTCGCTCTAATAATCATCTAATCTAAAGTAGAGAATGGTAATGTATGTGGTGAGAGATGTAGGAGGTCTTGGTATGAGAGTTTTACCTTGGCCAAAGATACTAATCGACTAATCTTGTGTGTGGTAGGGTGAAACCCAATGACAATTGCTTTGTAGAGAGACTATTACAAATGCATAATTCACTAGAGTCTGATATCAATACATGTATTCAGATAATTGAGTTTGATATTAATACAAGTATTTGGATAACTGAGTTTAGTATGAGTCTTTATATGTGATATGATTGTTTTTATAAATGAGTGATGTATGATAATATATCTATATTTGTTTTATAAAAACTCTTTTGTACATTAACTTACTTTATTTTTTTTATGTTTCTGGTTTGTTTGTTTGCTTCTTTTACCATAATCACTTTATTGATATGAGCTCCTTAATTGCATTAGATATATTTTATTATTATGAATTTTTTATAATTGTATTAATATGTGTTTAGGATAATATGTTTTGTTTATCAATCTTATAATATATTATTTTATGTTAAAATTGGATGTCATACAATTTTTTAATATTGTTTAAAATAAGAATGTTTTAATTATGTTTATTTTAATATAAATAATTAACTATTAATCCATTTAATTTAAATAATAATTAATCTATTTACTAATAATTAATAGCATTTTTTTAATGATAATTAATGTTGAATGATTTCATTTAAAGTAGCATAATTAATTATCATTAATATTTAATATAAGATTATGATTACTATTACTAAATATATCTATTGAATTAATAATTTTCTTAACATTTTTTTAGTATTTAAGAAAAATATTTTAAATTATTTTTTTAATTTCATTACATATATTATATTTTAAAAAACTAAATAAAAAAATAAAAATTATATATTATATGAATTTATAGGAATAATTAATCAAAATATTATATTAAGTAATAAGTTTAAAGTAATGCGATTTAATATTATTAATATTATTTTGTATATACATTTAAAACATAAATTAGTGTGTAATTAATAATATATATTAAATTAATAAAAAATATTGATTATAGTACTAAAGAACTTATTTGTTGAACTTATTTGTTGTTTTTTGTTAAACTTTTTTGTTGTTGTTGTTTGGTTGAACTTGTTTGTTGTTGTTTGATTGGATTTGTTTCTTTTTACACGTTTATAGTTCATGCTTTATAAAATACCAAAAACTGAAATTTGTTGTTTTTTTGCTTTTCTGGTATCGTAGAGTTGTAAAAAAGTATCACAATTAATTAAAAAAACAAAAAAAAATTGATTAACGTCATATATTGTAAAAATCTGACGTTAAGTTAACATCGAATTACGTCAATTTAACGTTTACTAATATGACTTCGTTCGTGAATTCGTCGTTAAAAGCCCAAAATATTCAATGTTATATGCGATTTTTGTACTAGTGAGTAATTATTATATTACTGTGTGTGGGTAAGAGTGTGAGTGTGTGTAAACACTATAGTATAAACCATCAACTAATAGCATTTAAAGTTTGATTCTATAATATCTAGTTTATTTTGTTTATGGTATTGAAAGTTTTGTATTGTATTAATATACCATTTAATTGGTCTAATAATAAGTTACATATGAAATTACTTTGTTTTTTCATTCTTGTTTATACAATAGATGCTACAAAGCTCAAACATATCAAATTTTACAAGTAAAAAAACATTAAATTAGTTTTATCATACAAACAATTCATCATGAGTTGTTTCCATATGTGATAAAATTTCAGTGAAATTTTTGGAATGACACAAGATCTAAACTAGCTTAATTAAATTCTAATTATTCATTTGATATAATATTTAACCAATCCTGAAACAGAATAAAATAAGATGTATGTAAGTAATTTTAATGAATTTTTTGTTGTAAGTTATTACTGCATTCTAAAATAGATGTACATATCATAAGCATGCTTGTGATTCTCATTTGATATGGTTGAGGCAGAGAAGATACTGACAGAATATGACTCATATGAGATTAAAGTTAATGACCCTAATAAATCTTGATGTGATTGAAGTTATGAAAGTTTCACTTTTTTTTTCTTTTTTCTTTTTATTCATCAACCCAACTCTTCAATGTCTATTCTTAAAGCTAATATCCTTATATCTTAAAGGTGCAACCACATGTTATATTTATTCAATAGTGGTAAGATGAGTACCATAAGATGGATGGTTCAATCGAATTATAACCATTTTGTACTCAAGTTCTAAATTTTGAAGGGTTTTCAATCCTTCAATTTTTCTCCAATTATCATTTTATATTTTAACTTTTATTAAATTTTTCAACATATGGAAACTTTCAAATTGAATTATTGTTATCCTTAAGGTTAAATTAATTCAAGACAAAAACTAACTTTTTTTTATGAAGTAAGGTTTGTTAAATTCATCAAAAGAAAAAATTACAATATAATAAAAAATTCTTCTTCTAAACATATTTTTTTCTACTCATAGATAAAAAACGAAATTAATTAAAGATATATTTGATGTTTATTGCACAATGACATGTGATTCAAGAGAAATTCATGTGGAGCCCAACAAAAATAAAGTCATTTCAAAATGGTATGTTCTCAAGACTATGAGAAACCTCTTCTATAATAATTTTAGACATTCTCATAAGAAAGACGAACCCTCAAATTTGAGAACAAATATTTCTCAAGAGGGAGGGGATGATGACTTGGGTCTAAGCCCACCAATTTTTCAACGCCCAACTAGAAGAATGGCAAGAAGGCTTCATAAGGACTTAGAAGAGTCATCCAAAGAACCTAAGTAGTTATTTCCCATTTTAATTGGCAACTACTCAATGAGTCCAAACTCATGAAGATTGGAAAGCACATTAATACTCTAACCTGTCAGCGCCCAACACCTCATGTCTAGCACTCAGCAGTAATGTGCACAACATAGGAGAGCACGTGTTTATGGTGTAGCTAGCAGTTGTTTCATATGGTCAAATATGTGGCACCTGATATGAGAATTTAGCACGATGATCAATTGTGTAGTTAGCTCGAAAATGAGTGTTGAAATCACTATAAATTCAACACCCCTCACCCTTGTAAAATCACTTTCGAAAATTCTCAGGATATGCTAATGAATTGCTTCCAACCCTTTATCTTGAGAGTCACCTCCGCACTTGCTTCTTCCCTTACCCCTCTAGCTTTCTTCCACAGATGGAAGGTTGTCTGAGCTAGATCCCCTCCATTAAGAACTTCACTTCACCATCTAAATCATTGACCTTCATGAAATTTGGCAGTATTTGAAGTTACTTTTGTTTTTGGAGCAATGCTCCCTACACCTCACCAATTTCCTCTTATACCTCCCATTTTACACATTTTCCCTTTATTTATTAAATCATTTATTAAAATCAAATAAAAATTAATGATGAGTTAATGATTTCGTAACCACCACAACTAGGGGTGGGCAAACTGCACTATTTGCACTGCACTATAAATCCATTACAATTAACTATAAAATAGTTTAAAAAAACTGAACTGAACTAAAAAATAGTTCAAAAAAACTGAACTAAACTATTTTTTAGTTCAGTTAACTGAAATACAGTTCAGTAAACTTTTTTGTGAAAACAGTTCAAAATTAAAGCTAAATGATACTGAAAACAATTTTCAATTACAGGTAATTACAGTTCTCAATTAGAAGTATAAAACATTGTCATCCATTTGATTCTGTCATGGAGAATAAAATCACAAAGCCTTCCACCCATTCACTTTTATGTGTAAAAGCAGAGTTTCTATGGTAACAAGAAGACTAGAGACACCAAATTTGTATCCATTAAAGCTTCCATACATATCTACAATAAAGCAGCAAAAGAAGTTTTGGAATAAAGCATAACTCAGCAGAAAAAAAGGCATCATATTGATGTCATAGCTATCTCCTTTTACTGCCATATCAGCAGAAAAATATAAATATATATTTTTCCTTACACACCTTGAGAAATAGCACAGTAGACAGAGTTGCTCAGTGATGTAATCTTGTTGAACCTTCTAGGATGACTATAATCTGGTAAGAGAAACAAAAAATAAGAACACACTCTTGAAATCAAATCACATGCTCCAGAAACCAAAAGGAAAAACAACAAAATTGTTTGATGATTCTTTACACGTTCAAATTGAAGAGATACACAACATGATATATGTTGACTCAAGCCAGAAATCAAATTGAAATGAAATTCCTACTGCAAATACTAACCCTCCATATAGCTTGTTGGTATACCAGGATATAGAGCCATAGCCATTTTCTCCCATCTATTGCATATAATTAAACCAAAGAAAAAGTATTAGAGACACATTTTTAAAATAAATCATAATATTCCTGAAAAATTATCACAATATCTTATAACAATATGGCCATGAAAATGTAGCATACTGACAGTAATAGCAAATCTCTATTGAAGATGGAGTAAAGAATTAAAAACTTCATAAAACCATTGTTAGGGAAAACAACTTGTGATCCATAAATTAACAAACTCTACAAATACTAATTTTCTCTATACACAATAGTCATTAAGTTCAAGCTCAAGAATAACATCTTCAATAGCCTTACATTAAGCTCGAGGACTTACATCAATGCTTCTTTCTTGATTTTCAATCATCCAAATTAATAGCAGCACTTGAAGGTCCCACTTCATCTTGAGATGTTATCTCTACAAAAATAAAATAAAATATTTAATCATTTTTTAACACATAAAATATAAATTAAAAAATATATAAATTTGTCATATAATCTCACCTTGCTCAAATTTATCAAGTTCTTTAGGATCCTCGTCAAAAAGTATAGAGAAAGGTGTTCCTTTTAACCAATCTTGTGTACAAACAAGCACTTCCACTATTTTAGGCGTTAGGCAACTACGATAAGGACTAACCACTCTTCCTCCTGTACTGAATGTACACTCTGATGCTACGGTAGAGATAGGAATGGCTAACACCTCTCGAGCCATGTTCGCAAGGATAGGAAATCTAGTCGAGTTGACTTTCCACCAATGTAAAATATCAAGCTCAACTGACTTCATATAAGGTTCAGGATCCTCTCTCAAATATTTATCAAGCTCTGATATATAATCAAATCTACGTCCTGTAGCTCTTAGGTAGAAACTCATGCCATGAGGATCATCATCATCATCATCATCTAGTTGAGATTCTTGTTGGCTACTTTGAGAACCCTCCTCAATACCTTGATATTGTTCATAAAGTGTTTTTAAAGATGACAATAATTTTGATTTCAATTCATTGGCCATACTAGATTCAAAGAGGTAGTCAATGAAGTAATTAACAAAATTCAACTTACTCCTAGGGTCAAGCACAACAGCAATCAATAATAAGATATTAATTCCATTAGGATTTCCCTAATATTTTTCATACTTGCCCTTCATCCTCATTGCCATCAATTTTATGCTCAAATCACTACTCTCAGAATATTGTTGAATCCTTTTACCAATTCCAAACACCTCCTTCATATACATATGACTGGTGACATAAGAAGAACCAGAAATGCGTAGGGTAGAGTCATAAAACATCTTTAAAAATGGTAGAATAGACCTCGCATATTCCCAATCCTCTTCTAATGGCACACCACCATTACTTTTGGCCATTTCAACACTAAATTTCTTATCTTGCATATCTAGCAAGACAAAGGCATCTTTGTACTTCAAGCTTGCCTCTAACATTAAGTAAGTTGAATTCCACCTTGTTTCAACATCAAGACAAACAATACCTTTATAAGAAATTCCCTCTTGTTCAACACATGCCTTGAATCTAGCAAATCTAGCGGGAGAAGATTTCACATATTTAACTGCACTTCGGATTTTTGAAATTGAATCTTTGATTTCTTTTAAGCCCTCCTTCACAATTAAACTTAATATATGAGCACAACAGCGCATATGAACATATTCTCCCTTTAAGACGAGACAATTCCATGATAACATCCTTCTTTTGAGGTATTGGACCCCAACATCATTTGATGTAGCATTATCCACAGTGATGCTAAGGACTCGCTTCAACTCCCAATTATTCAAACAAGCCTCAACATGTTTAGCAATGAGCTCCCTTGAATGTCCCATTGTTTGAGAAAAATTCAAAATTTTCTTTTGAAGTTTCCAATCATTATCAATAAAGTGAGCTGTTAAACTCATGTAATTTAGGTTTTGGATTGAAGTCCATGTGTCTGTAGTTAAACAAACCCTCTCACACTGCTTTGATAGAAACATTTTCAACTTTGCTTTTTCCTCTTCATAGAGTTCCCACATTTCACGCCTCAATGTAGTGCGGGATGAGACTTCAAATCGTGGTTGAAAGGACCATACAAAGTCACGGAAGTCCTCATTTTCCACAAATCGAAAAGGAAGCTCGGACTTCACAAACATCTTCACCAACTTCATTCGAGATGCATTTTGGTCAAATTTAGAAATAGTTGGTGAAGGGCTAACACTAACTTCTGTAGTTGATGATAAAAGCTTTTGCCTTTTGAATGCTTCTTTATTAAGATTTTCTTTGCATCTCGTCAAATGATTCCTCATCCCGCTTGTTCCAGCCAAATATTTAATCAAATCACCACAATAATTGCATTTAGCCTTCTTCTCAGAATAAGGGTTTTGTTTAGTAAAATGTCCCCACACATCTGATCGACCTTTACTATTCTCAATTGACGATGAATCGATATAAGAAGGTAAATGATCCATTCTAGAAGTATTTAGTGTGAGGGTTTCTACCGTTTCTGACATTCACGTCACTACATTAATTAAGAGTTCAATCAAACAAAAGGTAAATTTATCTAAATGATGATGATGATATAGGGTCTGAAAAAAAATTCAGAAATCACATCACTACATTGATGAAAGTGTTGTGATAAACTCTGAAAACAAATTCAGAGTTTATAAATATTAAAATATATTACTACTTGATAGGTAGCCATCTATATGAAGTTTTGACCACGTGGTTGTAGCCATTGAAGAAACATATGATTTAGAGACTATGAGATTGAGAACTACAACATTCATTGAAACACATTTGAAACACATGAATAATGAATAATGAACGTAGATCATTTGCTACGGACACAATTTCAGTATAAAGACAAGAAAAGGTCTAAGAATGTTAGCAAAAGTAATTTCCAACATAAAGAATTACAAAAACAACAAAGTGATTCTAACAAATACAAGAATTACAAGTCTTGTACCATTATGGAGAAAAGGAATGAAAATTTGATAAAAACATGAGATACAACAACTGTAAAAGATTTGGCATCATTTTGCCAAAATAATGTTAGAAATAATGTTAGAAATAAAAAGAAATAGAGTAGATCAGCAGACTGCACATCAGCAATCATAGGATGATGATAATAGTTTATAAGCTTTGGATATGTTTTTAATTTATAGACTTCTAATGTATTCACTGATGGTTTATTTTGGGTAGGCATCACTTGTTTATGAGGTATACTCAGTAGGTCCTCTCCACTCCACTAAGTTGCGTAAATCATGCTCAATTTACAAAATACTGAAAGAGACAGAATGCTAATGTATACTTATTAATTACTTCCAAAAATGTTTTCTATCTACTGAGAATATCTGCAAACATAGACATCATAGTCGTGGAGTTAAAATGTTTAAGTCAGTTATTGAATCATGTCCAAGATAATCTTTTGAATAAAAATAAATAAATCTGTTGAAACTTATAATTCAAAATCAAAGATACCCTCAAATGAAAGTTAAGCGTACATGATGCAGAACACAGAAAAAGCAACCCTGAGAGGCTCAGGAAATTGTCAAAGGCTACTTGGAATAGCAGTTGTCAGCTACTTAAGCGTGGTCACTACCATTTTGAACCTACCAGCAGATAAGGACAGAAGGTCACGCTTAGTAGTTTGATTATAACAAATACATAATACTGGACTATATATAAAAATACTATATTTTGAAGCTAATTATAACAAATACAAAATACACACATTTCTATTCACCTGAATAAATTCCATTCTCTCTCAAAATTGTTACAGCTGGTTAGACAGATTTAATGCTCAATACCATTTTTCTATTTCCCATCACTGCTTCCTGTACTTTCATTCCAGCCACTACAATTTCCACACTCTGGCCCCTCAATCTATGCTTCAATATAAGGCCACGCACACGAGTGTGCCACCATATGTTAGACAGAATTAAAGTACGTATATGAAATTGATTCATGCATCAGAGTGTTGTTGATAGGAAAAGCTAAATATTTTCCATGAAGTAAAGTCTCCTAAGGCCTATAATTGATGAATATGAATACAGGGTACCTTGAGATGACAAGATCTTCACACGTGCTTCAGTAATGTCTAAATGTCTATATCAACCTATACTTGACCCACATTCCTTGGTTTTGGTTTGAAACCTGGAACTGTGGATAACACTTCTACTCCAATTTGACCTGAGGTACACCTTAGATTTGGAGGGGATATAGGCCACGTGCTGTGGAAGTAATAGCACATGCAAGGCTGAAAAAAACATGTACTTCTTAACACAATGAGTGAAATTTGTTTGAAATTGTAAATTTGTTGGAGGTATAACTTCATTATTAAGTTTCATTCATGTTCTTACAAAATCTAATGTAAGGATTTGGTTTGTTTATCTATCAATTCTTGGTAAATACTGATGAGAAAAGTAACTGTATATAATTTCAAGATTTTATTAAAAAATAAAAACACGTATATTTCGGTACATGTATGATTTATTATATATAGATATGCAATATTGACATATAATTCCTTTTCAACAGGTTAAGGTTTGTTATTTTATCTTTAAAAATAAATGGCCCTCTTTAGAAGATCATGATTAAAAGAATCCTATTTGAATGACAATGAATTTGGTGGGCCATATTAACTGGTAGTTATACTCGTGATAAGGAAACAATAATGAATGGAAGTTGCAGTCTTTATTGAGTTACATATAATTTACTCAATCAAAGTTCTTACTGTGCAGGTTTTTATGAAACCAAAGGTTGAAACAATAGTCTGACTAAACTTCGGAAGAACACAATGAAATGAGTTAAAAATGGTTTATAAAAGAAGTTACATGTTATCAGAACACCATATTCAGTAACATTATACCATTAGATATTCCTACATGGATTATTCCAAGGACCACAACAAGAAGCAAATTTTTACACTTCGTTAGTTAACTTTCTTGGATCTTCAATGAGGACAACTAAGACACACACTTCAGATTTCACAACCGATGAACATTCTTTAGCTGCATTAGAATAATGTTGACTTTTCTGTATGTTTCCTAGCACCACTCAATGTTCAGCTTTGGCTGGCTACTGCCATCACTGTTGCGTCCACCCTCATTGTACACTCCATATACAAATTGACAAAAGGCTGCCCGACTGAAGGAAATTTCTCAAATCCTGGACCCTAACATTTATGCAACCAACCATGTATAATCTCCTTGTCAATTTCCTAATCTCTTTTCACCAACTTGCAATTAATCACATACCTTAAATCTTACCCTATCTCACCTTCAAATTATCACATGCTTTCCGACTACAATACTATCCCACTACCCCACTCACCCACCACACATCCCTGAATTCAAGAACCACTGAACCTAGCAGCAAAGGTTAAAGACACAAAGCCTTTAGCCTATAATTAAAAGAATAAAACACAAGCCCCAAATCAGATAAAAGAATTTTGAATCAAATTGCAGCAACGAGAAATTCACCTTCATCGTCATGGAAAGCCAAATCATGAACTAGAAAACCTCACTCACATCACTGTCATACGCAATCATGTTAAAAAATGGAACACGTCTTTCACTCACGGGTCACGTGGATACCATGTTATTAACGATTTAGATGCTCTCAAGGAA
This sequence comes from Vigna angularis, assembly GCF_016808095.1. NCBI lineage: Eukaryota > Viridiplantae > Streptophyta > Magnoliopsida > Fabales > Fabaceae > Vigna > Vigna angularis. Next base: position 35,689,494 of record NC_068971.1, on the reverse strand, counting down.
AATGACTAAATTGAACAAAAATTACAAAAATTGTGACAACTTTAAATTCTCGAAAAAGTCAAAGATCACTTTAAACAAAATAGGCGAAAATAGGGACCAAAATAGGTATTAAGCCTTAAATTTTTTTATAAAATATTTATAAAAAAATGTTGAATATATTAAAAAGTCAAACACGACTAACATGACACGTGTAATTTTAAAAAATATTTTTTTATTTTCCTTTTCTTTTACATGTTTTTCTTTTTTTTACTTTCGTTCTTTCATATTCTTCCTAGCTAGCACTAAGGATCACCTCCTTTGTCCAATCAACCCACTACCAATAATGCTAATCGTATTTGGAACACTCATTGGTGTCACCGGTACGAATCTCTCCTTTTTCTTCTTCACCACCTACGAGAGATCCAATCATCCATTGATTTTCCAAACTCCTTCCACAATATTAAAATAAAAACTTAACATATCTCATGTGTATTAAGTTTCAACTTCCTTCAAAAGCATCATTTTTTGTGTTTATTTGCAATACAATGTCTCGACACAACAATTGATGAGTCATAAAATTACCATTTTGCGACATAATGATATCATATGTGAAGGACAAGTTACACATAATAAATTCATAAAGTAATCACATAATTGTTATTCAATGTAAGTTTCCAATTCTTCATAAATGAAAGTAGTCTCAAAGCTAAATAACAATAACTATGATTCTTAGGGGTGGACAAAATTAACTTAATTGTAGTGAATTATCCATTAATTGTACTATATTGAATTAAAAAAATTGAACTATTTACAATACAAATTGAATTACACTATTTTATAGTTCAGTTTTAGAAAATGGAACCTCTAAAGTTATAATTCAATTAATTTCTCAATAAATTAAAACTAATTCATTTTATACTTTTTACTTGTTTGAGAGTCTCTAAATTTACACTTTTGTTTAACTATTGTCGATTAGACCAAACCTTGGTAATTAAAACTGACTTTTTGAATTTAGGTAATTTTAGGTAAGGGTTGACTTAGTCGAATTTCGGTTGGGACTAACTTAACCGAGTTTTAGCTATGCTCGACTTGGCCAAATTCAAACAATTTTTTGTTAAAGCTGACTCAGTTAAATTCGATCGATTTTTGATCAGGATCGTCTCGACCATTCATGACCATCCCAGATGAATTCTGTTGATTTTCACCAACGCCGACTCAGTTAAATTTTGTCAATTTCGATTGGGACCAACTCGACTAAGTTTTACGATACTGTCAACATAATTCGACCAATTAAAATTTCGGTTGAAAATTTAATTTTACAAATTTTAAAAAAATATAAATGACTAAATTTTTATATTTTTATATTGATTCTATACATCTTATATGAAGTTTGAAATACATATAATAAATTTGACTTATTATAATGATTTTTTACATATATGTTGTGACATCCGGGCACTGACGAGGGCGGGGAGTGACGCTGGTGCAAGAGGCATGGTGTAGGGGGCACAGACAAGGAGCGGCTCCTGGCAGCTTCGAGTGGAAGGGGTACATGGACGAATCGAACATACACCGGAATGAGAGGGATCTGGAGATTGTATAGGTATGGGACTATACAGTTGAAGGATAGCTTAAAGGGATTGATTTGACTACTCATATCACCAAATGCATTTGCTTTTCGGTGACCCATAAAAACTCCTTGGTTAGGCGTGCTTAGCCTGCAATTATAAAAAAAATTTATAGAACCGTTATAAAATATCTTATCTACATTAATGCGTCTAAAGTAAATTTTAAATCTATTTTATTTATAGTAATTAATTAGACTAATTTAATTAATAAGTCAATAATTAAATTTAAAAAATTTATCACGAATATATATATATATATATATATATATATATATATATATATATATATATATATATATATATATATATATATGTGTGTGTGTGAAATGGTTAAATCATTTTATTTTATATCTATCTTATTTCCATTTAATTTACATTCCGAAATCTATTAATAACCCACTATTTATTATCTAACTACAATTACCATTTTATTTATTTATTATTTAATCATTGTTATCAATTGTTATTATTTATTTATTTCATTTGAATATACAGTCACACGACATATCTTTTCATACATACGTCGGAGAATTTGGATAGATGTTTAAATAAAGAATTTTTAAAGAATACTTTTGTTTATATATACAAAAAAATTGGAAATTTGTTTTAATAAAGAATAATTTAGTTTATATGCCAGAATTTGGAATTTTCTTTTTTACAAAGAATTTTAAAAGAATAATTTACTCTCTACTACCTTTAAAATGTTAACTTAGAAATTCTTATAATTTAGAAACATTTTGAGTTATAGAATTTAAATTAACATAGCAACAATTTAGATTTAACTGTACTCAGTTTTTAGATTAAAAGTACATATAAGTTGAACTATTTTTTTTTTGAGAAAATAATAATTGAGTTATTTTTTTAAGGGTTAAATATGATTTTAGTCCTCAAGCGAATTTGGTTTTAATTCCTCTTTCAAAGTAAGGTACATTTTAGTCCTCTTCCTTTAGGAAACCATAATTTTCCGTTCTCCAAATCCAACGGCGTTAAAAAAAAAAACTGAGCTGGCTAACGGTGTAATGCCACGTCATTTTTTTTTCTGAGTCAATCTCCCTCCCACACTGGTGCCGTCTCGACTCCGTCTCCAAGCAGTTCCTCCTCTCCAACTTGGCCCTCCACGGCAAGACCCGTCTGGACTCCTTCGCGGTCTTCGCCGCCCCCTACGGCCACTGCCGGCAATTCTTCCAAGAACTCCACGACGCCTCCGATATCTAATTCCTGATCACCTCCCACGCCAACCCTCACTTCACCTCTCTCCCCCTTCCTCTCCCACCGCGTTCTCGTTTTGCTCGATGACTTCGCCGTCAAATCCTCACACTCTCTCTTCTTCAACTCCCTCAAATCTCGAGGCTTTGATCTCCATTTCCACCTTGCCGATGACCCCCAATTTCAGATTTTGTTGATTCGGGTCATGATTTTGTTGATCCAAAACGTAATTAAGAAGAAATTTTCTGAGTTTTTGGGTTTGATTTGGGGTTTTTTGGGCTGTTGTGTTTTGAGGGTTTTGTCTTGCAGGTGAGGAGGAGCTTCGCCGTTTGGATGTTCGACGGTGTTGCTTGGGGCGTAGGGAAAAGTCTCACGGTGTAGGTTTCCTAGAGGATTGGGGGGTTTTTCGATTCTGATGGTTATGCTGTGGAGGCTCGCGACGAGAGTGAATGGTTGCTCATGGTGGTGGTCCGATGCGAGCTTGTAGAGGACGACGAAGGAAGAGTGGTGGCAGAGATATTGAACTCGTAATGGCACTGCTCGCGTTGGGTGGAGGTGCGATGAGGTTGCTCGCGTCTGGGTGTTGATGGTGGAGGTGCGTGATGGAGGATGTCGGAGGGTTTCTGCAGCGGCAATTTCACGGCGACATGATGGTTGGCCGGCACGACATTGTGTTGGCAGTGTGGCATTGACGACGGGAAAGATTGACGTGGCAGAAAAGTTGGGAAGATTTGGTTAGGTCAGAACAAAAAAAATGGCGTGGCACTTCACCGTTAGCCAACTCAGCTTTTTTTTAACGCCGTTAGATTTGGAGGACAAAAAATTATGATTTCCTAAAAAAGAGGACTAAAATGTACCTTACTTTAAAGGACTAAAAACAAATTCGTTTGATAGATTAAAGACTAAAAACATATTTAACCATTTTCTTAATAATACTACCAACAAAGTGAAATTTTAACGGAGAAAAACTGAAAACTTAACTGTTTCCTCAGTTTTAACTACAATCAACATTCCTCATTTATTTATTTTTTCCCAATTATCTGATATTTATGTAAATATAAATTTGAATTTTAAAATCTCAATTTTTTATACATATAATTAATTCATAAGGTTAAGAATTAAATTTTATTCCAAACTTAAAAATATATTATTATTTTTTTATAAACAATATTTAAAATAAACATAATTTTAAATATGAGAACTTTCAGGTAAAATTGTTTTAGATATAAAGAAAACTAAAATCTCATCAGAAAATAATAATTGTTTTCTAAAATAATACTAAATTAAAAGCAAAAAATTAAACTGAAAATTGTTACTTCAATCACACTAAGGAAATAAGAAAATAAAGAAAAAGAAAATTAATACTGAAGTGCATATCTCATATTTATTAAACTAATTAACACTTTATCATTCTAATTTTATAATCTATAATTATAACAATATTAATATTCATATAATTAATCTGAAGTTAAGAACAAAAATCATGATCAGTATTTTTATTTTTTATTTAATGATTTTTTTAATTTTTTAATTTTTGAAATATAGAATAACAGTATATTTTTACTTGACTAGTTACATCAAATGATAGTACGATGATATATTTATAAATCTCCAGAAAATTTAAACTGTTTTACTTCAATTTAAGAAAATACAAGTGAAGAATTTCAACCGAATGAGTGGCTTATCAGAAAATTTAAACTGAATAAGTTGAGGATGAGTTCTGGTAGACTCTTACTCTATAAATACAGCATGGAAGCACCAACACAAGCCATTTGGAACGAAGAATCAGAGAAAAAATGACTATGAAGATCTTTCTTATTTTCTTGAGCTGCTTCACACTATGCTGTTTTGCAAAGCAAAGGTCAACTTTGCACATAAATGTCACGGAAGGAGCTGGGAGAAAAATTCCAGATACCTTCTTCGGAGCATTTTTTGAGGAAATAAACCATGCAGGAGCTGGGGGATTGTGGGCCGAGCTTGTTCGAAACCGAGGTTTCGAAGAAGGAGGCTCAAGTGTTCCCTCAAATATATTTCCATGGGCAATGGTGGGAGATGATTCAACCATACAGATCTCAACCGATCGTAGCTCTTGCTTCGATCGAAACAAAGTTGCATTGCGTATGGATGTTCTCTGTGATGGACCCAAATCTTGCCCACCTGATGGTGTTGGCATCTCCAATCCTGGTTTCTGGGGCATGGTCAGTGCCTTCTCATCTCTCACAACTCTTTTTTTTTTTAAAATGTTTCTCATATCTATAATTAATGTCTCTCATGTTCCATCAGAATATTGAGAAAACACACAAGTATAAAGTAGTGTTCTTTGCCAAAGCAAGTGGTGTGGTTGATCTTCGCGTCTCGTTTGTTGGATCCGATAATACTGAGTTGGCATCAAACAGCATTACGTCTGTAGGTCACAATGTTACAGAGTGGACGAGGATGGAGACCGTACTGGAAGCGAAGGCCACTAACCACAATGCAAGTCTCCAAATAACGACAAGCAAGAAAGGAGTTTTATGGTTAGATCAAGTTTCAGCTATGCCACTAGACACGTTCAAGGTAAGTATGCATCTCATGCTCAGGAATGCAATGCAATGCAATACTTTTGTTGTGAGTTTTTGTTAACATTGTGTTCCCACAGGGTCATGGATTCCGAAAGGACCTTGCTCAGAGGGTGGCCGCTTTGAAGCCCAAATTTTTCAGATTCCCTGGTACGTAGGTTGAGCTCAAAGTTAATGATAAGAAAGTGTTGTATTGAGAAATATGTAATAACAGTATTGGTGGGTTGCATTAGGTGGATGTTACGTTGAAGGAGGTTATATGAGAAACGCATTCAGATGGAAAGACAGCGTGGGAGCATGGGAGGAGAGACCTGGTCACTTCGGAGACGTTTGGAGTTATTGGACCGACGATGGTTTTGGCTATTTTGAGGGCCTCCAAGTACCTTCTTTCTTCTCCTTTTCCTTTTTCTTTTTCCTTTACCTTTTGATAATTCAAAATCTTATCTTTCTCTTTCCTTTCTCCATCAGTTTTCAGAGGATATCGGTGCCTTGCCTGTCTGGGTTTTTAACGATGGTATATATACGTAAAAACATTATTTGTGATAAAAAATATCATTGAATTTTTCATTCTGATCCATTATTTGGTTCATATATATAGGTCTCAGCCTCAATGACGAAGTGGATACCTCTATGATCGGACCTTTTATTCAAGTGAGAGTTTCTTCATTTTGTTAACTTTTTAGAAATTCTAAATTTAGAATTGTAGTTTAAAGAATGTGAATTGTGTAACAGGAAGCTCTGGATGGACTTGAGTTTGCAAAGGGTTCGGCAAAGTCAAAATGGGGATCTCTAAGAGCTTCCATGGGACATCCCGACCCATTCGATCTCAGAATCGTTGCCATTGGAAACGAAGAGTGCGCCATGTCTAAGTATCGAAGAAACTACCTCAAATTTTATGACGCCATCAAGCAAGCTTATCCAGATATTGAGATTATCTCTAACTGCGATGCTTCTCAAAAACCCTTGGATCATCCAGCTGATTTCTACGATTTTCATGTAAAAGCTTTTCTTCGATTTTTATCATGTCATAATAATTATCTATACAACTCTTTCTTAATGTATACATTTTTCAGATTTATACAAATGCCAACGACATGTTTTCGAAGCATACGAAATTCGATGACGCACCACGATACGGTCCAAAGGTTTGAGTTCTTTTTAGGTATATTTATATGATTATGATATGAATGATTATGAAGAGGGAAGATGAAGTTTGATTGTGTTGGCAGGCGTTTGTGAGTGAGTATGCCGTTTGGCAATCGGACGCCGGTAATGGAACTCTTCTTGCTGCCGTGGCTGAAGCTGCATTCCTTATTGGATTGGAAAAGAATAGGTTCTGTCTCCTTTTCTTCATTAATTCTATCTCTCATTCTTTCTTATTTCTAAATTGTTTTTGTTCTTCAAACAGTGACGTCGTCCACATGGTTAGCTATGCACCGCTTTTCGTAAACAAAAACGACAGAAGGTAATTTTGTTATGCTTTTTGATTTGAGCAGTGTTATTTTTGTGGAATGATGGTATTTAATTTGAAATGGTTTGTAGGTGGACACCCGATGCAATTGTATTTGACTCTCACCAGAGCTATGGAACTCCCAGCTATTGGATTCAACATCTTTTTAGCACTTCAAGTGGAGCCACTTTGCTAGATTCAACTCTTGAAAGCACTTCCGATTACATAGTTGCATCAGCAATCGAATACAGAAATCCTTCAGAGAAGAAAATGTATTTGAGAATAAAGGTTGTAAACTTTGACAGTGATCCCCACAGGTTTAGGTTTTCTATCAGTGGAGTCGATTCGAAGGTTAAAGCATATGGAGCAACGAGAACAGTGATCACAGGGCCTAACGTCAAAGAAGAAAATTCTTTTTCTGAACCTAACAGGATTGTCCCACAACACAGTTCTCTGAAGAATGCTTCTTCAGACATGACTCTCATGCTTCCTCCTTACTCCCTTACTTCCTTGGATCTCTTCATATAGACTCTCAACACCACTTCATTCTTTTCTTTTTCTTTTCTTTTCTTTTCTTTTTTTTAATAAATAGGATCCTACCATGTATTTTTTCATTAATTTTATACACATTTTTTCTTCTCATTTATATTAATTTCTTTTTCTTCTCATTTTTTCTTTTTCTTTTTCTCATTTATAAAATATGCACAAATACTAAAACATCAATAAATTTTAATAAGGTTATGAGTCTCATTAAATTTCTTCTAAGATTTCAAATTAAATATTTAAATGTGATACATTCCTTCTTAATTGTCATTTATGCTTCATAAAATTTGTATTAAAAAAATTTTCCCAAGTAATTGCTTACTTACTGTGTCACTAATTTTTGTAAGAATTACATATAGAAATTTTTTGAACAAGATTGAGTCTCACTAAAATTCTTTTAAGGTTTAATAAGTTTTTAGTTTCATAAATTTAAAAACACTAATTAAAAAATGACATATTACATAAGTTATTGACATATTATATTAGTTTCAAAATTAATGTTGTCTCAAACGACATAATAAGTTTGACACATATCACATCGGTTGATCAACCGGTATAAAACAAGATCATATCACATCAGTTGTAACCATAATCAATTTAGAATTGAAATATTAATTAGTGTTGAACAAATCATATTACATCAGTTGCTGATATAATATGCCCTTACTCTTTTGAAAAAAAAAACATATCACATTAGTTAAGTTAAGAATCGATGTAATATACCACACATTTGTAACTTAATTGATGTGATATATACTGTTTTTTTTAAAGAACAAAATGTTGCTAGCTACAACACCATATCATGTTGTAATCAAATTTACATAGATTCCATATTGTTGAGAATGACAATATTTGATGTTTTGATGTAATAAATCCTAAAGTTTTACTTAAACATCAAGACTTCTCATCAACTACAATAACATACTTTAAATGTCCAAATAAAACATTATGCTAAAGAGAATGAGTACTAATATTTATGCCACAAGAAATATCTTGTTCATTCATTGCAAATTTCTTCAAAAATGTTCGTAGCCAATGATTTATTATTGTAAAAAACCTGTAGTAGATATAATACACACACACACACATATATATATATATATATGTGTGTGTGTGTGTGTGTGTTAGGAACAAGAAAAAAAAGGAAAGAAAGAAATAAAGGAGACAAGAATTTAACGTGGTTCAACATACAAATGCCTACGTCCACGACTACATTAGGAAATATATTTATATTTTGGTGTATCTCTTAATTTTTACTGAGGGTCGCTTATATAGCTAAATAGAGAAAAACATCTCATAGTATTAAGAGATGTGTGACTAAATTAAGCTCCACAATACTAACAATTCTCCCACTTGGAGCTTGATTTACATTATCACTTAGTGTAGTTGCTTTCATCATCAATTATTCTTGAAGGCCAGTTGAGGCAATACAAAACCTCAGCTTATTTGTTGTGATAGTCTTGGTCAACATATCAGCAGGATTATTTTCATGTGGAATCTTTGATAAAGACAAGTCTCCATCATTTATCAGATTTCTGATAAAATAATACTTCTATTCAATGTACTTGCATCTAGAATGAAGAACTAGATTTTTAGCAAGATATATAGCACTTTGACTATCAGTGAATAGTGGAGGGTCATATTGATATTTCCCTAATTATATTAAAAGGTTCTTCAACCGTATTACCACCTTCATTGCTTCTGAGCTAGCTACATACTCAACTTTAATGGTTGAGAAGGAGACTCTTCCTTGAAGTTTATACTTCCAACTAATAATTGTACCACCCAACGTAAAATGTAATATGTTGTGCTCTTTCTACCATCCAAATCTCCTTTCAAGTCTGCATCAGAGAACCCTTGTAAAGTTTATAGATGCATGACACTTTAGACATGTAAGATTCTTCTTTTTTTGTATGAGAAGATTGTCTTTTTGAAAACATTAAGTGAGTTCCCAAAGGTGTATTTATGGTTTTATCATTTTCAACATTGAATCTGTTGAGCAATTTCTATACATTTCTCATGAGATTAGTTCAAAATAACTTCAGATCTATCCATGAAGATTCTCATACCAAGAATTTGTTTGTTTGGGCTAAGATCCTTCATTTCAAAATTTTCTAACAATTGTTTCTTCAACTTGTTAATTTCTGCCATATTAGCTCCTACAATCAACATGTCATCAACATATAAAGCAAGAATGATATAACCATCAACATATTTTGCTGTCAGAATTTCTCCCTGGGTGCCCCTCCAGGGGCGCTGAGCCCCATTTGCTTCGGAAATCTCGCGCCCGGGCGCACTTCCAGGGTCGCTGAGCGTGACCTTTGCTGATGTGTCAATTTGAGTCTATTTAAACCTAATTTTTTTTTCTGCTCAATGTTGTCCTAAAGAATGTAATTTATGTTCAATTTAGTTCTTTTTGCAGATAACGTTTAAATCGTTAACGACGTACTGTCTAGCTATGCAATAAATGATACATCACCCTTGACACATTATCATCATCTCCTACCTCCAGAAACCTAATTTCCCCTACACAGAAACCCTAGCCACCACCTAACCCTAACCGCTGCTGCCACGGTCACGACCAACCACCATATTTGCACCTCCATCATCTTCTCCGTCCAGCAACCACCCAAAAACACCACCCATGGCCACCTACCAGTACCTTCATTGGCGCCACCCGTGCATCCAACAACAACCACCATGAAACCCATTATCGCGAATCAAATAAACCCAACATGAAAAAAGAAATTCATGGAAAAACGGAGAAGAACCCTCATCCCCAACAGAGAAGAACCCTCATTTTAAGTTTAGAAACCCTAACATTCCCAATCTGAACCCTCATCCCCCACTTTGCAAAACCTAAAACCCAGACCTACAAGGACGAACAGAATCCCTAACCACTCACAAAACAGAGAAGAACCAAGAATTCCTCAAATCAATTTTGAAACAAAAATCATATATTCCAATTTACAAAAACCAGATAACACAACAAAAACCCCCAAATCGAAACCCTCAATCGCGAGTCCTATTGCTGCGAAACTTCCTGAGAACGGTGGGCTTCTCGCATCGCAACTACATCGGAGATTGAACCTTCGTGGAGGCGATGCCGCTTTAACCCTCACCGTATCGCGAGAAAGGAGTTCGCTCTCGTTTCTGCGAAATTCTGGCAGACCCACTATGGTCAATTGGATCATCGCAAGCTTCAGTTTTCCTCTGGCGACGCGCAGGCGTAAGGAAGCCTTTCCTCCTTGCATTCAAAAGTTCTAATTTTTTGGGTGGGGAAGGGGCTGCCACGTGGCAAGACAGGTCAAGAGTTAAATGACATGACATTCACTTATACTTATTGCAAAACTGGACATTGTACCGTTAACGATTTAAACGTCGTCTGCAAAAAAGACTAAAACATAAGTTACATTCTTTAGGACAACATTGAACAAAAAAAAAATTAGAACTATTTCAAATAAAACTGACAAAAATTGGTATTAAGCCTTTTATTTAACTGTTTTTTAATTTAATATTTTTAAATTAAAATAATTATTTATAATAAATTCTTAAAATTAATTATATTTTCTTTTATAATTGTAATTATAATAATTTTATTATAATAAAAAATAAACATGCACTAGTCTATATATGTAAGGTTTCTTACCTAAAAGATATATAATTACCAATTATCTACTGATCAAGTTTATAAAAAAAAAACAATTTTACTAATTATTATACTTAAATATAATGTTAATTTGTATATCTTTCAAAGATTTGATGATAGTTTTATACTTCAATTTGTTTAATTTTTATTAAAATAAAGCACAAGTCATGCAGTAAAATTTAGTCATTTTTATTAAAATAAAGTACGAATTGTGTAGTAAAATTTAGTCATGAAAGTATATAACTTGTTTATAGATATAAAAGTAAGTTGGAATTATTATAAGAGATTTTCTTTTACACATTGTTTTCTAATTTTATCTTTTAAATATTTTTAAAATAAAAATAACTATTTTATCAATTTAATTTTTTAAATAATTATTTCTTTAAATTTAAATTATTTATTCAAATTCAATCATTTTGTTAATTTGATTGTTTTTTTAAATTTAACTATTGTTTATCATAAAATACCAATAAATTATAAAAATTATTTATATCTAATTTATAATAATAATAATAATTTTATTACTTTTTATTATCCTAAAACGAACGTGTTTCACTAATAAATATAGTAATAATATAATTTAAAATATTGCAGCAATAAAAACTATAAGAACTAATTCAAATCGAATTATAAAATAACAATTTGGTTGAATTTAAATTTTATATTAAATTTATCAAAGTTAAATCCAACAACATTTAATTTTCATATCCAATTACAATAACTAATTATTAAAAAATAAAACTAAATCCTAATTTAAATAATGTGGAATGGGGTAAAATTGTACTGCAATAAATTTATATGCAAAAATCAGCTTATTAATATAAGATTATTGTAGTTCCTTGCTACCAACAATCTATTTTTACTCCCTAAATTATCCTTAAGTTATATAATTTTTTTAATTTGGTAGTAAAGTACATATTTAAATAAGTATAGCAGGTCTCAGTATTGTTTAGATATTTATCTATAAAATTATTTAAGTTAAAAAAAAAAGAGATGATAAGATTTTAAAAAACACAGGAAACCGAACCTTGTATCCAATTTGCTATCAATTCCAGTATCCGACACTGCAACAGCAATAAGTTTGGGTTAAAAATAAATAAAAACTATCCAAAGGAAAAATAAAACCCCAACATCCAAACCTCTTTCATCTAGGCGGCGGAGGCGGCGGTCGTGCACGGCGGTGCTTCACCTTCTAGATTTCTTTCATCTGTAAGTATTTCGGATCTATCGAGGCCTTGAAGAACTCCGCTTCTCACTGTTCATTGTGAGCAGCTTCTCTTAATTTATTTATCGCATGCTAGGTTTCGAGTTCTTGAAACAAATTGAATCGACAAAGTTTCTCCGTGTGTACTGGCGCTTTTCTTCAATCAAGTTTCATATGTCTTGATTTTGACCAAACCGTTTTCTTTCCCCCATTTTCTTGGCTATCGACATTATGATAGAGCCGAGACCGAATGAGTCTTATAGCTTCCATATGGAGAAATATGGGTCCTTTTTGGTCGGTCTTATGTTATGTTATATGCGATGCATTCACATACCCTTTAAGGATGTTGCACTGTCTTCTGATTCTTAATGCGATACAAGTGGTGTTTCTATCACTTGCTGTTCTCAATTATTTTATTCGATTTAAAAATTATTACAATTTATTGACTATTTTACCGCTTTAGTTGGTGCGGATGTGCTATGTTGGCTGGTTTGTAGTTGTAGTAAATAGGTCTTTACTAGAGCGTGGGAGTGAGATTGGAAGAGGTTGTGGCATCTTGCTTTTGCAGTGTGTTGGTGACAATCTTATTTCTGGAAGAGTCAACTGTGTTGTACTAAAATTTTGAATATCCTTTTCCCTCTTCATTAATTTCATGTAGACCTTCCTAATATTCTTTTCCTCGTATTTTTAGCTGTGTGCCATGTTCCTTCTTACTTATTTTGAAGTTCCTGGTGGTAATTCCTTGACCTTGAGCTGTGTTAAGTGCCATGATCCTGGACCAAACAACAAATGATTTTGAAGCACGAATGATTGGAATGTTTTTTAATTAATGAATTGATATATTTTTTCACAGAAGGTTGATGTATTAATCTTGGTGATGTGTGCTCATCCTGAAATCTTCTTTATGTTGTGGCTCTTTGGCCAGGTTGCTTAGAGGCTATAGGAGATAATGAGTAAATTTTAGATCTAATTGGTTTTGTCTATCGACATGATTGACAGTAGAACATTATAGTGTTATTTGATTGATATTTCCAATTTCACCCAGTAGGAAAAAGGCTTAATTGTTGTTACTGTTGTTGAAGTGGGAGAAAGTGAAGATTCATCTGTTTATTGAAAAGATTGATTTGAGTGGTAAATGTTCCTGGGTTATTCTTTGGAAGCAATTCAGTACATGCTACCAACTTACTAAGGGAAAGTCTGGTACAACTTCACATATGTTGGAAATGGGTCTAATAAGTCACATGATTGTCCAGATTCATGTGGCTATTAGAAATATGTATTTAGTGCCCTTTACTACTATTAAATGTAAAAACTCTTGAATCCATATAAATATAAGGTTGCTGGGCTATTTTTACTGTAGCAATTCACTACGTATTATTGTTAAACTTTGTATTAGAGTGGGTTTGATCTTTCTCTTTCTGTCTGCTCTTGCGGTGAAGTTTCTTGTCCAGTCTGCTGTTGTTTGCTGCTGCTGCTGCTCGTGGCTGGTCGCACTGTTCATGACACTGCTAATTACAGTTGCTCACTGTTTATGTTCATTCATGATGGTTCACATCACTTTTTGTAGTTATTGGTTGTTCTTTTCTTTACATTCCCGACTTGTCTTATGTCAAAAAAGTTACAAGGGAGAACCAAAAGAAATTGAAAAATAATTAGTCTATAATATTTAGGCTATACAAGAAGTGATATTCTCTTACACGTTAAACTCATGGGTCCAATTGTACCAAATTGAAACTGTTGAAGTTAATGCTACTAGTGGAAGAGTTCACACGTGGCATGAGCCATGGAACAATAGTCAACTTTTTTACTGAATTTGACAATATTTTTCCTATTACTCTTTGGTGATACAAGGTTCGCACCAAAGTAAACACAATAACCTACAGTGGACCCCCTATTACTCGTATCAGTTGCCAAATTTGTGTTTGAGTACCTAATGATGTTAGTGTCTTTTATCAGTGTAACCAAGTCTTTTTTCCGGTGACCCTTTAATGTATCAAAGGATGCAAACAGTTGTACCAGGACGTAGTTTTCATGAGTATAGTTGAGTAATGAATTGACTAACCATGCTGATATGAAAATGTGTATCTGGTCGCATATAGCAAAGTCCTTGCCTGCAGTAGAAGAATTAAAGATATTTTTTTGTGACTGATTCATTAGAGGATATCATAGAAAAACTTTTTAAGTTTTACATGGTCTTAATTTTGAGAAGTCTACACTCATGTTTTTATCATGTGATCAAATTTTAGCTGGTGATCAATTCCTTTAATGAACTACTTCGTCACCAACCTTCTTTGGGAGCCTACCTTGTTAAAAGGTGAAAATTCAATTGAAGTTATGGAGCATCAAAATGGTAGCACACGAGGAAGAGGAAGAGGTCATAGCTATTGAGGAGGATGTGGTGGTTAGGTGGATGTCCTTAATGCACATATTGCAAGAGAATGGGTCATACCCAAGAAAGTTGCTACTCCTTGCATGGTTTTGCAGACAAGGCAGACCACGTGTCTAAGTCTAATAAAGGAGAGTTCAAGTTCATTGATGAGGAGTAATAAGTGTACAAGATTTAAAATTTGAAAAATTCAAGCATCAAGGTTAATCTTCTTTGGTGCTAAGAGTTTCTACAACTTGTATTTCTCAATTTGTGGAAGGTCAAGATCCATGATACTTGACACAGGGTCCTTAGATTACATTTATAGTAATAGCTCTTCATTTCGTTTATATTTTCTTTAGAAATTCTTCACCTTGTTACTCTAGTCAATGGATCTAAAGTTGTATCTAAAGGAATTGGTCTAGTTCTCTTATCCCCTTTAAATCTTTCTGCCTTTTACAATCCTCACTGTCTTTATAATTTAGGCTCTCTAAGCCAATTAACATTCTCTTTAAATTGTTCTATAATCTTTGGTGTTAATTCCTTTGTCATATAAGAATATGGTAGTCTAGTTGGCAAAGGACATGAATCACAAGGATTTTATTATTTGAAAAACAGCCCTCCTTTGTCCGGTTTTTCTACCTTAAGTTTGAAGCTTTTTGCATGATTGTCTGTGTCTGCCAAGTCTAGCCAATTTGGAGATAATAGCTCCTAATCTTAAGCAACTTCAAGTGTTAGAATGTGAATAATTTCGACTAGGAAAGCATGTTAGGTCATTATTTCCAAATCAAAATAAAAAAGATATAGCTTAGTTTAATTTTGATTTTTTTTTTGTTTTTTTCTTTTCAATATATACATAATGTTCTGTCTGTTATTGATATCCCACTCATGTAAATTATAGGTAAATCTCCAAGATATGTGAAACTTTTCAAAAGGCAGTATGAGTGACGACATATTTGATGGACAGTTGCTTGCTGAGAAGTTGTCGAAAGTCAGCAATACACCACAAAGCATTCAACGTATCCTTCATTGATCCCTATTTTTTTATTGTTTTTGTTTTTAATGACAATTTTCTGTTTGGTTGTATATGCATTATCAGGTTGCCAACACATTATTCATGCTATAACTTTGAATGTCATGATTTATTCATTCCATGAAGTACAATTGCAACAACACCTCAATTTGGCATTTTTGGATTTAGAAAAATAGATGTAAAGAAATGTGACCTATATCATCTTGATGTAAAATCAGTTTTTCTTTTATTTGCTGCTCGAGTTGAAATGTTGCCTACATAGAGTAACATTTGTTTTTGAATTAGGATATGTCTAAATTTGGGCAGACAATGGATGTGATGTTACTATGATATAACTTTGACTTGTAGTACCTATAGATTTTTTTTTTTTTGTATTTTATGTTAAAATGCCCATTACACTTTGGTCCTGCTTCGACAAATTTCTCCACATGCACCCTAAGAGAATTTTTCTTTCTTTCTTAAATTAGCTAATACACAATTTTTTTTTTTAGAGAAACTGTATGGAAGAGTTCTACAAATTAACTTATGCATAAACTAATTTTAGCTTATGGAGAATTTTATTTAACTGTTTTCTTTTTATTTTAATTTCTTTGAATTGTTACGGAGAAATTTATCCGATTATATTTTTTTCATTTACCTTTTTACTTAAGTACCATGAGAAATATTTCTTTTTCAGTTGTGTTTATTGTTGGGAAGCTGGTATTTTGGGTCTTAAATACCCTGACCCTTATCAGACCATATGAGGGATTGTTGCATCTTATATTATTCGTCTGTTAAGCATCCTGCTTGTGTTCATAGTGAGGGAAAATTGTTGCTGCTATTGAAGCTTTCTTTATTGACGCATTTACAGGAAATCTGTGATAGATTTTGGTAAATATTTTCTTTATATGATGGTACTGTTTGTTTCATTTGAAATAAAAACAGGTGAATATCAGTCTTTTACACCTCTGACATGTTTTTAACCCTTACCAAGTACTATATTTGACCCTTTGTATAAGCAACAAATTCGTGCATTTTTTGTTTCTCATTATACGGAAAAAATTACCCATTTTTCAAATATATCAGTTTCTAATATCTTTTTATACCCTTCATGTATTGTGAAGTCTATGAATGAAACGCCCAATACTCCCAATACGTGCAAGGGCATGCATTCATTGGCAGAAAAATATATTCATTGGATTATATTAGTGTCATTAAATATAACTACCCTTAATTCACTTAGTTCTATGGGTTATTAAATAAAATTTAAATTTATCACATGATTAGTTAAAATTGACTATTTTAATTGAACTTGATGAATTAATTACTTGTTATATATGATTGGAGGTAGTAAAAAACAAGAAACTTTATAAGGAAATCACCTGCAGCAAAGAAGTAAAGACTGAAGAAGCAATGTAACTAAGAAAAGCATTGTCGGTACAGACAATAATGGTATTTGGTCAACTGAAACTTAATTGAAGAGTGTGGAGGGGACTAGATGAAAGAATTCTGAATGTTATAGTCATATCTTTTCATGCTGCCGAAATCATCCCCAGCCTGAACGTGTAAAGAATGTTCTTCATAACACTATAGATATTCTGTATAGTATGCTAATTTTTTATTGAATATTTATTGAATTATTGGGTGGAGGGGTGAAAATTTGTGGGTGTCCTCTCGTGTTGGATCTTTTCATGGTAACATGTTTATGAAGATTTTTTAGTATTTGCTATTTATGCAGTTATATGGTGAATTTTAGATGGGAGTAATTTATTTTTGAAAATGTCTCTTTGCTCTTCCTTTTATTCATTATGGTGGGACGTAAGTATCTTTTTGGCCTCTATTAATTACTCGGCTGAAGTTTTGTTTATGGGTCTTGTGATGGACTTGCTAATACTGTTATGAAATTGGGCTGTAGTTTTTTTGCCCTGTAGTTCATTATTTTTTCTTGTGTAGAAGTTTCGGCCCCTTTCCAGTGTGTTTTTTCACCGTTGCATTATTTAGTTATTTCAATAACTCACAATAACATATTCATTTCTGTCGTACAATCTCTTAAATTTTAGCTATCATTTTGATGATTATAACGAGTTTTTAGTCAGAGAAAGAAGTGTGTATGAATCATCAAGGGGACAATGAATACTGTAAAACGAAATAAAGCCGCAAAACAAAGGAACTAACAAAAGATTATTTGTCCCTTTACAAATCCTTAAGAGAGGCCCCTCCCACATCCATCCCAAGAGACAGCGAACATATGGTATAGGGAAGCTAAAGATAACTTGTTTAAAAGTTTGTTTGAGATGTATTTGTGCCTGTCAGTAACAGAGTTATGAATAAGCTAGTAGCATTTTTCCTGTTGGTAAATGATAGTAGCATTTTTCTCATTTTACTTCAGTTGTTCAATCTATTTTCCTTCACATTATTCCTCCTTCCTCTTTCTGGTTATCTATTAGTGAGATTTGTATTGCTATCTGTATTTCTTAAGCAATAATTCAGCCTTGTCTCGATGGTGTATTTCTCACCAGAAGAGAGCAAAAGAAATAGTTGAAACTTGGGTTAAATTATTCAATGCTTCCCAGAAAGATCAGCGTATCGCTTATCTACACTTGGCTAATGACATATTGCAAAATAGTAGACGGAAGGGTAGTGAGTTTGTCAATGAATTCTGGAAAGTTCTTCCAGAAGCTCTAAGGCGTGTATGTGAAAGTAATGATGACTCTGGCAAGAAAGCAGTAGCCAGACTAGTAAGTCTCATTTTTACTCTTTACAAATTTTCCAAGTTAATTGTATAAGACCACAGTATGATTATTCTCTTCAATCTTTTATACTTTGCTTATATTGTAACGGTGTAGAATTGTAGGAGCCTGGTTTGGGTGATATCTTGTCCCTTTCTATTTTTCTGGGAATTTTCCCTTTTTATTAGAATGAGTACACTGAATTGTAAGGTATATTGTTCAGAATGTTAAAACTGTTCAGGTTACAGTATCTAACTTGTCTATATTGTGCTGTAGTTTTGAATTCAATGTTGTAATTGGTATATATTTCTCCTGCATCATATATCAAACATTTATCCCTCCAGGTGTGGGTTTCTTTTCTGGGAATTCATTTATGCCAAGTATAATCCACTAAAGTATCATATTCTATCTAATTTTAAAGCATGTGTTCCCATGGGATGCTTTGAAAACCCAGATCATTCCTTGATTTGGAAGGGGATGATGGTTCAAGGTTTTAACTTACAATTTATGTACAATTGATTAAATAGAATAATCCTCTTTTCAAAATTCTTCTCTATGCAAGTTGGTATCAGAGCCCTCAATTATGTGGCCTTTGTTTTTTTTGTTGTTGCCAGCCACTGTTGCAGTGACAAGTGCTAATACTAGATCAATGCATTCTTAAGCAGTGCAGTTTGCAACTTGCAGTCGTTGCCAAACATGGTTTTTGTCAATCGTGCAAGTAAGCCACATGTGACCCTATGGTGGTGCTTCATCCACTGTGGATAACTCCCCTTTTGTAGCCTCAGGGTTCAGTTTCATCTTACCTTTTATTCTTTGGTGACTCTTTGAAAAGCATTCTCTTTTTCTTTGAACAGAATGCCATTGACTCTCATTTCTTGCTATGGAAGAAAAATGAATGAAATGTATGTTGTTGACTGAATTCTATGTTAACACCTCTATGTTAACAGCCAATGGTAAAACAGTTGTAACTTACTGACCATGACAGTTGTACCAGACAACTACTTACTAAATTAGTTACATCAAACTGATAACTAACTACTATACTAACAACGGCAGTTTTATTTTGTACAATGGAGTATACACTCACGTCACCCTGCAAACTCAAGGTGACTGAGTTTGTGCTTAAGAAAAGAAAATCTAGTGACAAAGGCTTAGTAAACAGGTCAGCCCACTGATCTTGATCAGGAGTGTGCTGCGCCACCAGTTGCTTATGCTAATGAGATTTTTTGTTCTCCGGGCAGCACATAACAAATTATGAAGAACAAGTTGGATATTAGGATTATAGGCTTACTGAAACCTAGATGTACTACAGCTAGAAATGGTCAAACCTGGCCCATTACCGATGAAGATCAGGTCCTTCCAGTAGTGAGGGTTTCTGTATATTTGGTGAATTATTTGTTACATGATAAGAATCAGGAAACCATGTAGAAGCTGTGGCAGGAGCAATGTTAGCAAATTGACTTAAGAATGCTGGGGGAATTGAATTGCTGTGAGGATCACGACTGTATCACCAGGAAAATTAAAGTGGCAGAGTTAGCATAAGGTGGTTGTGGAGAGTTGCACTGATTTGAAGCTGGATGACACCACTGCCAAGACTCGTTCGAAGCACCATTGATCAATGGAGACAGCCTCAAACTTAGGATTAAATGATATAGCAACTTAGTGCGCTATGACCACAGTGAAAATTGCACTGATTTGAAGCTGGTTGATACCAGTGCCATGACTAGTTTGAAGCACCGTTGGTCAATGAAAACAGCCTCATTATGACGATTGAATATGTCCATAGTGAAAATAGACTTATCATGTGTTGGGCTTTTGCCACCACGACCACATGCATGACCAAAATTGCCTTTGGGAGCACCACGCCTGTTAGAACCTATGAAATTGGATTATGAATTGGGATTTGTAATGTTAGGGTTTATTTAGATGCAATATTGGTACTAACATGATTTTCACCATCAAAAGTGAGGGTTAGATTTGTAGTATCAACATGAATGAAATTGATAGGTGTGTAATGACATTGGAAGCTGAATTTGGGAGTTTGTAGTATTACTTGAACTTTGTAAGGAAATAAAGAATTCTTTCATTGATAACAACCGCACAAATTACATTCTAATAATCTCTTATTGTAATAATTAAATTCTTCAAAACGAGGAAATAGTATTTTAAAATGAATAGGAAGATTCTAAAGATATATTTCCTAATCACTATGGAGTTGTTGAAAATATTTTTGTCCTAATGTTGAAAATAGTGAAATTTAGGTATACCATTAATTCATTTGTGTATAAAAGACACATGGTTTAATATATTTATAATAATAATAAAGGAAAATATGGGCTAAACCCATATACACATAATATTGTAACTAACATAAGATATTGTAACTATTAATATCTTAATAATATCTAACACTTCTCCTCTAGCTGGTGCATATAAATCATATGTACCAAGCTTGTTACAAATATAATCAATTCTAGGTTTATGTAAAGACTTAATGAAAATATATGTTAATTGATCACTTGAGTTTACAAAATCAGTCTGGATCTCTATATACAATCTTTTCTCGAATAAAATGACAATCAATCTCAATGTATTGGGTCCTTTGATGAAAGACATAATTAGAGTTAATGTGAAGAGCAACTTGATATTCACATATAAGTGTCATTTGAGTAACATCTCTAAGTTGCAATTCTTTAATTAATTGTTTAAGCTAAACAAGTTGAAAAGTAGTTGAGGCCATAGCTTTATATTAATCTTTTTCTCTAGATCTTGCCACAACACTTTGTTTCTTGCTTTTCCAAGAATTCAAGTTATCTCCAATGGAAACATAGTATCGAGAATAGACATTCCATTAGAAGATCCTGCCCAATCAACATATGAATAATAGACATCTTTAATATGGTTATTGTGACCATATAGCAAACCTTTTCCATGAGATTCTTTATTATACTTTAATATACGAATGACTACATTCTAACATTCTAATGATCTGCAAATGGGGAATTAAGAAATTGACTCAATCACACTGATTGCAAAGGAAATGTCAGGACAAGTAACAGTAAGATAGTTCGATTTTCCAACTAATCTTTTGTACTTCTCAAGATCTAAAAAAAGACCCCTTTGATTAGGTAGGAGTTTGGTATTGGGATTTATGGGTCTGTCAACAAATTTTGAGTTCATCAACTTCCTCCAAAATATCTAATGGATACTTCCTTTGAGATATAACAATATCATTGTTAGATTGTGATACCTCAATCACCAATAAATATATAAGTTCGCCAAGATTTTTGGTCTGAAAATGGTGACAAATGTGTTGTTTCATCCGAGAGATGTCATGGTGATCATTGCATGTAAGAACAATATCATCAACATATACTATTATATAAATGCACCCCACTCTTGAGTTATAATAAAAGACTGAATGATCTACCTCACTGGCACAACTCACGGCAAATTAGATAAATTGGACAAATTGGGAACAAGCTACTACATTTTTCCAAGACTAGGATGACCCAACAGAGTGAGATGGAGAATCCATAATCATGCCAACATGTATAGAAGGTCGTAGATGATAAAGACCTTGAAACTCACATCGGGTGCCAATCATCTGTCTTGAAATTTGTTCTTATAAAGAAAAAGGATCTTTGGTAAAAGAAATAACACAATCAAGGGAGTCTGTGAGATGAATGATGGATAATAAAGTTAAATGGAGACTCAGGAACATAAAGAGCACTATCAATGGACAAAGAAGGAAAAAGGTTAACCACTAACACCATGGGATAAGACCTTAGATCCATCAACCACGGTAACAAAAGGTAAATAACACCTATTAAGGATAGAGAAGAAAACAAAGATTTATTACCTATAATATGATCGATGCCACCTGAGTCAAGAACCCAAGGTCCATGGGAACTAGAGTGATTTAGGCCAACAAAAGATGTACCTGAGTGTGCAACAACGATAGTGGTACTAGGTTTTTGATGATCCTCATACCATTTGAGAAATTCAGTGAGTATAGCAAATTGTCCTATGGTATCAGATGAAGTAGGATCCACATTAGATGGTTGTGAGAGAGGATTAGTTTGGACCACTGCAACATATCGAGGATGACTACCATGTAAGGCATAACACCTGTCAATCTTATGATTGAGCTTGTGACAATGTTCACACTTGTGATGCCCTTTGCTCGACTTGTGAGAGCGATTATGCTCACCACGTTGAGATACCAAAGTAGAGGAATCATCATCAATGAAAGTAGGTATAACATCAATCGATTTACTTGGTCACCCAAAAGGGTGGATCAAGTATAAGAAAAATTAAGGACAACAAGGGACACCAAAATCTAATCACGAGCATGGGAATAATCATCAAAAAGCCCAAGTAAAGCCAATAACTTAAAGAACTTTGACTGTTGCTTTAGTTCTTGAGAAGGAGTACAAATAGGAGGTAATAACTCATTAAAGTCATGAAGGAGACAATGAATTTTACACAGATATTCAGCCATTGGAGCCATGACGTTTCAGAGTAATAACATCAATAAGATTGTGACAAACACCATATGGATGTTGAATGTCATTGTTGTATAACAATTTTGCCTATTCTTAAAATTCTGAACATGTTTCATAGGTACGAAATAATTGTTTTTTAAGATGAGTAAATAGTGGATTTGAGAACCATACATAGCTTAGCATAAATTTTCAACCCACGGGAAAATTCATTGTCATTAATAGAAGCACATGCTGAGTGAGATGATCAACATACTCCTTACTCTTAAGCCAAAGTTTAATACCTGATGCCTAAGTCTTACAATTAGTTCCTTTTAATTTTTCAATGGTTAGATGCTCACAAACATAATTAGTGTAGATTGACAGATCAAACAAATTGGTAGCATTAGGGGAAAAGCAGAGGTTGAAGTTGACGAGGCCATAGATGAAGAGGAGAGAGAAAAACCCTAAAATCCCATGTTTTCCAATCAAGGCAACAAGCACTGATCCAAAAAGAGGAGGAGATGATCTCAACATAGGTGATCGCTGTCGGAGAGGAGGGGTAACACATCACTGCACACGGTAGTAGTAAAGAACAAGTGTGCGACTTTGAGTGACGTGAGAGAGCGCGTGGCTGCTCCAATGATGACAATCTTTTTGGTGTGGTGGTCGCCTAACCTAGACGATTCGATTGATGGGGTCATCGATCTGAGCGATGGCTTTGGCGGCGTCTCTAATGGTGATGGTGGCTGCTTCAACTTTTGTGGAAAATACACATAGGGTAATATATTTATAATGAAGAATAATAAAGAAAAATTTGGGCTAAACCCAAATACACATAATATTGTAACTAACATAAGATATTATAACTAACAATATCTTAACAATAACAATATGTTATTTACAACACTCTCCATTATGTTGGTAAATGAATATCGTTCCTTCCCAACTTACCTACAAGATTCTACTCTGAGAAGGCCCTTTAATGTCTATTATTTGAAGTCTTGTCGAGACATGGTTTGTAACCAGAAGACTGTTGTAAAGAATATCTTTGATGAAGTGTCTACCAATTTCCTTATGTTTGGTCTTACCATGCTGGGTGTTCTCAAGGATGAGTTGTTATCCTAGTAAAATTGCATAAGGATGTTAGCCTTTATTTATTTTAAGCTCATGAAGTATGATGTTTCTCAAATATTAGGGTAATGGAATAATTTTTTTGCTAAGATTACATCATACAAACACACAAGCATAAACAAAAGTGGAAAAGTAATTTTGAAATATAATAACAACATTTAATCTACTCAGATTTGTATGATTTAGGGATACAATCAGATTGCTATTATTCACGGGTATAATCAAATCCCTATTATTCTGGATATAATTAGATCCTTAGATTTAGGGATATTTACATTATACAGTTTAATTATAATATGCTAAATATGGAATAATAAAATATAATTGTTGACATTTTCCTTCAAGCTGGTGAATATACATTTTCCGTTCCTAGCTTGCAAACAATCCTTTCAAAGTTGTTGCTATTCGAACCCTTTGTTAGGAGGTCTGCATTTGGAAGGAGACATACGGAATGCAGATTTGACCACTATCTAATTTTTCTTTGATAAAATGTGGATTAATTTCAATGTGTTTGGTTATATCATATTGCACTGGGATATGGCTATGCTAATAGAAAATTTATTATCATGTTAAAGTCTCATTGGTTCATCCCACTTCATTCTTAAGTCTTCCAAGATGATTTTCAGCCATGGTAGCTCACAGATCCCCTGTGCCATAACACTGAATCTTACTACCACATTTTGTTTTTCACTCTTCCAAGTACAAGATTCCCACCAAGGAAAGTACAATATCTAGTAGTTGATCTCCTATCCACAAATGATCTAACATAGTTAGCATCTGTATATACTTTGAGATTTACGTTCCCATTTTATTTGAACAAAATTCTCTTGCCAGGAGTCTCTATTAGATATTGCACAATTCTTAGTGTAGCCTGTAAGTGAATCTCCTTTGGTTGGTTCATGAACTGGTTGATTAGACTCACTGCAAATGCAACATCGGTTCTAGTGTGAGACAAATATGATTCAATACTTACAAATATATGGGATCATAAGTTTCCCTGTTCTCTTCTCTACTCTTTTGTCTCATCTCAAGTTGAAGATTGTACATCACATGCACGAGCATTTAATCTCTGTTGTTCCACTCTACTTATTCTCTTAGTATACACTTGGTCAAATGTGCTCCAATTTCTTTCACACTTTGTTGCACTACATGTGAGACTCAACTTTCATGGCTACCATTTGTAATTCTTTACCTTCTCCTCCATGATTGTCCCACCAAAGAACTATGAAAACAAAGAAGTACTGAATTATAATGTAATTAAAAATTTATAAATCATATAAGAATGGTAATGAGAGTAATTTAATTACCTGGTTGTTTCTTATTTCTAGTATGATTTGATATGTCCATTCCAAAAAGCCTCTTAGCTCCCTTGAACTTTTCAAGTTGTTGATCAATTGCAACTCTTGTTCTTGCATCCAAAACAATTCTTTGAAATATTTTATATAAACCAACCAACACTTCACTATCCAGATTGAAACTTTTGTCATAGTGATTTTATTTGCATTGCCAATGGTATTGTAAAATACTGGAAGCTCTCCAGTACCCTCTAGAACTAGACAAGACAGTGTGAGCTGCACAAGGGGACCAAAATAATTTGGTTCTCTTTTCTATTAACATTCTCCCAGTTGCCACTAGGTTAGATGCTCCATCTGTAACTACTTGGACAATGTGCTCCCCACCAATTTCATTCACTATGCTGTCCAACAACTTGTACATTTTTTTCCATCTTTTATCACATCACTAGTATCGATAGATTTAAAAAAAACAGTCCACGTGGATTTTAATAAGAAAATTAGTGAGTGATCTTCCTTACCCATTTGTCCAACCATCACACATCAATGTGCATCCCCAATTTTCCCAATCAGTCCTATAATTTTCTGGACATTGTTGTACATTATCCACAACTTTTTTCAAATAGGAAACCTTACCTCATGATAAGAAGGAGGCTTTACACCTTGCCATACTCTTCAAGAGCCTTTAACATTTGGATAAAAAGCGGACTGCTTACAAGATTAAATGTTAATGCATTTCCATAATACAATTGCAAACTTCTTGAATTACATCTTCTCTATTTTTATAAGATGCATTGATTGTCATTTGTTGGAGATCATTCTTCCCTTTTGCTACTTCTCTTGTAACTTCTGCACAATTAAAGTTGTTATTCTCTTTCATTTTTTCTTTACTTTTCAGCACCTTCACAAATATTTCCTTCACCTCATTTGGGACACTACAACAAGGAATACCATCTTTCTTTGTTCTGGCAAGATCATGCATCATCCTTGCTGTGCCACCCTAACAAGAATGAGAGCAAAATTTACATTTTACTTGTTGTCTATTTGTAGGAAGACTTTCACAATAGTTCAAAGTAATATCAAACTTTCCTTTTGATTTACCCATTTTTGAAAAGCAACCCCTTTCCTGGGCTTGACTTCTAGTATTGAAGAATGTTGTGAACTACTTTCTATCTTTCTCTTACATCATGCACACGCAGGCTTACCACACTAGTTGCATAAGCAATATTTTGGTCTTGTGTGCGATTGATAAATAAAGTTTTCCTACCAATCTCTGATATTGGGTCTTTTCTACTTGGGTGTCTTTTGCTGTTCCAATTTTATGATTCTATTCAATTGGGACTCTTGAAGTTCTACACCTTAGCTTACTGGTCTCTTTGAGGAGATCAAGTACATATTTTCTTTGGAAAATGAAGATTCCCTTAGTTGAATATAGTGAAAATTATATATTAGATTAATCTCTCTTGTGTTAAATACACACATAGGGTTCTCTATTTATAATAGAAGAAATATGGGTTAAGCCCAAAATACAAATGAGAAATAATAACAAACTAACTAAAAGATAAAAGATATAATATATCTAACACTCCCCCTCAAGCTGGAGCATACAAATTGTATGAACTAAGCTTGAAATAGATGAACTCAGTGTTGAATTAAATGATTTGTCTTCAAGAGTGTGAGGCAAACATAGATGGATTAACAGCAGCTTGTGAAACTTCAACTTCAAAAGTGGATGAAGGAGAGCAGTGGTGGACAATGACAAACTGCAAGGACTGATTCCCAATCAATGATGGATGAGTGACGGGATCAACAGTAGTAGCTGAAAGCTAAGAGCTACAAAACTGTAGGGACTACACTAAATCCTCATCAATGATGGATGGGTGACGGGATCAACAGTAGTAGCTGAAATCTACAAAACTGCAGGGACTACACCCATATTTATGTGACTTGCAGTGTTGTCTTGGAACGATACTCCCCCTCACTGCAGGGACTAAATTGCGATCACTGACTGATGGAGCCTGTAGGGACTAAATTGCCATCACTGACTGATGGAGCCTGTAGGGACTAAATTGCCATCACTGACTGATGGGGCCTGTAGTGGCTGGAAGCGACAAAACTACAGGGACTGCCATCACTAACTGACGAGGTGATGAGGGCCTACAGTGGTTGGAAGCATACTCCCCCTCACGACAAACAACGAAAATGATGAAGCCGCCGATGACAAATCGTGAAGATCTGAATAGGCAACGACTAGGGATGAGTCGCACTCCTCGAGACGCACAAAACCCCTAACTTCACCAGAGATAATGTGACAATGGCGGAGACGAACGTCGGACAAATGTGGCGCACATGGCGGCGCCAGGATGAGAACTAGTCCTCTCGCTCAAGGAGGCGATCCAGATCACTAGTCGTTGGACTAAACTGTGGCAGCAGACGGCAACGAATGACAATAGACGGTGGTTGGCAGCGGACGGTGGTCTGCAGCGGACAGCTGCGGGCAATGACGAACGATGTCGGGAACAGAAGTTGATGGTGACAAACTTCTACAACTCCTCACAGTGGCAAAACAGTGTTAGATGGACAACGACAAATGGCACCAGACAACGACAAACGTCGCCTGGACAGTGGCAAACGGTGCCTGGACAGCGGCAAACGACGCCTGGACAGCGGCAAACTGCGCCTGGACAGCGGCAAACAGCGCCTGGACAGCGGCAAACAGCGCCTGGACAGCCAAATTTTGAGTCGATCTTGCTCAAGATCACATTCTCAAACCTAGACTTTTCATCTCTAGCCAAATCTTTCTCCATAACACCCACTGCTAGAATGTCCCCTTTCCATTTCGTCACATCAACATCCTTAGCAGTGAAACAGATTTCCAGTAGAAGAAGCCATTTTAAACTTAGAGAAGAAAAGAGACTTAGGGTTCCAAAAACGTGAGGGAGAAAACCCTAGGTATGAGCCCAAGCCAACAAAATGGAGAAACAAGAACCAAAACACACTCAGGAAGCTCCGGCAAGACGATCTGCAGTGACGCGGTGAAACTCTGACAGCGGGAAGGTGGCGCGTGCAGAACACGCGGCCGAGACTGGCCGAGAAGAAGCGGCGCGTGACAGCTGGTGCGGAGGCTTCGGAGGACGGGACCACTAGGGTTGGGTTGCGCTTCGGCGGCGGCGGCGGCGGCGGCGGCGACTGCGGACTGGCCGGAAAGAAGCGCTGCGTGGCGGCGCGTGACTGAGAAGTGGATCTCGAAACCGGCATGGTTGGCAGTCGCTCGAAGAGACGGTCCAGATCCCGGTTGGCAGTCGCTCGAAGAGACGGTCCAGATCCCGGTCGTCTAAAACTGCGGTGGTTGCCGGCGGCGGCGGCGGCTGTGGCTGGCCGCGGACAGTGGCTGGCGATGGTCGACGGTAGAGGTGACTAGCTGGTACTGACTATGGCACAGATTTAAGAAGAAGAGAAAGAGCTGCCCACTGAAATTTTAGGGGTTGCCGGCGACCATGGCGGCCGGCCGCCGGCAGACAGCAGAGGCCACAAGAAGAGATCAGAGAACTTGCTCTGATACCAAGTTGAATATAGTGAAAATTATATATTAGATTAATCTCCCTTGTGTTAAATACACATAGGGTTCTCTATTTATAATAGAAGAAATATGGGCTAAGCTCAAAATACAAATGAGAAATAATAACAAACTAACTAAAAGATAAAAGATATAATATATCTAACACCCTTTTTTGAATAAAAAACCTCTATTCTAGGGAAAGGCTTGAGTTTTCCAAAGCTATTCATTTGAGTTTCGGCTGCCAATTTTTCCTTTAAAGCCAATTTCTCTATTTCATCATCTACTTAAATAATCATATCATCCACATGGGAATGAAGTATTATGAGTTATGCTTGTATTGTAAGGAAATCATTGGTTTTGCAAATCTTCCATATCATACTCTTGGAGATTGCTTAAGAGTGTATAGAGTCTTCTTTAAGAGATATACCTTATTTCTTTAGGAGACACACCTTATTTCTTCACATCCAACTGGTGTAAAATGAGCTGCTAGAGTAACAATGACTTAAATTGTATTCATCTTTGCTAGAGGAGAAAATGTCTCCTCATGGTCAATCATTAAGTTTGAGTGTATCCATTTGGTAGTCAATCTGACTTTATATCTATTTGTTGTCTCATTTGCCTCATATTTCATTGTAACTATTCGTTTCCTTTTTCGTTGCTTGAGTCAAATGTTCACTTTTCATTGCTTTGCTGTTTATTAGAAAGATTGTCAGCATAAATATATTGAGAAATAAGATATTTAACATATGGTCTGTTTAATCAATAGATAAATTCTCAAAAACACTTAACTTCTCACCTGAGACAGACGACTCTTGCTTTGAAATAAAAGTGGGTTGTTTTCTTCTTTATGTTTTTGCCAAATAATTTGTTGTCTTCCTTGTAGTGTTACCATTGTTGTTGTTTCAATATTTTTGGCTGAATTTTCATCCTTTAACAAGGTAGTTAGCCAAGGAAGCCTAGAGACTAAGTTGATCATTGAAGGAATCTAATGAACGGCTAAATTTTGGTCACATACATGATCAAAAATTGAGTGTAGCGAATCATGTATCAAAATCCTTTTCCGTTGTTCTACTGCAGCCCAAATCTTTTCTGCATGTAAGATTATATCATGATTGATCTATGTGTGAGAGACTACTCTTTTTGTTGCATCAAAGAGACATCGAATGTCATTAGAAAAAATATCTTTGCCTTTTTTTCCAAAAGGAAGAACATTTCTTAATCAATATGAGAATTTCTAGATCATCTTATTCAATTGTCTGCCATAAAACAACACATTATTGGAAGTCCAATTTCTACCATTAAGATTTTTCTTCATTCAAAACAATAGTGATACCCCTCTTCGAATGGTCATGGTATCCTTGAACAAAGAATTGTAACTACGGATGTGGACCAAGATAAATAGTTTTTCCAATTGAGTTTTGTTGTGGTAATAATAAGAGTAGCAGCAAAAGTAGAGGCCACTCCAATGACAAAGATGACAAACAAATTTGAGAGAGGGAAAAATCCTAGCTGTGAAGGGAAGAAACCCTAGTCATGAGCTACATGCAACGAACCAGGAAAATGATGGTAAAAACGTGCCAAGGCACCGACAAGATGAATGAGGGCAATTCAAAGTGATTTTGGCACCAGTAAGGCAGCTTGTTGGACACACTCCTGGTGACGGGTTAGCAGTGACATGTGTTGGCATGTCGAAGAGCTTTTGAACAAGGACCACTGGGGCTGGCTCATGCTCTTCAAGGCCTAGTGGTGGATGGTGACGCACAACAGTGGTGGATGGTGACAATGACTGCCAAAGATAGTGGACTAAAGGCCAACAACAACTAGGGCTGTTGATACCAACTTGAAAAACCATGGGATGTATATTCTCACCTAGTGTGTATATATGGCCAAGTTCAAGCACACCTCAAAGAAGATGGTTACCTTACAGCGTATATTTTTTAACCTAAAGCTAGGTACTCTCAATAAAACAGCTTAATGTAAGGTGTGCAATACTATAACAATAATATTTTTAACAGAAATATGAGAAAGTGCAACCACAGCTAATATCTTAGCAAATCTCAGCCAACCAATCAGATGAAGATTGTACCCTAAACCACTTTATGAAAAAAGCATTTATTATCACAATTAGTGTAAAAGAAATACATCCCTAATTTGAAAATAATACATTTTGACATAAGAATCACATCAAGTATTGGCTGTATTGTATTGTTTTGTGTGTCAAATGAGTATCAATGATAGATATTGCATGAGCACTTTGAATACTTTCAATTGCATCTTCCTAATTTTTATACTTTTATTTTTTTAGACTTCTATACCAATACTGATTATATTACCACAATGATTTGATACCATTTGTTTTATGTTTATAATAACTCCTAGTCATTTTTAAAACATGAATTCTATTGTGAATTAAATTTTTTATTTTAACTCTTCTAGTTTTATATATTATATCCATTTTTAAAATTTGCCATATTCCTGGGTCCGTGTTTTGTTATACTATCTATATCATGATGTATTTGTGTTTCTTAAGGTGTCATAGTAACAAAAAAAGTCTTGTTCGGTCAAATTGTTTTTTTTTTTTTGTGTTCTTGATCTTCGAATCAATTAAACTCTTTATATAGCACAATATATCCATTTTTTAAATTTGTCTTATTTTTGTGCCTGTATTATTTCATATCATATCTACAGATTTGATGATGTGTATTGTATTTGTGCTTCTTGAGTTGGCATACGTAGTAATGGAAAATAAGGGTGTGGGGTTTGGTCATGAAAGGGGTTTGTGTACGTATTATTAATCCTTAAATCAACTTAAGTGAAATATGCCCTCTTTATTTGCTACTCCAAAGAACATGTATTTGAGAATCCACCTTTTTTATGAACTGATCAGTATCGGTTCCACGATCAAATTGAGTAGAAGTAGATAGTTTAATGGGCAGCTCATCTAGTCCTGGAGTATAGTCTAATCCTTGATTAGACTGTCAAAGGGGTCATCTTCTCTATCAAACATGTTAGTACAGATAGGATTAGTTGACTCAGTCGTCTCCAAACGCATTCAATTGAAACTTCACTAAATTAACATTTAGAATGTATGTAGAAAGCACAAAATTATGAAAATAACATTAAAATGTGGGTTTGCTATATACGATGTAAAAATAGA
This sequence comes from Vigna angularis, assembly GCF_016808095.1. Lineage (NCBI taxonomy): Eukaryota > Viridiplantae > Streptophyta > Magnoliopsida > Fabales > Fabaceae > Vigna > Vigna angularis. The sequence continues at coordinate 35,657,545 of NC_068971.1, read as the reverse complement.
ACAATTATATGAAGACAAATTGATGTGAGTTATATTTTGAATGAGTGCAAGGTGTTTGTGTTAATGTTGCTTAAGAAGGCTCCTAGAAGATTCTTACTGACATTAAGATAACGAAATTATCTAGATGTGAAAGTGCATTTCACATGAGCTCAAAGGAGAAAAGAGATGGATTCAATTAAGAGAACAAAAAGAACACAAGATGGTAAAACAACATTAAAGGGGCAGAAGCAATAATGTACATAAGAACATAAGAACTTGAAATAAAGAAGCAAAGATGGAAAAAGAGAGGGAATGGAAGAGGATAGGGAGGGTGCCATGCCAGTTGGTGGATGGATGGTGGTTGCCACCCTTGAACCAAAATTTAAGATTAGACTAGGGATAAGCTCACTCTAGAAAAGAGAGGCACTCACAAATGCACACAAAGGTGTCTTAAATTCAACATGAATCAACCCTTTACAAGTGGTGGAGAGACTTTCTTATATGGGCATGGGTAGGTACCTCTTAGCAAAATTACAACGTATCCTTTTAGAAGGTAGGGCTACCTAGACACCTTATGACCGGCCCTTGCTCTCCAAGCAACAAAACCACAAGGTCTTGACCTTCTAGTTGGTCAACCGAGGCCTCCACTCCCTCCATGTGCTGCCCAAGTGCTTGGCCCTAAGTCTTCCTCTCCTCCAAACATAAGGGTGCCTTCTTCAAACAAAGGGATGGAAAAAGCACTCCAAGCCTTGGACTATGCGCCCTATTACTCTACCCTTCAAAGGGTGTTTTTGTCCAACCAAGGAGGTGCTTAAAGCAAACCTACAAAACACAAAACACAACCATGAGTCTAGATTTATTTAAGACAACTAAACAAACTAACAGGAGAAAGGTGAGGAGACCTCCCTTCTAATCATGCTTATTTTCCCTAAAGTACTTTCTTCCATCTTTGGTGTGGGTTAGGGGCTTATCACAAATTGATTCTCTAGATCATTCATAGGGTTATTCTTGATCAACTATCATATGATTATCATTCATTTAGTTTCCAAATAGATACGAATTAACCAAAACAAGTGTCAATTAATTCATTGAGTTTCTGTTAGGAAGTTAAAAGTATATGAGAGGAGGAATAAAAGTGAGAAGAGAGTATAGATTAGGTTATTTTCATAAAGTAACCTAACAGTTTCTCACCTGTTCCATGTGTAGACTTTTTGAGGATTTATTCTTATACCTTTTGAATTAAGCAAACAAGAGGCTATTAGATTTAAGCAAACTAATAAGAATTCTAATAAGAGAATATAATTGAATATGAACAAGCGATCAAAATTCAAAAAGAATAAATAGATTAGACTCTATTTTACAAAAGTTGAAGAACAATACTTTAATTGCACATACCTTTAAAATCCACTATGAATACACAAGAGAGTCGACCTAGAAAGGTTTAACCTTCCATGATGAAGACATTCAAAATCATTACCAAATAAGATAGAATTTGATGTGATGAGTGATTGAGTGGTGACTCCTTCTCATTGAATACTGTTAAGAAGTGAACTTTAAAACTAACTCAATTCCACAAAACCGGTTTATAAGATGAGGTTTGTACCCACTTATATATTCTAAATTGACCTTATCTCTAGTCGATGTAGGACTTACAACACTCTCCCTTATGTCGAGGTATATACATCTCTAGTGTGAGACTAGACATTAATGGGTAGTCTGTTAGTGGGTGGAACATTAAACCCAACAAACATTAAATTTCGCTAGGATAGACTCTAATCCATGGCTTTGATAACATGTTAAAAAGTAGACTTTAAGCCTAACTCAACCCCACAAAATTGACTTGTAAAGTGAGATTTGCACCCACTTACATATCTCAATTGGTCTTATCTCTAGCTGATGTAGGACTTCCAACAAACGTTCATGGACATCTATTTACAGTAGTCTTTCATGAACTGAATCTGTTTCTCCGAAACAATCTTTGGGCTTTGATTCTTTCTATCCAAAGTAAACTATTCTGTTGCAGAGGATTTAGAAAGGTAGACAATAGATAAGATATTTTTGTGCAGAAAATCCAACACAAAAAATACTCCAGGGTAACAAATTCTGTTGCATAAGGTCCAATGTGCTTGATGGACCTCCAAAGCATCAGGTGAGTATTAGTTGAGTCTAGACGAGCTAGTAGTACATACATTAGATGAGTCTCGTGATATACACATTGGTTGAGTCTAGTGCATTTGACTTGCCATGAATTAACTCATCTTTTGAACCTTTAAAACATTTTATTTCTAGCTTCTCATAATCATATGAAAATCACCAAATCAATCTACTAACATCATCCATAGGTCCATTAGACCATATATCACTATATCATCTATATATGACTTTTGAGTTTGCTTACACTTTAGTTGCACAAAACATGAGGTAGAATGTTGAAGAAGCGTTTATGCACTCAGCTCGTGGATGGTCCATCATATTGTCTGATGATGTATTTAGGGATGAAAATGGGTTGGGTATGCGTAGTGATTATCCATTACTTGCCTCATGAAAAAACCCATCCCATTACTATCCATGAAAAAAATACTTGTGGATTTTTTTCATTCCCACGAGTATTTATATATATATATATATATATGTATGTGTATGTGTATACACATATATGTATTTGAAATTTTAGATAAAATTATTTAATGATAATTCTTTAAAATATAAACTTAGATAAAAAGAAAATTAATTTAAGTACAATTTAAATCAAATTACTCAATAAAATGCTAATGCAAATAAATTTGGTCTTTTTAAAAGGAAAATTTAAATAAGTTGTGCCAAAATATAAATTTTAAAAAATTAATATTTTACAAAAATAACTTCAATCTCATAGGTCTAAATAAAAAAAATAGAAATATATGAAGTCAAAATTTAAATGATTCTTTCATGATTAATATTTTTTTCACTAATAGTTTTATTTTGATCACTTGGATTTTAAAAAAGTACTCAAATAAAATTCATTAATAACTATTAGTGGGTCGTGGAAATCTACAGGTTGGATTCCATGACACCTTTCCTGGCTTATCTAAAAACAAGTAATTAAATATCCATACCCATTACCTGCAGGTAACCATTAAGGATATGAATTTCGTATCCCTCACATATACCATTAAGGATATCAATTTAGTATCCCTCACATATTTTACCTGTGGGTATGAATTATTTTGTCATTTGTAGGTATATTAAAGGTCGTCTACCTAGAACATCTAGCATTTACCATGGCTTTAAAAACAGATTTTAATCAATGGTTTTTGTTATACCTCAATTAATCCTAATTGGACAAATTCTAGTTAAACTATTGGATTTACACTCAATTATAATTCAAGAAATCTAAAATTAAGTGTTTTTAATGTGATTGAAAGTGTACTCATCCTGAACATCCATTAGTGGGTCTGGGCTTGGTAGTAATCCATTAATACTTGATTGAGTTACTAACCTTTATTTTCTAATTTTTTTTTATGTCATTCATCTTATCAATTAGTATTTTCTAATTTGACCTTTCATTCTTTTATATTTTCGTTTGGTTTGAATCTTTTTTGATGTTGGTGTGTTGGATTGTATTGTTAATAGGTTCAAGTATGGGAGGAAAGGAAGGTTTTTGGTTCACGACTTCAAGGTCTTAAGGATGAAATAATAATAATGGGTAAGGTTCCCCCTCCATCTACAAGCAATGGAAAGATTTCAAATTCTATCAAGATAGCGAAGAGGGATGGCCACGCGAGAATAGTAAGCAAGTTGCAATAGCACGTCTGAGTTTGATCTGTTGCCTTTTGATGCTGTGATATTTCTGATTTTGAGATGGTCAATGCTATCTTCAATGCAGAAACTGGCTGTTGGGTGTTTGCCAGAGAAAATACTTTCTGCCTTTCAGCCTGTTCTTGATGAACATCTTAATGAGGAAGCTACTTTAAAAAACTGCAATGCTGCTGTTCATGGTGTGGGTAAAGTTGTGGAAGATGTTGAAAATACATTGTCTCAAGGTAAGAATATTTCTAGAGGGACTCAATCTGTTCTGCCTGCTACTCTAGCTTGACTGATGGAAACATTTCTGTTAAATGGATGAAATTTTTCTAAATTACTTGCATCTATGAAATGATGATGAATCTTTTTATTTATATTTTGGAGGAATAATTATTATAACTGAAATACCAATTTTAAAATGTAAAAATATTATGTAGAAAATTTGAATTCTTAGGTTGTACTTGGTTGTGACTGGAGGGCAATTGTTCCTCAACATGTGGCTGATGTGCTGACAAAAGTAACTGACTACTTCAGACTTCCATAATGTCATAACTAAGCTGGGAATGCAGGACATTTATTCCTCAGCTTGAGAGGCAGTGTTGAAATATGGGTGTAAATATTGCATATTTAATGTACATTAAATATAGATTGATTGGATAATAAATATAGATTTATTTGTAAGAGCTACCTAAAATTAAGGATTGTCATTAGGAGTTTATTTGGTGGATTTGCTTCAGATTTAGAGTCTTTATGTCTGGAGTTTTATTTCCTTCTATTAGGATTTCATTTTTCCTTTAAATATCAATGTATTGTTTCCTTTTTAGATCAAGAAAAGTAATTCCATAATTATTGCTTACTGCCTACACATTTTTTCAAAATTATTGCCATACAAAGGACTTTGTGCTGGTATATTGCACTTACCTGATTTTTAGAGCATGTGAAGGCTTGTGGCCAATTCTACTTAACGATTCTTCTATATTTCAAGCAGAGCAGTATAGCTTTTATATGGTTTCTATTGCTATAGCCTACCAATACTTTATTAAAATTAGTTAGGCTGACTATTGGTTGGATATCACATCAGGAAACCAGCTAGGATCCACTTTGGTGAACGACTTGCTCAATGACTTACAAGAGCAGGAAAAAAAGCTTAAGCAGTACATGGAGAAACTAGAAAAGGCTGAGGCGGCAAGGGATTCATTGCTTTCTCAGCTTAAACACGCACTTCAGGAACAAGTACAGTTGTTTCTACAAGTATGCTTATTTTAAAAGACTGAAATTGATGTTGTTTACTAATCTAAACTGCTTTTTCAGGAATCAAGGCAAGAGCTTGTTCACTCCCAGTTGCTTGTAAGAACAGCATGTCTTTAATCTGTGTATTTACTTTCTTGGTCTCTATCAGTATTACTCTTCCTAATTATAATATAATTTTAAATGTTTGTTGGCACTTAATGACGTTCATTTCAAGCATTCTTAAGATTTCTGTCTTCTTTGGCTTGTATGTTACACTGACTAAGAAAGGTGAACATTTTTTCAATTTGGAACTGAAGTCATATGTAGATTTCGTCAATATGGTCAATTGGTCACTGACATAACACAACTAATTTATTACGAAGAGATGATGAAAAATATATAGGTTTACATATGTTTTTTGTCCTCATAAAATTTTCTTTACTTTTCATTTCTCAAAAAGTTGAAATCTGGTTTTTGGTTCCTACTATTATGTAATAGTTTTATTATATGTTTGGATCATGATATGTTAACAACTTTTTGACAATAATCTGTGTCACTATTTTATTGGTTCGTATATTTGAAACAGACCAATCACAAGCTACCACATAACTGGTTGTAAAGAAGTTGTTAAAATATATGTTTATGTGTTTGATGAAAGTAAGGTGATTATCCAACTTACGCGAGTTAGTGTTTTTGACATGATGTCAAAATGTAATACTTTAAGTTTAAGTTTTTTTATAGATCCCTAAAATAAAAATAAATTTTACGGATCAAAAGTAATTTCATATTTTGGGATGACAAAAATCAAAGAAAAATATACATAGACCAAAACAAAATTTTAGTCATTTTATAGGAAAATGAAAACAAATTTTCTAAATTCTATAAGGAAGATAAACATTTTTTTCTATGGAGCAAAACAAAATTTTAGTCATTTTATAGGAAAATGAAAACAAAATTTCTAAATTTTATAAGGAAGATAAACATTTGTTTCTATGGACCAACATAAAAAAATACTTTTTATAGACACTACTGTCAGTGGGTTGATTGAGCCTATGTATTTAAATTCTGTTAGGAAATCTGAGCAAGATAAATATCAGTGAGATATTTACTAATGGGACATGAGTTAACTTAGTGAGTCTAACTTGTAGGTTGTTCAACTTGCCTAGTTTTATAACATTTTGGACTTTTTGTCTAGTGGCACTTTTTAGGACCAGACTGTATAAGTGTGCACTTTTAGGGACTAAATTAACAAATTGCCACTTTAAGAGACCAAATTGTGTATTAACTGTTACAGAAAATGTTTGTCTGAAGGAATCTGAACTTTTGTTGTGAGCTTATTATTATTTGAACAAGGGACTCATGAAATTAGTTTTTGCTTGCCAGTAGGAAAAACAAAAAACACAATTGATAAGCTAATCTTCCTTTTTAAATATATTTTACCTACCACAATTGTTTGAGGTTCTATGTTCTGCTTGTTTAGAAACTTTTTCTGTTCAGTTATTGGGTTGGTTTGATTGTAGATAAATCAATCAAAATATAACTGCAGCTGGTTAACATATGATAGGCGCAGTTTAAATTTTCTCTTTACATCCATGAGATATAACTTCTTAGTAACATTTTCCAAACTCGGGTGATATTTAAAAAATGCAATTTGACAGGAAATACTTCGAAGGAAAAATTGGCACATATAAAATAGACACGCATAATTAATTTAAGTAGAATCTAGATAGTATATATTAAAAGATGTTAAAGATTATTAAAAAAGATGTGTATAATATATAACTAATTCATTAGATTTTGTGTCTAAAATGTGAAGAAACTTAGTATGTCATTCTCTAAGATAGAGTATAAGATCAATTACTTATCAAAAGGGTGTATTGGATGGTTAAATGTGTAAAAAATTTTACTATTTATAAACTGATTCGCGTGTATTTTATTCATATAAATTGATGGTTTTAATATTCTGAAGGTTGCACGAGGGCAGATCGAGAAAGCAGTTGGTATTAAGAAACGGCTTAACCAAGCAGCAGAAGCTGCAGATCCATCTCAGGCTGCATTCGCTCAATCAATACCATTTGCACCTTTCCAAACTACTGAAGATGATAACAAGAAAGCGAAGGAAGCAGCAGCTGCTGTTGCTGCTAAGCTTGCTGCCTCTGCATCCTCTGCCCAGATGCTTACATCTGTTTTTTGTTCTTTTGTAGCTGAAGAAGCTGCCTCCTTGAATGGCAGCTTAAATTCTACAGGATTTTCATCAGGATTACCTATTTTCAACCCAGAGAAAAGACCCAAACTTGAAAAACCAACGCCTGTTCTTGATGTTAACAGTTCTGATATGACCAGCTCTTCCTTTTATGCTGCCCCTATACAACAGCCATCACTGGCAAGTGTACCACTTGCACCGTCAGTTGGCATGCAAACTGGGTCTCAAGCCAATCAGTTACAAGCTGCATTTGCTTCAGCACCCCCTCCCCCGCCTCATTCTTCAGCAAATCAACCATCAAACCAATATGTCCAATCAACTGGTTTGATGGCTGGGGGAATTCCTTATGGATATGGACCAAATGGCCTACCACCTCCACCTCCTTTGCCTCCACATGTGGCAATGGGGTTGTCAATGCCTGGTAATCAATCGGCACAGCAGCAACAACAGTCTTCTCCCGGGGGATATTACAGGCCACCTGGCATAGGGTTTTATGGGCAAAGTCACCCCTCAACACCACCCCCGGTACCTAGGCAGTGAGCATGATTTGAAGATCATTGGCCAACATTGTTGCAAAACCTTGTAGCAAGATCATCCCATGGAAATTGCTGTGTAATAATGTAAATTGTTAGAATTAGATGTGGCCAGAATTAATCTGTAGTCTCTTTTACCTACCGCCTTTTTCCGCCTACTGTCTAATGTCTGAGTAGTAGTAGGCTTTTGATAGCACTAGTTGAGATCTTACCTAAGCAGTTTTAACTGTTAAGAGAAAGAACCTCTTGGGGCCTTAAAGTATTTATGTGAAACATCACGGAGGCCCTTGTTACGGTGCATGTGGACATCTTGTTTGTATGAAGCCTGCATATGGGGATAAACATTGACAGATGGTGTTATTCACCTCTAGATGATTTTCAGAGCTTCACCTTTCTAACGCCTTGGAGGTTGGAATGTGTTAATGTAGATTAATACCAATTGACAAATGTTGATATTGTTATTGTCTGCAGTGTCTGGTTGATGTGTTAGGATATCTTTATTTATGCTTAGAGAAAATTTATTGACAGTACCTAATATTCCCTTCCTGATTCCCTCACTCCTCTTAGCAGAAATTTACGTTAGACTAATTATGAGTAATTTTTACTTGGTGCACGCTAAACAAAGACCTTTATCATTTCTAATTCAAAATCTCAAAATCTATGTTAAGAAATTATTTACTTGAGATTTGCATTTGATTGTTTCAGAACTTTTCAATGTTAGTAGGATATCGTTTTCTCATACGTGTTTATTCAATTTTTTTCATCACAACATGATATATACTTGCTTTTAAGGCATATGAAAGGGCACTGAAATAAAACCATTTTCTCAATTAGGAAAAATAAAGATTAATGTATCCAAGAATAATTTTGAATCGTGAGCAGGTTGCTCAGCCTTATTTTAATTTTATAGGTCGTATACTACAGTAAAATTAAGCACTTTATACAAACATTCACTCCAATGTTAAAGTTGTTGAAGTGAATGATTAATCTTATGTTACAAGTCTTGCTATTAACTCTATTAATACCTATTTTGTTATTAGTTTATCTTATTCATAATATAATTTATCTTGGAAATGGTTACTTGTACAAGTAACACTAAGACATTTACTCTAATGGTAAAACATGGTAAACAAAATTGCTTAACTTTAATCAATCAAACCCTACAAACTTATTCATCTCTATTGCCTCATTAAAAATCATATTGAGACTTTATGCAAAAATATAAAAAGAGGTCACCTTAGACTATTAATTTCTTCTAAAAGGCATATATTGACCAAACAAACATAATAACATATGAGATAAACTATTTATGTTTCCTCCTTTTTTGAATGAAACCCCCATACATCATGAAATTTAGGAAACCCAACCTATTAAGTCAGAGAGACCTTTTCAAAGTCAATCTTGTAGGACACTACCTTTGTTCCACACTTTATGTCATTAACTTTTTCTATATGGTGTTTTCTTTCACCAACTCCTCCACATTCTCTATCGTTATTCCTTCCATGATTAATCTGTCTTCTGGTAAATAACAATTCTTTATAATAGGAACATGTCCCACCCAAGACAACCATAAACACGGACACCTCCAATAAGATTTTATTTTTAAACAAAAATTTGATAGACTTTTTGAAGAAAAATCCTATTGGTGTGTATCTAGTAGGAATTAAATCTATGAATTCCCCAATTATAAGTTGAGTGCTTTAATCATTCAACCATTAGTAATCCTCCTATTGAATAACCAAATTTCAATGTAAAATGTAATTAGAAGGTATTTAATGAAAGACAACTTTTTTTTTCCAGCATTTCCATAAATTTAATCTGTACTTTACACAAATTTTATATTTTACATTTTACATTTTATATTTTATATTTTATATATTGTAATTTATATTTTATGAAATTTGTAATATAAATTTTATATTTTAGATTGTATAATCGAGAATATACATTTCATTTCGAATATTAGAATGTAAAGTTCAAAATATAACTTTTTATATTTCAAAATACATAATTCAAAATATAAAAACGGTATTCTAAATAGAATTCAAAATGTATTTTTATTTTATATTTCAGAATATACAATTTAAAGCCAGAAAAAAAAAAAATTATATTTTGGGTTCTTCTGTGTATATTTGGAACTCCATTTTTTATTTGTCTTTTTTCTTAACCACAGTGAGATAATAGTTGCTGTCTTGACTTTTTTAAGGGTTTTCTTCTATTTCATGTATTTAGAAACTGAGAAACTAGTCAGTGTTACAATTTTTAATTCCATCTTCTTACTAAAACAATGTATAATCGAACTATATACGGATATACAAGTTTTTAAAAATAAGAAAATCAAATTATATGACAAATTACATTAAAACTTAGTTTTCGTTGAAGTGACAAATCAAATTACTCTCCATATATTTTACACGAATTTTGAATCTAATTCATTGTTTAAAGAATTTGAGAATAAATTATACATATATAAATTAACGAAATGCTGTAGACAAGAGTCCGTTATTCAAACCTTTTTAACTATTTTTTTAATTTGTTTCGTTTAACTTTTCAAAATAATCTTAACAAAAAAAAATCTCATTATAATTATAAGTTATTTAAAACCATATATCAAAAAATCAGTTTTTCTAAATAAATAATTTTTCCTAGTGTCAACAACATGAACAGCTTCATTCTTTTTAATTCTCTCTCTCTATATATATTATGTATTTATATCAAGGAATATTTCATTTAATGTATAAAAATTATTTTTCTATTTTACTTTTAATAGTATCTTAAATTCTGAAGTATATTGCAATCAATATTAAATGATGATATTTATTACATATTATAAAAATAGTATATTGGTGGAGTATCATTGGATATTATTGTTGTAAATATAATAAATAAAATATAAAAATGAAAACTAAGATAAATATTAAATTATTAAAATGAAATAGAAAGATAGAAAACAGGAAAAGAAAATGGACACTGCTTTTGTTTTACAGGAATTGATTAGTGTTACAGAACATTTGGCAAACAATATGTTTTTTGAGGAAGTGAGGCACCAGATAAATGACAGACTAAAATAGAGCATTGATGGAAATTGATAGAGTATAAATTGGTTTTGATGGAAGAAAAAATTGGGAGTTTCGTTTCATTTGATAGATGTATCGTATCTCTCCCCTTTCCTCAATGCTCTTCCTAAAATTGAATAATTCTTAAGTGAAGAGTTAGCACACCCAGAACGCTACTGTTGATTTGGTAACACACCATAACACACAATCTCTCTCTCTCTCTATTCATTTCTTTATTCTTCTGTTTCCTTATCAACCACGAAAACCAATACCAAAACAATTAAGCAAACCCCTTTTCTTTTTAATTCATTTCTCTTACTCATCATCACAATTTTATTATTTTCATTTCGTTCCAAGATTCCTCCCCTCTTTCAAATTCAGGTATTTAAGATCGCCACAATTTTTTGTGTTTTACATTGCAGCTTATTCTTCTCGGTTTCAATTGAGAAGAAAAGAGTTTATTTTACTTTTTAATTATTATCCGTAAATTAGACACTTTTAGGGTTTATGAAATTTCTGTTGGTATTCCTTTCTGAAGGTACTCTGTTATTGAAATTCAGTTTTTTTGTGGCTCTTGTAACTCGGGTTAGGGAAATCAGGGGAATTAGCCCTTGCGTTTGTGTTTATCAGCATCTGAAAAGACGTAATGCTTGTGATGTGGGTTATGGAAACAATAGGGAGCTCTAGCTGGTGTGATGCATGGAAATTGAAATTCATGGAGTTTTATTGTGAACATTGATGATGATAATATTCTTTAACTTGATTGTTGTGTGCTCTGATAAAGGGTCCTTTTTTGACTTGTAGGCTTGAACTATATAGTAAAGAGGCATACTAATGTCTTCAAGATCGTTGAGGAGAAGACTCCATCACGGGGATGTCGATGGCAAAAGGAAGGAGCATTTTGATTCTTCCGGATTAGATTCTTTGAGTGAGCCCTTGCTGGCAGATGATGATTATACTGAGAATAAGAAGGTGAGGGAACTATTTGGGGGGCGGGGATATTTTGAATTCATTTTTACATGTATATACATTTTGTCATGCTTTTCCTTCGTCTTACAGATATGTACTCTTGAAGATCTATGGGATGACGAGAGGAAGAGGGCGCAGTTTCATTGGACTTTCATATTCTCAAACATCATTGCGCAATGGGCTCAGTGGTTAGGTATGTGGTGGATGACTGTTTTGGACCTTTCAGATACAATTAAGCTTGATTTTGTTTTCATTAGCTGCAACTAGCCTAATGATGTTATGTTCATTTTTTCCTTTGCGGAAGTTGTCTTCTAGTGCATACGTTGACTGACCCATGTTTACCAAACATTCTCAGAGGGGAGCTCTGCATTTAATGTTAAACATGATTCTTGTGGTATAGTTTACACATTTTGTGCGAAGTGTTAGTTTACATTTTTCTAACCAGTGGTAATTATGGGGAACCAATGCTTTTGGCATTGTTCAAGTGAAGAATTCAATGATCTTTTTCCCTTGAGGTCTTTCATTTATATTGGTAACTAAAGGATCAGTCATTGAGCTGTGAACTTTTCGTACTGAAGCATTTTTGAAGGATCTTCTAAGTATTAGTTAATTGAAGTGATGGAGATAGATGATTGATACCAGGTTAGTTATTGAGTTTTGGGGCAGAATCACATGGTGATGGGATCACTACATGTGAGGTTTGAAATGTAAAGCCTAGTTATAATGGGAAACAATGCTTGGGATATTTCGTTTTTTGAAATACACGAACTTTCTATCAGAGGACTGCTTATATTTATTCATTTCATGTATTTTTTTTACGCTTTTGAAAAAATATGAACCTATGCTGGAAGTAGTAAACATTTGGATTTCATGTATTATTATCTGTATGCTTTCCTCATATCTGACTGGTGAACAAATGGGAATACAAGATATGCAGCATGTCATGATTTTAACAGCGATTTTTTTGTGACCTTTAAGCTTATTTGATTCATATTGTCTTTGCAGCAAATGTTGTACTAGGATCTGGATCTATTATTGGACGTCTTTTGTCTTTTCCTTATTCTGCCTTAAATTTGCCAAACAATAGGATTCTTCCTCCATCACTAAGTCCTCTGCAGGTATGTCTAATGAAATCTCATCTGTAATTCTTCTGTTCTTGCTTATGCCAAATCAAGTACCAAATTCTAATTTAAGTCTTTGGCAAATGAATTCATACAAATAATTTTAAAATTTGTATTTCCTATAATATAAATGTCCTGAAATACAGTTGATCTAAATTATGAATTTTGATCAATCAAATCAAATCTCCTGAATCTACCACCCCTCTTTTATGAATGAAATGATGCCAGATAAATTCTGATAATGTAATCAAGAATGCGATTGTATATTTATGCGGGATTTAGTTTAATATTACTGCATGGTTTCTTGAATGTTTTCTGTAAGGCATAAGTGGGAAGTCAATATTTCTTCAAAATTTGATATTTATTTCGTTGAATTATAAATGCTAACTTTGAAATTTGAAGACGTGTCCTCCTCCTATTGTAAATGTGTTTACTCAAACATCTGATATGTGGAGATATTTTGTTTTGTTTTGTGGAGCTTCTGTAGCCCTTTTAACTGATATGATTGTAGTTGAGGTATTTGTTTGTTTGCTGCTGTTTTTGAGAATATTATTATATGCTATATATTGGTAGTTATTGTTTATAGCTTCTGGCTGCCTTCTTTTCTTGTTTATAGCTATTCATAGTTATTATTTAACATGTATTTCTTTTTCAGGAAGAAAGAGTGAGACACCTACGCCAACGGCTTGAAGTTCCTTTTGATGGTTCTAAGGCTGAGCACCAAGTATTTAAATAATTCATTTTCTGTTTAAATTTTCATATCACTTTACTGACATTTGCTACTATATCCTACATCACATCTGTTTTATTTTTAAATTGTTTTTTATTCTGTTGTTATCTTCTTGTGTATCTTTTGATATAATGAAGCTGATTTTCTATTTTGTTCTGCAATCTGCATGCATGCTTGATACGTGATCTTATTGTGTTTGAACTGGAATGTGAGCATGGCAATTTCTTTCATGCTTGCACATGAAGATAGATAAAATTTAAAATTAAATTGCCTCACATGAATGAGCTGAAATGTGTACAAGCACAATGACTATTTGTTGCATGTCTGTTGTATAGTATAGGTATCTAATCTACCCATAGGATTTTCTAAGAATGTACAATATAAGTAGTCAATAGAATATGTAATATACTTTTTCTTATACTGACAGTAGGATGCCATTTCAATCTTTTTTGGTTGCAGGATGCACTTAAACAACTGTGGAAATTAGCTTACCCTAACAGGGAGCTTCCTTCACTTAAATCAGAACTTTGGAAGGAAATGGGATGGCAAGGTTCAGACCCTTCAACGGATTTTAGGTGTGTGATAAAAAACAACGCCTTATACTTTTAAGGAGAGGGGTTGGGAACTTGGGTATGGATAGGGTTTTATTAAGCAACAAGTCAGACTCAAAATATTATCTCAGATTGTCAATGCTTTACTGGTTTACAACAGTAAATGAGTGGTGACATTTTGACCCTCTCATCCACTCTGCTGATTTCTGTAATAATCAGGGGCTAACACTCCTTTTAGGTTTTGTACTTCTAAATGTTTGATAGTTCGATTTCGGATTTTGAGGGGTAGTTTATTGTGTACCTCTGGGATTAACGTGTTCTTATGGTATGAGTAAGGTTTTTTTTTTTTCAGAAAAATATATCCTGAAAGACAATTTTTTGACAAGATATTTCTCAACCATAATCTTGATCTTCCAACAACAGTTTCTTTGAAGTATCTGATCTTTAGACAATCGATTGCATATTCTTTGTATTTTGGGGAATTATGATTAGTTAATATTGAACTTGGAATCATGGTCTGCACTGCAGGGGCGGAGGATTTATTTCATTAGAGAATCTCATCTTCTTCGCAAAGACGTATCCAGTAAGTTTCTTAAATTGCATTTGCATTCATGCATACATAGCCCGTGCTTAATGAGTTGGTAAATATTTGTTACTGAATTTTCATTATATTATATTCAAAGTTATAATTTGCTTACTGATTTTTCTCTCAAGGCCAAATTCTATCCCTATCCTTGTAAAGAGAATGCTTTACTTTATATAACCTTGGTTGTACTCTTCTATCTACTTGTGCACGATAGAAATTGGCCCATAATTTATCAACTTTGATTCAGAAATTACCAGATTGCTAAATAATGTCCCATTGTGATTTAGAAAGCAAGTTATTATATGTATATAGAAAGCCTTTTTTTTGCCTAGGGAGGAGGGAGCTTTAAAATCCTGCAGATCCATATACATTGCTTCTGTTTTCAAGCTTAGATATTTTCTTTTTCTGAGAAAATATTTTGTAAAAAGAGGTGTGAAAATTTCAGGGGGGATGATAAGATATCCCTGTGAAAGGAGAAACTAAAAGAAAATAGAAAAATACTAGATGAGATTGGCTTTCACAATGAGTTGTTTCCTTAGTTGCTGGTTTGTCTGCAGTCAATACTCTTTACTGGCTAAAATTGGAACAAAATAAGCTATCAGAAAATAAGAGCCTAGTAATTTAAAAAAAAAAATTAAGTCCAGCATAGCTATCGAATCTCTCTCTGGTGTCTCTGGTGTGTGTGTGTGTATATATATATATATATATATAAAATCAGAGTGATGTTTCCTTAAAAAAAATCTCTCTAGAAGAAGACCAAAGACAGGCCACCCATACATAAACACAAATCTAAGCATGTGCTAGTTATTTTCTATGAAAAAAAAAAAAACAGAGACATATACGTGCATTGCTTTTAACAATTATTTTTCCAGATGTTCGTGAAAGAATAATGAAAAAGTCACTGTAGTTTAAAGTAGGGGTGACAAAACAATCTATTTATCTAGATTTATTTAATTTTATGGATGGTTAATGATGTGTTTTTTTTTTCAAAATCCAATAAATTCTCCCATCAATACTTAAATGCGTTAAAATTAATTCAACGAAGTTTTCTCATTCTTAAATCACTTCAAAAAAAGTTTTGCAAAATCTTTCTGAAATTTGTTCACAAATATTATTTTTGAGAATTTTTTCAAAAGTATATTTTTAATTTTTAGAATAAAATGTATTATTTTATGGAGCCATGAAAATAATTTCTTAATGGATTAAATTTTTATCAAATGGATCAGATTTTTAAATTAAATTTTTAATGGATTAATTATTTTTTCATCCGCTCAATTATAATTCAAAATAAAATTTATCCGAAACTATTGACCAAGAAATGAATATGTCATTTTACTGTGAAAGTAGCCGCCTTCTGAAAATGCAAAAATGGAAATTGGTACCTTGTTCTTCTGAATTAAGCCTCATACTTTTTTGTGTTTTGTTAAATTATTAGTCTACCCCTCTTAACACTTCCCTTTTTCACCCCACTTTATCTTCTACTTACTTTCCTGGACTTTTTCTTCTACAAGCATTACTCTTTTTTGTCCTCCACACTCCAGGCACTCCCTCATTCTCCTTTTCTCTTCTATAAGCATTGCTCTTCCACATTTTACTCCTTTTTTTCATCAAAGCCAATGCTAGTAAAATTATATACATGTTGCTGTTTCTGAATTAGAGTAACAAATTACTCCCGTACTTGTAAACATTCGAATTTTTTTATTTTAGAAATTCCTAACTGACATATAAGAAATATTTATGTAAATTTATTCTTGATGACTACACTGCTACCGGTGTACCAACTTTTCCTTGTGTTTCTGGTTTGGAATTTCTTGCAATTATATAAATTTTCAATATACTATTGATAAAGTCGTTTTTTCCCCACTGCATTTCTGCTTTCATGGCTTTATACGAAGCAGAAGTTGATTATATATTCATTGTGCACAATTATGTATGTTTTCTGCATTACAACAATGGTTTGAAAGCGGCACGTATACACAATGTGTTGCATACTTCAATGAGTAGAATGGTTTTGGTTAATTAAGCTCGCTTCTACCTGTCGCTGTCATAGGATTCATTCCAGCGATTATTGAATAAACAAGATGGAATCAGAGCAGACTGGGAATATCCGTTTGCAGTAGCTGGAATCAACATTTCTTTCATGTTGGCTAAAATGCTGGATCTTCAAGCAGGTAACATATTCTCTTAAGAAGAAATTCGGTGTTCGGTTGTAATTTGACACATTTAATATTTATTTTAGGGGTTTCCTTGTTTGCACTTAGTGTTGATTTTTGTTTCTTACTCAGTCAGATACATCATATATGTAAACTCTTCTGATTCAACTATTTTCCTTGCAGGGAATCCATCTTCTTTGTCCGGAATCTGTTTTCTCAAATTGCTTGAAGAGGATGAAATGGCATTTGATAACCTTTTTTGTGTTGCTTTTCAAATGATGGATGCTCAGTGGCTAGCGAAGCGGGCGACATATATGGAATTTAATGTAATGTAGCATTGAATTTTATCTGTTCATTTCTTAATTATTTTTATTACTCTCTGATAATCTTGATTCATTTATAATTTTTTTTTTCACTAGGATGTTTTGAAGTTCACCAGAGCGCAATTAGAGCGCGAGCTTGCTTTAGAAGACATCTCCAGCGTTAAAGATTTACCTGCTTACAGCATGTTGAGATGATTGATAATTGTGATTTAGTTCCAACATTTCTCTGTTTTTCTTTTAAGATGAAATGTGTCTAAAGCATTTGCCACTTTATCTGTATACAGAAACGTGAAAATGAAGTATTGCAAATATCAGATAAATCTTTTTTTATCGATTTCCGCCATGCTTGTATTTAAGCATATGTATTAGCATGTAGGAAGTTCTTCATAAAATTTCTGCTCCCAATAATTACCATAATTCAACTGTATGAGTGCCGGAATATATATTTTTAAAAATACATTGAAGTCTGAATTATGTTAGGGATCGAGTAAAGTGATATATTGAGAGATAAAAGAATTTTAAACTTAGATCTAATTCTATCATCTTTATAATCTTCTAAATATTTTTATGTGGAGATTGGCTTTGTTTGGATTAAAGGAGAGTGGAACAGAGAAAGAAGAAAAATGGTGTTAAATTAATAAAAATTGTGAAGAAATGAGGGAGTATAATATATAATATAAACCTTTGATTTAGTTAATCATTGCTCTCTTATTTATTTTACAATAATTTGTCATTTGTTGCTCTCTTATCTTTTTATAATAATTATTTTCATTTGATATTATATATATATATATATATATATATATATATATATATATATATATATTCCAGGTGTTCTTTGGAATTAAAGTTTGATAATGAAGTTGAGGTGAATTTTGTTTCAATTGATAGTGAAAAAAAATGTGTCAAACCCATGTATGTATTCTAACTGATATTTAAACTGTTTAAGAAGAAAACATATGTATGATGTATTATTCTCATACCTTTTCTATAGATATATTGTTCATATACTTGGTATTCTTGAAACTTAAAAATTCCTTAATATTGCATCTCTAATTTTTATAAAACTTGTTTTACAACCTTGATTGATTTGATATACTGGTGAAATAAATAACACAAAATATAGATAAAACTTTGAAACTGAGTGATTCATATACCTGTTCATTCCAATTAGTTCTGCTGGTTATGCCAAATGACATTCCAATTCGAATACGCTACATAACAACAAAACTTCTCCAATGAATGAAATTGGAATCAAATGCAATTTGAAAATAGGAAAGACTATTATAAAGTTTGCCTTGACTTGCAAATGAATAATGACTGCAACATTAGAATGGGAAAGGAAGTCTTTGCCTTACTGCAGCCATTAAACCAAATAATATCATCATTTCCCATTTGCTGATGTTAATACTGTGAATAGTAAGAATTAATCTTAAAAATGCCAAAAGAGAAGAACCTACTACAACCTAAAATGGAAATTCAACATAGATATGCTACCGTGCAAAAGAGCATCAATCTGAAGAATCAATATTCTGTGGTAGCAGATCTCAAGACTGTAAAGTATGCAACAACTTCCAAGCTAGGAAGCATATATATATATATATATATTTATATATCTTTCCTAGTTTCCAATATGAAGAAGATCTAAATTTTTTCAGCTATCGTGGCATTTCGAAAGAGCTTAAGTTGATAGAGAAGAAAGCTCACCAGAACATGACACCAGAGGAAATGGAAGAATGCTAAATACGAGAAACCTCTCCATGTTTCAGAGCACCAACCACATGTAATGAATATCAGTTGACACAGAAGACATGGTTCCTACCACTTGTGCTGGAGTCTCATCTTGGCCTAATAGCGTCAAAATTGAGCTTGCAATGATGAAGAGTGGAAGAAGACAGAGTGCAGTGAAGAACAAAACTATTCATGATCTTTGAAGATACACTTCCATTATGTTATATTCCTTTGCACCGCCATTCCTAACTACAAATTTCAGTCAACTTACACAAATAATCACTAGTGGTACTGAATAAATTGTAATATTAGCCAATAGCCATATGTTGGTACAGTATAAAGACATAATATGACAAAAGCTATATTCATCAATGATATTGGTGCTCAGGTTGCTATTCTAATTCATCTTCTTTACCATTAGTGACATTGTTCCTTCCTTGTAGATATATTGATTCGTTTATATATTAGTGTTTCTGTTATTGTTTGTAATGTGCTATTCCTTTCTGGGCTTATCAAGAATAAGATTAATTGGTCATAAATGACAGAAATAATTTGTTATTGTTCATTATGTAGTTACAAATGATATGCTATTTTAAGGGATATATTATTTCCTGTATTTTAGCACTTTCAGTTTTATGTTGTAGATCCTTTCCGTTATTTCAAAGGTCTATATAGTGATCAATATATGGATAATAAGGTGGATTGCATATTCAAAAACAACTTTTATGGTATAAGAATCAGAGGATTCTACGTCAATGTTTTTTTATGATATCTTCCACAAATTTGTCTCTCAAAATTGCAGATCCAATTAATTCACTCATTTAATCTTTATCCCTATTATCACCTTGGTGTCACCATTGTCTTATTACGAGGGCAACCCTATATGAAAATTGGTTAATGCGTAACGCAAAGTCAAGAACGAACTTGGTTTTGTTAAATAAACTTAAATTAGGATGATTTGTAATTTCATTGAGACTTATTTTTTAATCCTGTTACTAGTTTTAGCTTTAAAAATTTGGTTCTTGTTACTATTTTTAACTTACATATTTGATTCATATTACTCTTTTTATACTCGTTCCATTATGGTTACTGATTTTATTCTTGGCCCTGTGCCTATTTAAGACCTGCTACATTTATCAATAAAATACACAAGAATTAAAGAATACAATTACATAGTGAGTGTACTGCGTTTTACAAAGTGGCATCAGAGCTTTATGCTTTGACTGTCTGAATGAGAAAGTAAAAAAAGAGAGTGAGAGAGATGACAAATCTAATAAAAGGTATGTTCCTGGCACAGTTGTTAAAGAAATAAAAATAAGAAATTGTTATTACTAAGGCAATAAATAAATAAATAAAGAAGAAACACCTAAAATAAATTAAATTAAAAACACATAAACTTTTACATTGATTATTATAATGCAAAAATGTGTCATTTTACATGCGTAAGCAAAGTAAAGTCTACTCTTTCCACATCCCAAAGAAAAGATAATATAGTCTATAAATGATAGTGGATGTTGTAATGTAACCCTCCCTCCTTTTCTACATTTATAATAGCCATATTAATTTTACAATAATTTAAAGTAACCTATGTAAAAAAAGTTTATACAATACTGATGGACTCGGATCTTCCCTGAAAACTTTTCTGGTCTTTTAAATTTTTTAATTTTTTTACTTCCAAAACCTGATAAAATTGCCAATTTAAAATACTATTTTTTAAGCCTTTTTCAACAAATAGCTACGTTTAACGAACCACATGTGGACGATCAAATTACGACCGTTACTGGAAAGTGAAAAGTATTCTTTTTCTAATTTATTTCTTCACCAAAAAGTAAGCCACATGAATTGAAAGAGAAAGTAATCTAATATACTTCCATTTGAACACCTCAATATTTTTATATTTTAACACCTTTTATGACTGAGATACACAACTCAATAGAAAATTATAAATAATGACAGATAATTTAAATAAATTGCTAGCTTTCTCGTAAAGTTAGCGATAAATAAAATAATAATAAGAACAATAAACAATGGGCAATTGGAATATATACCTAACACTGAAGAAGAAGAAGAAGGAAAAAGAAATGTTCTTTGATAAAAGGTTAACAAATAACCATCAAATAAAGATCAATTAATCCTTTAGCTGCAGTAAACCAGTGAAAGAAATAACAGATAAAAGTATGAAACTAGTTATCTGATCTAATTGTTTCATGATCAGGTTCAACTTTAGACCACCTATTAATTCGTATACGGGCTATCGTTACCTGCATGGAAACATAATGATTTCATGATGTTTTATATATAATTTAAACTCACGAAAGAAAATATAATAATTGAGTAAACATTACAGAACAATAGAGAAAAAAATACCTGTTCATCCCAATTAGTTCTGTAGGTTAATATAATTAGAACTATAGTTTGAACTAGTGTCCCAAACAACATTCCTATCCAAACACCCTACAACAAAGGTTGTCGAATGAATAATATAGGAATCAAGTGAAATTTGAAAATGATACAAGAAAAATACTATACAAGTCTTACCTTAACTTGCAAGTGGAAAACATTACCAAGTAATATTCCAAAAGGAATACCTATTATGTAATAACATCCTATGTTCACATATGCTACGGTGCTCTGCCACCCTGCTCCAATAGCAACCCCTGTTCAAATCAAATCATTTCATATCTTTCAGACTTGTTCAATTGATAAACAAATTTACTTAGTCATGTAAAAACACAACAGGATTAAAAAATCTTGAATAAATTCTTCAAACCAAGATAACACAAGTTATGAAGCATACCTGAGAGCACTGGTTGAACACTATTCAGTAACAAAGAAAATGCCAACAAAGGTGACAAATCCCCAACAGCAATAGCTACGTCTTCGCTTGTTGTAAATACATAGGCTATTTTTTCTCTTAAAAGTAAGAAAATTGTAAACAAGATTAACCCAATTGAAAAGGATGTAAGCACCGTCACAACTATAGAAAAGATTGCAGCTTTGGAGTTTCCTTTTCCAAGCTCGTTTGCCACGCGAACACTGCCAATGAAGAAAGATTAAGTTAATATTCGTTTAATTTGTACTTTAGAAAGAAAAGAATTTTCACTACTCATTACCTTACAGCAGCCATGAAACCAAGTGATATCATCATTTCCCATCCATTGACGTTGATGCTGTTAAAAAAAAAAATAATTTCGTACATTCAGTTTAATAATTTTGGAAAAAAGTGTGCTTTCATTTCTCATCTTCAAATAATGTAATGTGGGGCAATGCAAAAGGAATATACCATATAGATAGAGCATCGATTTGAACCTCTGCGTTTTCCATGTTACCCGTTAACAGAACCAATATTGTGTTGTACCAGAGCTCAAGACTGTAAATTATACAGTAGAACAAAGTTAGAAATACTAAAATCTTTGCTTTGTACATTAATCATGAAGAAAATCGAAATCAGTTTAAATAATTAGCTGATAGAGAAGAAAGCTCACCATAGCATGGCACCGGCAGAAAGGGACATCTTGACAACAGGCCAGAGGTCTTTAATTGCCAGAAAGGAGAAACCTTTCCATGTATCAGAGCACCATCCGCATGTCACAAATATGATTTGACCAACGTTGGGAATCCAGTATGCCAAAATTGTTGAAAACATTGCACCAGTAATCCCGAGCTTCAGATTCATTGTCAAAAGCCAGGAGAGAAACACATGAATCACTATCGCAAAAGCTGCCAAGAATGCAATGATGACGTTCTTGCTTTGAGATTGCAGAAACATTTGGGTGGTGAAAGAGAAAATGAAAGAAAACATGACAGGAATTGCCCAGAGAGAAATGGTTCCTGCAACATGTGCTATGCTCTCATCTTGGCCTAAAAGTATCAAAATTGGGCTTGTGAAGACGAACACAGGAACAAGAACAAGTGCAGTCACGAACAAAACTATCCATGATCTTTGAAGATACACTCCCATCATGCTATATTCTTTTGCCCCAAATGCTTGTCCACAAAGTGTTGACAATGCACTCGCCATTCCTAACTGAAATTGTCAGTTCACAGATACAAATAATTTTTGTGTTATTCTCTTGTAGCTGCAGTTGATATAGCATGAAATACTTTATCATTGGATAAGTGCAAAAATTTTTGAAGGAAGATGAAGATTTGTACATACCAGAACACCATTGGCAAAGCGAATGAGAACAGTGAAGACAAGGGCAAAAGCAGCAAGTTCCCTTGGGCCAATATGACCAACAAAAGCTTGACTTATAACATTGAGACCGAAGGATGAGAACCTAGTGAATATGGCTGGTCCTGCCACTATCCACATCACTTTGCTCTCTTTCCACACCCTCTTCCCCAACGATGATTCATCTTCTTTTTCTTGCTCTGAGGTTACTGCTCTGTTCAGCAATTTCTGCTTTAGATTCTCCTCCATTTTCCCAGTTTTTGATGGGGGCTTATGATCAAAGACAACAAGAGTTTTAGACTATATTTTATAGAAAAAGAGAGAGGGAATTCCACAGAGACTAAAACACTGAACAGAACAGAGTGAACAAGTTTTGTTTATATCCGCGAGGAAGGCACGAGGAAGAAGAATTATTCGTTCACTAAATATTTTAAGTGTAAAAAGTAATGGAGTGAGTGATCATTATTATATACTCTCAAAACTGGACACAATCATTAAGAAATAGGTTTTCTTTTTCCACAATCGACTCGTTTAAAAGTAAAGTTTCTTGGATGAACTTATAGATCAAGGAAAGTTTTAATAGGATCATATACTCTTCAAAACAATCTATCCTTCTCTTCTACTAACAAAATTTAAAACTGCAGCAGCACTGGTGTTAAGCTCTGGTTGCAAGAGAGGTCCACTAACCAATGCTGGATTTATTGTTTAGCAATTTTTATCTACCATTGTTGAGGATTAATTTCATGTTGAATTGAGTCGGTATATGAGGCATTAGATTGCCTTTTTTATGATGTTAATCCTGTTGGGAAACAGCGGTATTTGTTCCCTCCTCTGTGAACCCCAAAATGGGGACTATGCGGAAGCGTAAAAAATGAAAGTGTAGGTAAAGAGAAAATTAACACTGGAAATTTTAACGTGGAAAATCCTCTCGGAAAAAACCACGGGACCTAGTCCAGAAAAATATCTCCACTATGAAAGTAGGATTACAGTGTTTCTCTCACTCTCTGAGGATCTCTCACTAAATCTCACCCTCTCTGATGGTATACAAGACTCTCCCTGTATCACACACTCACAAAATAGACTCTCTCTATTTTTTCTCTCCTTCACCGTGGCTCTCTTACTCACAGTGAGTTTCACTTCTTCACTTCTACGGTTGTGCCTCTTCACTCTAAAATTGGGTAGCTCTTCTTTTCTCCCTCTGTGTGTATTTGCACGTTTCTGACTTCTCAATTTATGAAGCAAGAAAGCACAAAAAACCAAAATAGTTGTTGAGGTGGTGTGCTGAATTTACGGAAAAAGCAAATGAGTGAGTTGTGCTTTTTTGGGTGGTGGCAGACAATGCTTCATCATTCTTGTTTTATTCAACAAAACTCCCCCATAAAACAAAAATGGGTCTTCCAGTCTGTCTTCGTATCATAACTTAGTTGGAAGGTACCACGACACCAGCACCTTGACAACAATCTTCAACTTTCTTGATTGGTATTGACTTAGTCATCATGTCAGACCAATTCAAGTCTGTATGGACTTTCTCTATCTTCAATTTCTTCTCATCCAGCGCTTCTCGTATCCAGTGATACCGCACGTCGATATGCTTCGAGCGTGAATGGAACATGGGGTTCTTGGTTAGATGGATGGTACTTTGATTATCACAGTTCACCACATAATCGTCTTGATTATGTCCTAATTCACTTAGGAAATTCTTCATCCATAGCATCTCTTTAGAGGCTTCAGTCACCGCTACATACTCTGCTTCAGCAGTAGACAATGTCACACATTTTTGTAGCTTTGACTGCCAAGAAACAGCTCCCCCAGCAAAAGTAATCAGATAACCTGATGTTGACTTCCTTGAATCGACATCTCCAGCCATGTCTGAGTCTGAATATCCGATTAGCTTTAGATTTCCATTGCCAAAACACAAGCTTCTTTTGGTAGATCCTCTAAGATACCTCAGTATCCACTTAACAGCTTCCCAATGCTCCTTTCCTGGATTTGACAGGTATCTGCTTACAACTCCAACAGCATAGCCAATATCTGGCCTTGTACAAACCATTGCATACATAAGGCTACCCACGGCAGAAGAGTAGGGAACCTTGTTCATTTCTTCCTTTTCTTCTTCATTCTTTGGACATTGAGACTTGCTAAGTTTGAAATGTCCAGCAATTGGAACACGAGCAGATTTGGCATTGTGCATGTTGAACCTTTTGAGAATCTTCTCAATATAATCTTCTTGAGATACCCATAACATTCTTCTAGAACGATCTCTGGAGATTTTCATTCCAAGTATCTTCTTTACTGCACCCAGGTCTTTCATGGCAAAAGACTTGCTCAGTGCTTTCTTGAGAGCAGCTATTTTAATTTTATCCTTTCCTACAATCAACATATCATCAACATACAAGAGAAGTATGATGGACTCACCATTTTCATAATGCTTCACAAACACGCAATGGTCTGCGGAGGTCTTCTTGAAATTATGTTGGATCATGAAGGAATCAAATTTCTTGTACCATTGTCTTGGAGCTTGCTTCAGACCATAGAGGCTTTTCTTCAGATGACACACCAAGTGTTCTTTGCCTGGTTCTTCAAAACCCTCTGGTTGCTTCATGTAAATTTCTTCTTCTAGGTCTCCATGTAAGAATGTTGTCTTGACGTCCAGTTGTTCAATCTCCAGGTCTAGTGTTGCTGCCAGACCGAGAATCGCTCTAATGGATGTCATCTTCACCACTGGTGAGAAAATTTCATCAAAGTCTATTCCTTTCTTCTGGTTGCATCCCTTCACGACAATTCGTGCTTTGTACCTTGGGCTTGGGTTGTTCTCTTCATTCTTGAGCTTGAACACCCATTTGTTCTGCAATGCTCTCCTTTCTTTTGGTAATTCTACCAAATCATAAGTCTCATTTTCCTTTAAGGATTGCATCTCTTCTTCCATGGCTTGCAACCATTTGCCTTTGTCTTCCGTCTCCATTGCTTCTACAAAGCTTTGAGGTTCACCTTCATCAGTAAAATTAACATATTCATTTGAAAAATACCTTCTTGACGGTTGCTTCTGCCTTGTTGATCGTCTCAATTGGGGTTCTTGAGGAGCATCCTCAATTGGTTGATCTTCTTCCGTCAGATTAGGTTGATCTGCTTCTTCAGCCATTTCATCAAGTTGTAACTCTGGTTCGGCTTGATGAGTCTCTCCCCCTAAGTTGTTCATCACAATAGGGCTTTGATCACTTATCAGCTTAAGTGTTGGTTTCTCCACTTTCTTGATGTCTTGGATTGTCTGATCTTCAAAGAACACCACATCTCTGCTTCGAACAATCTTTCTGTTTGCAGGATCCCATAATCTGAAACCAAATTCATCTCTTGGAGAACCAAGGTATATGCACTCTTTCGCCTTAGCATCGAGCTTTGCTCTTTCATCTTTCGGAATGTGAACTGATGCCTTACATCCGAAGACTTTCAAGTTGCGATATGAGGCCTTTTTACCGGACCATACTTCTTCTGGGATCTTACCATTCAATGGTCTTGATGGTGATAAGTTGATCAATTGAGTTGCTGTTAGCACTGCCTCCCCCCAGAATGTCTTGGGAAGTTTTGCGTGAGACAACATGCTTCTGACCTTCTCAGCAATCGTTCTGTTGAATCTTTCAGCCACACCGTTCATTTGAGGTGTTTTGGGAGGTACTTTCTCATGTCTGATCCCATGAGTCTTGCAATAGTGCTCGAATGGACCTCTGTACTCTCCACCGTTATCACTTCTCAAGCATTTCAACTTTCTACCAGTTTCACGTTCAACAGAGGCGTGAAACTCCTTGAAGATTCGTAGAACTTCGTCTTTTCTTTTCAATGGATAGACCCACAATCTTCTAGAGTGGTCATCAATGAAGGTAACAAAATATTGAGCACCACCAAGGGACCTTTCGGATGTTGAACAGACATCTGAATACACAAGATCCAAAATATGCTCTCTTCTACTTCTATTATCAGATTTATGGAAAGATACTCTGTGCTGCTTACCTGCTAGGCAGTCTTCACATAATTCAAGTGGTTGTCCTTTTATACTTTGGAGATGATCTTTTGCGAGGATCTCTAATCCCTTCTCACTCATGTGGCCCAGTCTTTTATGCCATAACTCCTTACTTTCTTCTTGAGCAACATTCGTCTCTCCTTTGTATATTTTTCCTTGCATGCAGTACAAGGAGCCTTCCTTCTTGCCTCGAGCAACAATCATGCTTCCTTGACAGAGTTTCCATCTTCCATCGCTGAATTGGTTGTTCATTCCAGCATCATCTAGCTTACCGACTGAGATAAGGTTTAGACGTATCTCTGGTACATGTCTTACCTCCTTCAGCACAAGTTTGTTTCCATTTTCTGTCATCAAAGTCACTTCTCCTATGCCCACAATTTTGCTTGTGACATGATTACCCATCTTCACTGTTCCAAAGTCTCCTTTTTGATAGGATGAGAAGAATCCCTCATGAGGAGTAACATGGAAAGATGCTCCGGTATCTACTATCCAAGTGCAGTCATCAAAAGCAATATTTAGATAGTTTACCTCAGTGATAAGGAACACATTCTCATCATTTGATACCACCGCTGTTGTAGTCTTTTCCTCCAACTTCTTTTTGGGATCTATCACATCAAGGTGTACAGTTCCATTCTTCTGATCTCTTTTCAGGAATCTACATTCTTGCTTCTTGTGACCATCTTTTCCACAATAGAAGCATGTCAAACCTTTGGAACGAGACTTGAATCTTCCTCGTGACTTTTCACGTTTTCCTTTGTTTCTGTGTTCATTCCTTCCTCTATTCTCAACAACGTTGGCTTCTGAGTGACTACTCATTCCTCTTTCTTTCCTTCTGGACTCTTCATTCAGCAAACTGTCTGTAATGTTATCCAGCTTGAGTTTTCCATCTGGTGTTGAGTTACTGAGAGTGACCACCAATGTGTCCCAACTCTCCGGTAGGGAACTAAGGAGTAGAAGAGCTTGTAACTCGTCATCAATCTTCATATCCGCCTTCATTAATTGATTCACAATACCTTTGAAGGTGTTGAGATGCTCGATCATATTCTGGTCGTCAGTGTACTCCAACTTTACGAGTCGTCTCACAAGGTGAGCTTTATTTCTGGGAGTCTTCTTTTGAATCAAAGATTCAAGCTTTGTCCATAACTCATACGCATCGGTATAAGTCGATACATGCTCAAACAAGGTTTTGTCGATGTATTTCCGAATCATAGCCACTGTTTTACGATTCAGAATCTCCCAATCTTTTTCAGCCTTCCCTTCCGGAATTTCCGAATTTGTGATCGGCTCATACAAATCCTTGCAGTATAGATGATCTTCCATCATCGGCTTCCAGTAGGAATAATTATCCGCAGTTAGCTTGAACATGTCTCCTTCCATCTTGAGTTTCACAGGATTCTGACTTTTTCGAACCGGTAGCTCTGATACCACTGTTGGGAAACAGCGGTATTTGTTCCCTCCTCTGTGAACCCCAAAATGGGGACTATGCGGAAGCGTAAAAAATGAAAGTGTAGGTAAAGAGAAAATTAACACTGGAAATTTTAACGTGGAAAATCCTCTCGGAAAAAACCACGGGACCTAGTCCAGAAAAATATCTCCACTATGAAAGTAGGATTACAGTGTTTCTCTCACTCTCTGAGGATCTCTCACTAAATCTCACCCTCTCGGATGGTATACAAGACTCTCCCTGTATCACACACTCACAAAATAGACTCTCTCTATTTTTTCTCTCCTTCACCGTGGCTCTCTTACTCACAGTGAGTTTCACTTCTTCACTTCTACGGTTGTGCCTCTTCACTCTAAAATTGGGTAGCTCTTCTTTTCTCCCTCTGTGTGTATTTGCACGTTTCTGGCTTCTCAATTTATGAAGTAAGAAAGCACAAAAAACTAAAATAGTTGTTGAGGTGGTGTGCTGAATTTACGGAAAAAGCAAATGAGTGAGTTGTGCTTTTTTGGGTGGTGGCAGACAATGCTTCATCATTCTTGTTTTATTCAACAAATCCTTCACAGTTGACCTTGTGTTTGTTTTGATGACGGATGTATTGATTAGAATGACTGTTGGCATGCTCTGTTCTGCATTAAAATAACTCGTTCTTCTTTTGACTCAACTATTGCTAGTAGACCTTGTCTGATAAAGGAAAGTCAGGCATCAAGGATGAACTTCAGAAGCTTGTATCAGAATTTGATGACATTGTATTTAAGAATGTGCTTATTTGTGGAGTATCTCCTTCCGAGGATGCTTCCTAGCCTAGGATATAGATAAGGAGTCTGCAATCATAGCAAATGTATGTTGATTACTAAATTAAAATTATTACTTTGCTTCCATTGTTACCATTTCTTATTTTAGAGTAGTTGAGTTTTTGGTAGTATATCAGTGGGATTTTGTTACTGTCTGATAACTGAAATTTGGATATCAGAAGATTACGTCGAAACAAAAATAATGTGGCATGTGTCCTTTACTCTATGAACGACAAGCAATTGGTTTGTTTTTACCTTGAGTGATAGTCTCCCATTTTAAATAAAATATAGTGTATGAACATTAAGTAAACAAACAATTTACTCGATGCGATCAAGTAGGCAATAGAGCTGACCACGACCTTCTATTCACATTTCATTTGGTTGATAATTTGGGTTAAATAATTCCTGAAAAGAAAATTATATAGGGGCGTGTGCAATTGGTTCAAAAGAAATCAGGAGACATTTTTCTTTTATAAAAAAATTTATGATATTCCATTAGATTTTGTGACATTCAATTCAATTTTTTTTCATTTTTTAGAAGACAATGAAATCTGGTCATATTTAATTCATATTTTAAAACTCTACATATTTAATTTTTATTTAAATTGTCCCATTTTTTATGGATTATTTTGGTCATATAAATATTGTTATAAATGATTTTATCTAAATATTTGAAACTATGCTATTTTCATATTCTCTTTCTAAATATTAACAAAAAAATGAAGGCACAAGAGTAAGACGTAAACTAGGAACAAATAAGGAATTCGAGAAAAGCAAAACTGAAAAATTTATTAACAGCAAGAGAGAGAAATTCAGTCGTTAAAGACGAGAGAAAGAGAGAGAAACAAAATATTAAAAACAAAAATATTATTTTCTCTCCCTGAGTCAAAGAGAGAAAGAGATGAGTATGCACATGCGCAAAGAGAACAAAGAAAAAAATATAGACTTCTTTGCGACGAGTAGTTAACTCTGTTTTTACAAAATTGTAATGAAATGGACTTGATTGATGCAATTATATAAAATGGAAACCAAATTGAGTTTTTTTAAAAGGTGAAACGAAGTTGATACTAATCCCTAAATTTGAAAACTAATTAAGCAATTAAGCTTTTAAAAAATGTACTATATTTACCTAAATTATGATAATATTTATTTTTAAAAAGAATATTTTGATATGTAAAAATAATTACATTTTTAATAAATGCAATCAAGAAAAGAAAATTTTACCAAATGTATTAAATGGTGTCGTGAATTGTTCATTCTATCACATGAAATTATAATTGTTGGTAAATCTTGTAAAACCCTTGAAAATGACATTTTAAAAGTGATGATGGTTTAAAAATAGCAAGACACACTATCTCTCTAAAAACCACTTCTTTTTAGAATTCTTTAACTTCTATCTAGAAGTTCTTCTCTTGCGTTCATCTGTTTGAAGATCAGAGATCACCTGACCGATCCTTGCAACGAGATCTTCAAGTCTAGTCGATCAGTTTCTCAAAAAGAGGAAGTTAGTTTGTACTCTTTTTCTTTAATCTTGTCTCCTTTGCATGCAGATTATAATGTTTTTGCATATGTCATTTGAGTCTTCTAAAAGGCTCTTCGTTGATCCATGGTTCTAACAATATACCCTGATAATGTTTCTGTGAGTTGTAGGTGTAGATAGAGTTCCTTGAGTTGGTGGAGTCGTCTTAGCTCTTGTAAAGCAGTTGGGTCCTTTGTAAGGTAAGGGAAGCTAATTATCGCTTTTAATATTGAAAATGTTTAAATCAACTGTGTTGCATGCTTGATTTGGTTTGGAATTTATGAATTTGTATATGGAATGATTGAATGTGAATGTTTGTTAAATATTGCTTTTTTGATCACTTGAGTTGTGTTTAAAATTTTAATTTGTTGGAATTTGCTATTACTCCTTGATGTAGTCAATGGGTCGAGTTTGTACTGATTTCGGGTCTATTTTGAAGGTTTTGACTGGTGAAAATCTAAAAGAGATATTTTAGGAACAATGCACGACTCCAGCGCAGTGCAGGTTGTGGTGTTGATGATGATTCCAATGCGCAAACCCTTCCCCTTTGTAGACCGTGATGAACATTGTCACGATTCCAGCGCACCATAGGCCATGGTGTTGTTGACAATTCCAATGCTCAGCCCTTGCCCTTCGTAGATGGTGAACAATGTGCACGATTCTAGTGTAGTGTAGACCATGGTTTTGTTGACGATTCCAATGTGCATACCCTTCTCCTTTGTGGGTTCTTTAATAGTGTGCACGATTCTAGGTTAGTAAACATTGCATAATTATTAAAAACAAAATGAACTTTGAAATCATAGATAATCAATGTGTTCATGATAATTTGAATGATTCTTTGCACCAACCATAGAAGATATTGAGAATGGGGGTAAGGATTTTGATAGAAAAAGTAAGAGACCTAGGGTAACTACTTCAAAAGTTTGGAATCATTTTACAAAATTTGGTATTAAAGATGATGAAGAAAAGGTAAAATGTAATGCATGTTGTGTAGAGTATGTTGCTGGTGGTACAAAAAAAGGGACCTTAACAATGTTGTGTCATTTGTCAAAGTATTTGATCCTAAAGAAATTAAAAGACAATGACGTGGGGAAAATAAAATTTGATCATGCTGGGAAATTAAAATTTAGAGAAATTAACCAAAAACTTGTGGATGACTTTATTTCAATGGCTATTATTCAACATGGGATTCCATATAATTTTGTTGAATATAGTGGATTACAGAATTACTTCCATAAATGGTAGGCCGCCTAAGCTAGAACCACCTCTATAAGGATTTCAATTTGTCCATTCAACCATAAACCTTCATATTCTGTTGCATCCAATTATGTTCGAGTTTCCCTAGTGTTTGTGCTCACTAATTCAAGCTCTTCAAGCTTCTGGACAGAGTCATTACTTATGGATCATAATACTAAACTTCTACCAAAATAGGGGAGCCTATGTCAGACCCCTAGAAATATAAAAGACTAGTTCATCTTGACATTTCCTTTGTAGTTAGTGTGGTAAGTCAATTCCTTAATTTCTCATGTGAAGATCATTCTAATGTAGTTATGCATATATTAAAGTACATTAAAGGATCTCCTAAAAAAGGGTTATTATATGATTCTAATAACCATACAAGAGTGGTTTGTTATTATAATGATGATTAGGCAGAATCTCCTTCTAATAGAAGGTCCACATCCGGATATTGTGTCTTCATTGGTGGTAACTTGATCTCTTAAAAAGCAATAAACATAGTGTTGTGACAAGATCTAGTGCAGAAGCAAAATATAGAGCTAAGCCACTTGTGAGCTTGTTTGGCATAAGCAATTTCTTAGAGAGTTACAATTTGGAGATGTCACTCAAATGATGCTTATATGTGACAATCAGTCTGCTCTTCATATTAGTTCTAATCCCGACTTTTATGAAAGGACCAAAGACATTGAGGTTGACTATCATTTCATTCGAGAGAAGATTATATCTGGACATATCGAGACTAAGTTCGTTAATTCAAGTGATTAGTTAGGAGATATTTTCACTAAGTCTTTATAGAGGCCAAGAATTGATTATATTTGTAATAAGCTTGGTGTATACGATTTATATGCACCAGCTTGAGGTAGAGGGTTAGATATATTATCTTTATATTTTATCTTTAGTTAGTTTGTTATTATTTCTTATTTGTATTTTTAAGCTTAGCCCATATTTCTTCTATTATAAATAAAGGACATTGCGTGTATATTCAACACAAGAGAAAATAATTTCATACATAGTTTTCACTATATTCAACATCCACAAACTAAATAATACAAACAAAGTTAAAACCTCTATAATTGTCAAATTGAATAGTATACTAACCCAGAAAAAAGCTAGAAAAAATGGAGGTAATTTCTACAATAAAATAGTTGAAAACAAAGGAGGTTTTAAAACATCAAACAAAATAATAATCACTAATAAAAGAGGTTAAAACATTCCATATAAAAAAACCTTCACAATATAAATATGATATCAAAGGTCACATTAAACCTCTATAGATAAATTGTAACGACTCTAACTGTATAGGTAAAAAAACTCGTGCAAATTAATTTACGAAGAATAAAAACTCCTACAAATTGAAGAAAAAAAACCTCCATAGAATATCAATATTTTTGTCGTGAATGAAAGAATGTCAAATTTTTTAGTACTTAAGAAATCACAAAAAAATTAATAGGAATGTAATTTAAGTTTATCAAAAATTTGAAACTTAATTAAGTGTAAATATAATAATAATGAAAATAAAAATAAATAATAATAATAATAATAATAAACAAATTCTTCTTTGTATAGATCACTGTTGTTTATTTTAAACTTGTTTAAAGAATGTCTGAACAATTGCCATAAGAGACAAAAAAAATGGCTTTACAATTTGAGAAGGATTGGCTTATATAAAATCATGTTAGTGAAAGAATACAAATTATATGGAGAAAAGAAGTAAGTAGTCATAGACAACAGTATTCAATGAAATTCAAGTATCCTATCGAAGAAAATTTGCGTGTAGGAAATATACATCATCTGCCTTTCTCACACAGGCAACAAAAACAATATTACAAAACTGAATCCACGGTTAGATCCACTAATTTTGGATTTAACCATCATTATTAGTTATATAACCCTAACCAGTTTACCATATATTTAATTCAAGTAAAAGTAACGATTTAATTTTATTAAATAGTTATCAATTAGTGTTATATAACTAACACTGATGGTTAACATATCACATACTAACTGTTTGATGTAATTCTTTCATGATCAGCATTCACCTTCGACCACTTGCTAACTCGATTACGAGCTTTAATTACCTGTGCAGTGACATAATTGTTCATCCATCATGTGTATAAGTATAAGCTTTTAGGAGAAAATCTAGAATTAAGAATGATGAAGAGGAAATGAATGAAATACCTGGTCGTCCCAATTAGTTTTGTAGGTGATTATAATTAGCACTATAGTTTGAATAAATGTTCCAAACAACATTCCGATCCAAATACCCTAGGAAAGATGAAATGGGTTTTGTTAAAGAGATGAAACATGGATGAAATGCAAGATGAGAATGAGAAGAATACCAACCTTGACTTCCAAATGGAGAACTTTACCAAGCACCATTCCTACAGGAACACCTATGACATAATAACACCCTACGTTCACATATGCTACATAGCTTTGCCACCCTGCTCCGACTGCAACACCTGTTGAAATCATTTCATACTTCAACATCAACATTTTGTATAACTTTTGTTTCTCTGTCTACATTTCAGTATTCAATTTTTATATTTGATCATATCAGAGAACTCCAGTGTTAAACAAAATCTTACACCAAAAAGTACCTGAGAGTACAGGTTGCACACTGTTGAGAAGAATGGAGATTGCCAACAAAGGTGACAAGTCACCGACAGCATCGGCCACCTCTTTACTTGAGGTAAATACGTAGGCAAGTTTTTCCCTTAAAAATAAGAAGAATAAGAAGAGAACGAATCCAATGGCTAAGGATGTAAGCACTGACACCAGTATGGCGAATTTTGCAGCTTTGGAGCTTCCTTTTCCAAGCTCGTTTCCCACTCGAACACTGCAAATCACGAAAGATGAAGTTAATATTTCACGGTATACAAACGACAGAAGAATAGAGAGTGTTTGATCTGAACACAAGATTACCTTGCAGCAGCCATGAAACCAAGTGATATCATCAATTCCCATCCGCTAATATTGAGGCTGTAAAAAATGAAAATTAATCTTAAGAAATGAAGGAGAAAAGATCTTTGTGCATTAGGCCAACCCAGCCAAATATCAAAGGTGGATGCAATATATGAATTGTTATGAAAGAACTCATAAAAATATGAATCCAATCCATATATATAAGAAATTTACAGTCTCCAACTTAAAACTTTAAAACTGAGTTTTCTTTCTTAGTTGCAACTTTCTTATTTATATTTAATGCCAGACATAAACACTTAAGGAGAGATTCAAACTCACACTTATAGACTTGTCAAATTGGCATGTATTATATGATTTGAACTTAATTCACATTGCTTGAGATTTAGAAAGTTCACATAGCCAAAACAATCTTTTATTAAAAACATCTATACGATCAAATATCCATAAAATCTTATAAGCTAATGTCAATTTATGGGCTTCCTTTGAACAGATAGACTATTTTATTCCTAATAATATTTTAAAATTTTCTGATTAAGTTAATATATTAGTCAAACTTATGTAGTAACTCAATCATATCCACTATAGTCATGCATTCCTTAATTAAATTATGTAATTGTATTAATAGTTTCTTATTTCTTTTAATTTTATAATTAAAATTGTGTGTATTTTTATTCAATTTTGATATAAAAAAATGTTTATATTATATTAACACTATTTTATAAAAATAATAACTTATTTTATTTTTTTATGAAATACACTTATTATATTTTAGATGTCAAAACTAAAAATAAGTTAAAAGCTTATTTATACATATTATTTTTAAATAGTTTATCAAAGAATTAAAAGAAAATGTGCTATTATAATTGTATCCAAATATAAGTGATTTCTAAACTTAAAAAATGACTTACTTTGAACAATTTTTTTTTAAATTACCGTACTTTTAAACTTAAACAAAGTCAACATATATTATATTTTTAACTTTTTAAAATAATAAAATTATATATCTAATTAAAATTAAAAAAATATTTTGAATAGTTTTTATAAAATCTAATATTTATATATTCTTGAGGAATAATGTTCTTTAAAAATAATAGATTAGAAGCAAATATACATTAATATTCATTTTTTAAATCTTTACAAAATAATCATTATACTAATTTCTATTTGAAATTACCTCTTTTTTTATTAGATAATAAAAAACTATTATTGTACAATAAAATTCTTAAACTATAATTTTTTTTTAATATTCAACATTGTAAAATATGTTTGGAGTGAAAAAAAATATTAAAAAAATATCACGTGAAAATTGCTGGACAAATAATATTGCAAAGCAAATGAAAAAATAATTAAAAATTGATTAAAAATGAATTAATTTAGTTTTTGGAGGTTAACCATCCCAACCCTGCCAAATCTACTTTAGGAGGAATTTTGGAGGCTGAAACATTTAAAAAACTCCTAGTAAAAACAAATAGGACTTAAATTTTAAGAGGATTCAGGTTAGCCCATGAATTAGGAATTCAAAGGACAGCTCTAGGCACTTCTATCCTTAATAATTTTATCCAACTTACAAAAGAGATCGACACCATCTAATGCATTACCTTAAGAAAATAAATGTATGACTCTTATTTTTTATATAACGTTAAACTTTTTCATTTTCTCAATTTTACTCTCACATTTGAATTTCTATTTTTTTTAATAATCCTTTATTACTATATAAAGTTGATACAAACTCTCGAAATAAAGCAAATCTCATTCCCTATTTGATTAGTGTATTCGTGAATTCAGATGAAGCTCATCCTATAAATAATGCTTGATAAAGAAGTGTGAGACAAGGAAAAAGGATACCATATCGATAGAGCATCAATTTGGACCTCTGCATTTGTCAAGTTGCCCGTCAGAAGAACCAATATTGTGCTGTACCACAGCTCAAGACTGTAAAGCAAACCACAGCTTCACATGTTAGGAAGGCATATATAAATTGTTTAAGATTATTTAATTTGAGGATAAAAGGTCAAATTGAAATGTAGACAACCAAAACTATGTTTTGAACAAATAAGGAAAAGTTAATTTATATAGCATTTCTAAAGAGCTTAACCCATTAAATGATAAAAAAGAAAGCTCACCATAACATGACCCCAGATGAGAGGGAAAGCTTGACAACAGGCCAAAGATCTTTAAATGCTAAAAATGAGAAGCCTTTCCATGTATCAGAGCACCAGCCACAGGTAATAAATATTAGTTGGCCAATGTTAGTAACCCAAAATGCCACACTTGTTGAAATCATTGCGCCGGCAATTCCAATGTTAAATTGTATTGTCAATAGCCAAGACAGTAACACATGAATAGCTATTGACATAGCTGCCAAGAATGCTATAAGGACATTCTTGCTTTGAGATTGCAGAAACATTTGGGTGGTGAAGGAAAAAATAAAAGCAAATAAGACAGGAATTGACAAAAGAGAAATGGTTTCCGCAACTTGTGCTATGTTCTCATCTTGGCCTAGGAGCCTCAAAATTGGGCCTGTGAAGAAGAACAACGGAAGAAGACAGATTGCAGTTGAGCATAACACTATCCATGATCTCTGAAGATACACTCCCATCATACTATATTCTTTTGCCCCAAATGCTTGTCCACAAAGTGTTGATAATGCACTCGCCATTCCCAACTGCAGTTCCCAGTTAACAGATACAAATAACTCAACTTACTCTCATCAAATTTTATTTTCTAATGCCCTTTGTTAAAATGTTTACTGTAAACCATTACTCTAAAATCAATATTCATAACATAACCAAAAGCAAAAAACAAGAAATCCTTAATTTATTCATTCATAGAGCACAAGACAGGTCAGATGTATGTATAAAAGCCAAGATTCTTCTCACGAATGTTTTTTCCACAAAGCAATTAATCTTTCCGGTTTTAGAAACAGGTATATTTTATTGTCTAATCCATCTTTTCTTAGAATTTATTTAAAAGTAAGAGATGGTTATTAATAATAAACTTCAGATAAATTATAAACATTTAACAATATAGTCCCAATAAAGAACATATACAATTAGTTAACATTTGATCAAAACTAACAGAGTGATTACGCTATTAAGTAAATATTCATGCAGAAAAATAGATAATTAGTGGCACAGACCAAAAACGTACCAGAATACCATTCGCAAAACGTATGAGAACAGTGTAAACAAGAGCAAAAGCAGCGAGTTCTCGTGAACCGATATGACCAACAAAAGCCTGGCTTATAACATTGATACCGAAGGTGGAGAACCTAGTGAATATGGCTGGTGCTGCCACTATCCACATCAACTTGCTCTCATTCCACACCCTCTTCACCAGTGACGATTCCTCTTCTGATGTTTGCTCTTTGATCAACAACTTTTGCTGTTGATCTCCCTCCATTTCCTTGGTTTGGTTGAAGAGGCTATGCTTGGTAGTGTAAGGAAGAACTAAGGGAGTGAGTATATAGCCTTCAACTTTTCGTTTTATTTATACAAAGTCTTCGCGTGACTTCGACAAAACCAGCCTATGTCAGCTCGTGCAAGATGAGCTAATTAACCTCTGAAAAATTGTTACAGAGACCAAAAACTTAAAAGGTTTTAACTGATACCGCGTAGCGTCGTTGTCGAGTCATAAATTTTAGGCTACGTACGTGTTTGATGCAGGCGCCACTGGAACACATGCGACGTG
The DNA here is from genome assembly GCF_016808095.1 of Vigna angularis. NCBI lineage: Eukaryota > Viridiplantae > Streptophyta > Magnoliopsida > Fabales > Fabaceae > Vigna > Vigna angularis. The sequence goes on along the minus strand of NC_068971.1, from coordinate 35,618,806 downwards.
TAAGCCATTTATGCATAGAATAGTTTTTCTTATCACACGACAACCCATACTATAATAATGGTAAAAACAAGAGAAGGAAGACGTCATAAGGCTGAACTATATATTGCCTGTTTTGTTACTGTTTTATAATTTTATCCTTTGAGATAATACCTTATAATTAACTTAACGCTATCAAGACAGGCAAAAGTTTAAATGTTTTGTAAAAGTGTTATATTTATTATTAAATTAAATATTTTCTTGATCATGAACATAAGTACAATAACAGGTTTTGGTTGAATGGATAAGAAGGATTTTACGTGGATCTTTAAGAACCTATTATTCTTATCAACATATTTTTCAGACCTAGTTTGGTGGGAAGAAAGGCAGATAGGAATAGCTTGAAAGTGGAAATACTGGTAAGTTGAGAAATGAATAAATGAAAATATTTAAAAAAAAAATGGGATTGATTGGGTATTTTCTGACAAAACAGGAAAATATTGCGAAAAGTCCACCTGACAATAATTTAATACTCAACTTTTGTGTAATCTAATTAATTATATTATAAACACTTTAGTTTTTTATATAAAACTCTATTATTAAATCAATATTTTTAATCGTTTTTTCTTTCTATAACTTTTTAATGTTATTAAATAATAATATTAGTAATAAATAATATCACTAATGAAAATAAATAATTAGTAGTGATAGAAAAATATTCATAATACATAAATTAAATACGATGAAAAATATTTTTATTTTACTTATTTTTAATTAAATCGTTTTTAATTTTTAATTTTTAATTTATATTTTTTAAGCAAACCATCTATATTTACTATTCATTTTTATTTTGCTCTTTTATTATTCCGGCTGTTTTTCTTTTTCTTGGACAGAGCGAGTGGGTCCAGACCATAAATGTTCGGAGAAGTATGGAAGATGGCACAATTAATTTTGGCTAATATTTTAGAAATATTTGGCTGTTACTAAAATAAGTTCTTTTCATTATTTACGTTTCTTTACCTTGTTCTCGTTTTTAAAAAAAACTTCAGTACTTAAGTTTCGTATTTTATTTTTTTTCGTTTAATAGTATTTTTCATTTAATTTAATGTTTTCTTATTCAATTTTTATGATTCATAAATATTTTTAAAAAATTCAATGTGATATTTTGTTCTATCAACTTTAACTTTATTTATCTTATTTTGTTGTTGAGATTAGATAATAAACACGTAAAAAGAAAAAAAGAAATGATTATATTAGTGGATGTCAATTCATAATCTTTTAAGTGATATTAATATTAATCTAATGAAAAGAATCACATTCAGTTTTTTTTAGAAATATTATAATCACATTTAATTTTTTTAAAAGATATAGAAACCTTGAGTAAAAAAATTAAATCAAGACTATAAAGAAAAAAAAATGTTATTAAGCCTCACTGATTTTACCATACTTCTATCGGGCAAGTTTAAACAAAATGACGTTGTTTGCTAAAATGTAAATGTGCTACCACTAAAAAAGCAATTTTTTAGCGGTTTTAATTAACTCAATTTCATTTCCTTATAAGACGGAGATTTTATATTAATTATGTATTATAGTTTGTTCTTATATTAATTATGTATTACAATTTGATTTCACATCAATTATGTATTATAATTTGATCTTATATTAATTATGTAAAATGTTTAGCTTACTTATTTTATTCACATAGTACAGAAATTAAGTTTTATATCGGTTATTTATAAACCTATTACATCGACTTTAGATTTTATGTAGATATTAATAATGCAATAAATTTATCACTTTTTACATCAGATACGAAACCATCAATTTAACATATGGTATTAGAAAAATAAATAAATACATTTCACTGCTCGCGCTTGCCATCTTTGTCAATTATAATATATGCAATATCCACTAGGCATCATTGTCAATTACAATATATTGTTTTTGCAATATGAACCAAACAGAATAGCAATCCGGCTAACCTTAAGCCAAGATCCATCCAAATATTTTCAACAAGAATCCATAGTTAAGCACTTATAAAGGATAGTCTTTAACATAAGATAATCAACACAAATTTTTAACATTTAAATAATATATATTAATTTCGCTAACCATTTTCACTCTAAGCCTTTTAACATGAATAAGAATCTTTATGCCAACTACGACTTAATGAAGCAGCAGTCGCAAAAAGCAAAGCCGTAAAAATCTAAAAAATACACTGGTATTTTAAAAGATTGAATATTTTATTTTAAATTAATTCAATAATATAAATAAGAATTTCTTAAAATTGTTTCATTATTTAAAATACAAATCATCTCTCTAGAATTCGTTTTTTGAGTTTCTCTACCTTCTCTCTAAGATATCTGACTCTTGAATCATCTGTTTGACAATCAGGAAGTGTTTAGGAGATCACAACAGTGTAATTTTCATTCCTTTTCGATCAATTTCTGGTTTAGAGCAAGTAAGTTTCTATCTCTTTTTTTCTTTCAGTTTTTTGTCCCTGATCATGCTTAGGAACCCCTTCGCATGTGTCATTAGTCTTCTATTCCTGGTTCTTTGTTAATCTGAAGTCCTAAGGACTCACTTCGATCACAATTTGGTGATTTGTAGGCATTTCTATAGTTCCTTTTGTTTGAAGCAATGAGTGTTTGTGTTTAAAGGTGGTAGCGAGTCTGTTTAAGGTAAGGGAGCTAATAACTTTCTTGATGCTCTTATAATTTGATGATTTTAGAAGAATATGTTGAATTGTATTAGAATGTGGAATGTTTAATTAACTTAGTAGAAATTACAATTTGAATTATTTTCTTTGTTCATTAGTGCATGATATGGATATGAATGTGTTGGTTGGTGATGTTATAATGGACCTTGATTGATGGATTGGTTGTGATTGTGAAATTAATAATGATGTGTGCTTGAGGTATGAGGAAAGGAAAATGTTAAGCTAGGTTATAAGTAAATTTTTGGTTTAAAAATGAGGTTTCACTAGGTGACTTATTAAAATAATGGGCTAGATGAAGAGATTGTGTTTTAGGAACTATTTTGTTGATATTTGAAACTTAATTGGATGATGAATGTGCAAAGAATTGGTGTAAAAGTATAAAGTAAACAATAAGTAGTCTATTGAAGTGAAATTTTGTTTAATTTAGGGGTTTTAGGTAGTAAGATTTTGATTTGGAAGGTTTCAGGTAGGTTTGAGTGTTTGGGGTCTATTTTCTCATGTGACTTATTCAGACCCCTAAGTGGCTTAGTGATGAGCCAAAACTTGTAAAATTGAATCATGACCTAAAGAGTAGAACTTTAGTTGTTTTAAGTTGGGAATTCTTAAGATTTTGGTTCGAACTTGGTTATTGTTGAGGTATAAACACGTGGACAGGTCAATATGGAAGTAGAACATCAAATGAAATTGGTAGAAATTGGTAGAGTGGCTTGAAATAGGAAATGGTATGTGGAAAGGGTGCAAATTCTACATAATTGGTATTCTGCAGAATTGTGCAGAGTCGCTAGGCGAGTTGGGGGCTCACTGGGCGAGTTTTTAGAGGGTTTTGGTAGTGGGTTTCATAGGCTAGGCGAGCCAGCTCGCTAGGCATGTGGAGCTCACTGTTTATGCTCTAGCTAGGCGAGTGGTTTAGCTTGCTGGGCGAGTTTTGGGGGTCTTGGAAAATGATTTCTTTGGGTTGGGCGAGCTCCCTCGTTATTTTAGGCTCTCGGTGAGTGAGTGAGTTCAAGTTGTTGTATGTATTTTGACTTCTCTTTCCTTTTATGGTTGAGTTTTTGATGAAAGAATGTTATGCCAATTGCTCAATAGTGTGATTTTAAATAATGTGATGGTATGAACATTGTGATTAGACTACATATGGTTTGGAAAGAATTTCTAAGGTGAATTGAATTGTGATTGAATAGTATTTTAGACTATTTATTTAGCATGTTACAAAAGTAGATCTAGTGATGACAATGATGAGTATAGCAGATTTAGTGCGATGGTGATGAGCAGAGCAAATCCAACAATGACAACGATGAGCAAAGCAAATTTAGCAGTAGCAGCAACAAGCGGAACTAATCCAACAATGACGGTGACAATCAGACATTACAAAAAAACAAGTATTATCGATGATTAAATTCGTCGAAAACGTAAAAAATTTTCCATTAATAACTTTTTTCTGACGGATTATCGATGGACTCAAATTTGTCGATGATAATGCAGTCGATAATATTTATCGAGAAAAACTTATATTTGTCGGTAATTACTGACAGAAAAATCCATCAATAAATACAAAAAAAATTTATCGATAACTATCGACAGAAATATCTGTCGTGAACATAACCAAAATTTGTCGATAATTATCGATGGATAAATTTGTCTATAAATACTACGATCTTGTTCATCTTCTTCTTTTTTTCCCCTTCTTCATCTTTCTCAGTTTTTCATTTTTTTATCAATGTCTTCCTTCATTCCTAAACCAAAACAAAAACACATCTTAATTCCGAAACCAAAATCAAAAACTCAAGTTAGGTACCCTTATCGTTTTAGAAATCCCAAAATTGGAAAAATCCCTAATCTGTTTTCTGAACAATCATATTTTATGCAAGTTTTAAAACCCATATGTGGCCAACCATCATCTATGTTGTTCTTTCGTCATTCCCAAGCAGCTTCTTATGGTTTCACATAAAGGAAATGATGGTGAGCAACCAATAGTGTCAAACAAAGCTTTAAGATAAAAACAAAAATTCAAAAATGAATATGAAGAGGAAGGAAGTTGCATTGTGAGAGAAGATTTGAGGCATCGAAAATGGAAATAAAAGTATTGAAGAAAAATAAAGAAGTGTGGGTTAAGTTGGTGTGAAAGAGTCTTTTAACCCAATGTTACATCGGTTTTAATTACAATCGATGTAATGTAAGTTTCTTTTATTATGAAGTTATCACCACATTTTTATTACATAATTTTTAATTAAAAATTATATAATATATTGTTATTAAAAGGTAATTTTGCATTAATGAAATTAATTTAATTTTATTTATAGTTGATTTGAGATTTTCCATACATTTGTATTTATATGTTGAACATAGAATAAATATTTGTAAGTGGTTTAACTATTGTCAAAATAGGTGATTCGATCCAGTCTAACCCACTACGGGTTGGTAACTTAGTGAGTCAATTCAATCTGACTCATTTATTAATGAATCAAAAAAATTTGAATATCACCTAGTCTATCACAGGTTTGTGGGTTAAATGAGTTGGTTCACTGACTTACTTAATTATAAATATTTTTTTTCAAAAAAAAATAACAATGTTTTTTTTTAATTCAAATATAAATAAATTTCCATCCAAAATAATGTTAAATTTCAAAGAAAATTCAAAATTAAAAAAATAATACAATACAATCCAAATACAATCTAAAATCATTTTAAACTTCAAATATAATACGAAAGCAAGCACAAAAAGCAAAACAACTAAGTATCTAAAATTGATAATTTTTGTGTCACTTATCCATCTATAAGATTAGAGTCTTGAATGGATATATCCATAATATTTTGCTCTCTTGAAGCATATTCTTTTTTATGCTCATCTACGATATAATAAAAAAGAGTGTTAACTAATAATATTAAAACACAAAGTAATAATTAAGTAGGTTGGTGATTCAATCCAGCTCACAACCGATTTAACCCAGATGAAACATATTCTTAGTGGATTGGACTTTAAAATTGACTTGTATCAAAATTTCAATATTTTTCCAATACAATTTGACTCAAATCCGTAATGAACTAAGTTAATTCACGATTTTCAACCTATTTTAATAGCATTAGGTTTAACAAAAAAAAGTAATAATTGTAATATAATAATTATAAAATTTCACTCATATAAACCATAATATTATATTTATGAATGAAATTATGACTAACTTCATCTCACAAGATTATATAATTAAAATTACATCTCACTCAAATATTATAATCTAACTTTATTTTAAGTTATTGTAAAATATCCAACAAGACACGTTTAACTTGTTTTCAAAGTAAGGAAAATTAAAGGTGGAAGGTTGAATGACGGTTTTAAGGTATTTGTTTGAAAAATGACATTTTAATAAGGTGCAAGATTTTTTTATTAAGGGTTTGACAAATAAGAGGGATAATACGCGAGGAATTTTCATAACCATGTGTTTTAATCAATGTTTTACATTTTAGAGCGAGATCTGATAGTGAAAGTAATGAATATTTTATATATGAACATTTATTGTGAGTTGAAAGTTAAGTCCTTAACTTTAAAGAGATTTTTTAATATTTTAAAGTAAGTTTAAACTCGGTTTTCGTATGTGTGTTAAAAAAAAACTAATTATGTCATTTCTTTTAAGTTTAAATGTGATGACGTGGTGCATATGTATACATCTTATATCGCGTGGAATTTTTTATTTAATTTGTTATTAATTTTTGTAAAATTATATTATTTAATTGTTGAGATTAAAATTTTTTTCATATTAGAGATTAGGGTTCGCGAATGGATTTGGGCTTTGATTACTTTCATCTCCACATGAAATATCATCGACCTTATGAAGAGGAGGAAGCCAATGGCAATGAGGAGAAGGTTGGAGAAGGAATCGGAGGTCTTGATAAGGAGCTGATCGTGCGGCGTCGATCCCAAGAGCTTGGTGGCGGTCTGGACTCCGTGTAGAACATCATCAGCGTCCCGCACGTGACCGCTATGAGCGAGTGCAGGATGCAGATTGGGGAAATTCTTCAGATTGCTACAGCGCCTTGGCCATTCACAAGAAAATCTTTTGGTCGCAAAGGTTCTCTATCGGATGCACCTGGCAACTTTGATTCGTACCAAGGAATCAGATCTGAAAAGAGTTAACCATAGTAGCAGTAGAGCCCGAGAAATAGTAAGTGAACAGGAAGCTATTGGCATGCCTCAATTGGATTTCTCTTGCCGAATACATGTCCTTGGTAAATCAGGAGTCGGTAAAAGTGCTACCATAAATTCTATATGGTCAAGCAAAAACCATTACAGGCGCATTTCAACCAGCTACTAATCGCATCCAAGAAGTTGTGGGCAATGTCAATGGTCTTAACATAACATTCATTTTGTATGCGTTGATATAACTCTGCAATGATCATTCTTTGAACATCCTTTGAACGTGAGATTCTCTAAATCAAACATTGGATAGAGGTAATACTGTCGAGTAGTTAGGTTAGTTTAGTAAAATCTTATGTATAGTTTTGAATCTCCTATAATATGTATATAAAATTTTAAATTTATATTTGTTTTTGGATGACTGTAAAAATATCACTTTATATTTTAAATAAATAATTATATTACTTTATCTTGTATGTAGTTTCTTTTTAATATAGTTTATACTATATATTTTACTATGTTACAGTTTTTTTTTGTATAAAGAAAATTGAAGGGACTAAAATTTCCTTAAATAATAAAGAAGCTCCGCCTATTGGAATAATATAATTTACAAAAATTATAGTATTTTTATCTTCCAACGAATAATATATATATATATATATATATATATATATATATATATATATATATATATATATATATATATATATATATATATATATATATATATATATATACCGTTCAATTGTTCTAAATATAATTAAATAACCTTTTAAAAAAATAAAAAATCATAACAACATAATATTGTTAAGGATTTAATATTAATAGGATATATATTTCATTTTCTCCCTCATCAAATCTAAAAGAAATATATTTATAAAAATTTCAAATTAAAGTATTAAATAATAATTAGATAAATATAAAATAATTATAACAAAACAAAAGTATCAAATATGTATCCTAAAAATAAGTCATGATACTAAGGATATAATCAAAGTTAATATAAATTTTATAAATTATTTAATAAACTATAGATGTTTTAATAATTTAAAAGGAAAAGGAGTATCACAACCATGAATATAGAAATGAGAATAAGATAAATATATACATATTCATTAAACAAATTGTAATTGATCATAGTGCTAATTATCCATTTATAAGTATATTAATAATCGATTAAATTAAATTGTTCATTAAAGTTTTTATTAACCAATATTAAAAAATCATTAATTACTTTAAAAAATAGTGAGAATTTATGCTTCTTAACACACATTCATTTGTAAAAGCTTATAATATAAAATACAATTGTTAATGGTACTTGGTCGTTTTCTAAAGTTAAAGGGAACTTAAGTAAGCATTTTCCTCCTTTTTAAAATGTATTATCGCATGTTTTTAGAGTTAAGAAGTGCATGAAAATGTATTTTGCCCGTAGTGAAATTTGCATGTCTTTTAATCAAACACGGGATCTTATGTTCCAAAGCCTTATAATTTTCACATTTACGAATTATTTATTGATTTATACATGAGAAATTCTTGTATATCTTTTTTAAAACTTTATAAATTGATTATGAACTATTCAATTCCTCTTATACTTCACTTCTTTACTAACACGCACACACACACAAAGCTTTTTATGTATGATATTTTTACTTTTTTATATTGCATAAATGTTAGACGTAAATTTGTATTTGACGTAATAAAGTTAGACATTAATTTTAACCTATTTTTTCTCTAATTTAGTGACAAAATTTATCTCTATTATGAGATGAACAGGCGTAAATTTATATCTATATTATGACATGAATGAACATAAATTTAGATCTGTTTAGGTATCAATAAATGTAAATTTACATGTCATAACAAACTTAAATTTTGCAATTTCTTTTTGTTTAAAATTTAGTTGGTTTTTATATGAAACTAAAACTTGAAAACTAGAAAATTTTCCAGAACAACATATATATTTCACATATAATGTTTATAGTACACTTTAGAAAATCAAAATAAATATATAATGAATAAAAAAATAACTAACTTAAAAGAAAAAATTATTTAAAACTTAATCTTCTATTACTAAATGTTTGAAAAGGTAACTTGTTCACTATCATGTCACTCTTTTATATGTGTGCGAGATCATCAAAGACCTAAAACAATGATACAATGTTATCATGTATAGAGTTCATCAAACCATACAATTCAAAAACAAGTGTTTACATACCTTTCTCTAGTTTTGAATTACTCATGTCTAATGATTGTTTTAATCCAATGCATGATATAATATTCATATTTGAAAGAACTATTCTACCTATTACACTAAAATAAAAAAAAAGAAAAATTAATATCATATAAATTAACTTCTATACAAAATAATTAATTTTAGGCCTGATTTCAAACCTTAGGAGTTAAATTTTGGATTTGTCTGTCTCCTATGCAATAACAGGTCTTTTACGGCCACAACTCTTATTAAATTGAAAATGTGTTAGTTACAATTTTTATATACTAATTAGATGTTATGAAAGCTGTAACATTACCAATGTAGAAAATTCTTTATTTCGAAGTTGAGTTTCTTATGAATGGAACAAAATAAAACAATTAGGGATTCTTCAGGAATCATGACTATTAATTAACAATCAGACTTACAATGAAAGAGAAATGGTTATTTGAGTAATTACCTTAACTAAAAATTTTTGACTAAAAATTTTCATACACCTCTTACCAACCTAGGTCCACGTCATTGTGTCCATATACCTAATGTTGTATTTGGATTTAAAGATAGATTTGAGGTAGTGGATTTGAAGCGAAAATGAGGTAAATGTGAGGGTGTTTGGATTAAGGAAAAGATATTGTGAAATGATGATATTTGAGATGTAAGTTTATAAAAGTTTGTGAGTGGTGTAATGGGTCTGATAAGTGAAAAAAAATGTTTTAATAGATGAAATTGTAACATAAAATTATAAACTAAAGTTAAAATAAATTATAAATTAAAAAATAAAATTTATCTCTCAAAATAAAAATATATTAAAACAAATTAAATTTAATATATATATATATATATATATATCACGATTTATATAAATTTTAAAAAAAAAATTAATGTAAAAAATTTAATTTATAAATAAAAAATATATCTCAAAATAAAAACAATTAAAAAAATAAAATATTATAATTTAAGAGAGTAAAATTAAATTAATTTATTATTATTTTAATATAAAACATATAATAAAAACAATTGAATTATTTATTTATTATTTTTATTCTTTTAATTATAATATTAATAAAATATATTTATAAATTTTTAGTTATTATTTATATTTATATATTTTAATTATTTATTATAGTATAATAAAATAATAAATGCATTATTAAAATTTATTTCTTTTCAATTAATTAATTTCCAATTAAATGGTTAGTTGTTTTATAAGAAAAAATTAATATAAAATTTATTAAAATAGACTTTCATCGTCTTTCTTCGCATACTAGTGAAGAAAGTTTGAGTCATGAATATTTTGTCTTATGTGATATGTATTAATATTTACAAAATCTTCACATTTCTTCACTTCCTAACTTCTCGTATGGAAAAACAAACCAGACCCTAAGATAATGAATTATATATTAAATGTAATTTTAATATAGTAAATATAGAAGACACATTAATACTTACATGCTCTAGAAATGAATGATAGAAATGTTTAACATCTTGTCTCCATCATACACCTCTAATGCATGAGGAATGATAATGTAAAATGGGACATTACATTCGAGTCTAAATACTCGAAAGTCTCATTGTATGCATATTGGTCTTCTCCTCATCTTAGGTTATACATCTATAAGTTTAGAAAGTGGATCATATCTTACTTTTTGTCATTTCCTCATTAAGCTTTTGTTTTTGTTGGACTGATGTCTTTTTTTTTCTGCCATACATTAGAAAACAAGACAACAGTTAATAACAATGTATGATTTTGTGTGATTATAATATAAATATAACTAGGACTCATTGAACCGAGATGCATGGAACTAATCTCACTCCTCTTTGAACATTTGGTATTTCAAGACCTAGTAAGGTGTTGCTATGTTCTCCTATATGACTCTCTTTTAACATTATTCACCTATCAGCCATACATCCCTTCGTGCCTTTGGTCCTGTGGCCTTGGGGGTTTGTACACTGGTACACCACCTGAAAACTAAAGAAATTGATTTTTTTTGTTGTTGTAAAAACTATACTTTCAGACTAGAAAGTCTCAAACTTGGGAGGGTAGTGTATATGATAGAACCTGAATGATATTGCCAACACAAAAACAAAATGATCTTGACACATACATGTAAGTTAGGTTATAGCACACTAAAGTAAGATAAAGAACACTTAATTAACAATTAAGGGATATATTATTATACCTTAAACATTCCTAAACTAGGACTTTCCTAAACATGCCTAAACTAAGACTTTCCTATTCAACCTTAAAGGGTCCATGAAAATAATATAAAAAGACATTATTTTTGAAGTATAACGGTTCACTCATTAATTTTTGTACTTATTATCTTTTACACATTGTTGACTTGAATTTCAAAATGCCTTTGTGGGCCTTCCAATCTAACGTATCTAAAAAATCTCAACCATGTGAGAAGAAAAATAATGTTGACATCTCGATTATTTCATCGTAAAAGATTTCTATCAAATAAAAATAAGTACAATTCAATATGGTTAATAAACACATATCTGATATTAAAACTTTAGTCTTACAAGAACAATGATTCTTTTAAGAAATTTTTACTTTTATAACTACTAAGAATGACAAATTTTTATAATCATTTTCTTCTATTTATTCATTTTTACTTGATTTTCCTTCTTGAAATAAAGACTTTTTCCAAAAAGTCTTTATTGAAATAACTATCAAATCTTTATTTTTCTTATCATTTATTTCTTATTTAGAAAGTCTTTTCTAACTCAGTTCTATTAATTTGTCAAATAATAGAAGAAAGGTAGTAAAATAACAAGAAAAGTCTAACACTTATAAAGCAAGAGGGTGAAATCTTTATTTTTGTTATCACCCTTTCTTTTTAAACTTTATTTCTTACTTGTCTTCACATTAGGCACATAACACTTAATCAAAATGAGGATGGTGGCAAAAGAACAAGGTAATGTAGCGGAGAAAAGAGATTGAAACATCTAATTTCTTCCGCTATCGTTAAAACAAATTATATATATTTTTTATGAGGAAAGATCTGTCTGTCTTAACATTCGCGTGAAAGAATACAAAATAGAATATACCTCTTTGAAACGCAATATGTTCCTAAATCACATGTTATAGAAATATAAAAAATAGATTTAAAAAATGTAGGTAATTTTGTAAAAACGTTGTTGGTATCCCGAGAAGGCTTGTTGTATTTCAAATAGAATTTTTGATCTGTTAATTTTGTGTCAGTGAATGTTACGGATGTGAACAATTATTTATTATGTTATCAAAGGAGCAACAACCAATAGATGTTAGACTTTAAGGAGTAAGACAAGAAAGGGACAAAGAAAGCTCAGAGACGTGGAACCAAACTACTACCTCATATTTATTACACTTATATATAATTTAGTATTTTTAGAGCCGCATAAAAGCCGATTTATTAATTAGGTCAGTTGGAGATCACATTTTCTTTTTAGTTTTTCAAAAATTAATTTCAAAATATTTTCAGTTTGTTTTTCAATCATTAGAAATTGTTGCAAGATAAACATAAAAAGACAACTCGTTTGATCTTTCCGATTTGGTTCTATTTATAAATTATAATTTTAATTAAGTTTAAAATTCTTTTTAAATCCTAATATTTTAAATTTATTTTTATCAAAAAACTATTTTTAGTTGAGTTTGATTTTGTATCCATTGTAACATTTTAAAATAGAGTATAAAATTATATAAAATCTATCACATAGTCAATAAAACGAGAACATTAAACAAAGGTTGGAAAATAAAGTTATATACAATCATATATATAACTATAAATTTAAAACTTTATTTACAACATCACTAACTAAAACTATATGCTAATATTACTAGACATAAGCATCTCCTCCATTTAATATTTGCTCCAAAGAAGTCTCATCACCCTTTGTTCATACCTACTAGATGATCATAGTCAAGAAAGAAGTACAAAAACATACAACAAAGTACAAGCACAAAGGGTAAACTAGATATACAAGACAATTCATATATTACATTAACAAATTCAAACATTTATTCATAAATGAACCACAACAATTCAGTCATCCTATACATGCCAAGACCTAAACAAGACTTATCTGGATTCGGTATGAATGTCAAACTATTGATAGTTTGTGCACTTGTAGTGGTAATACAGCTGATTGAAACCAAGCTGGCATACAATGTTAGTCCATTTCAGTTGCTTATGGCCATGATCAAAGCCTATAGACAAGAAACTCTTGCTACTCTCACCACTTGACTCACCCCTTTCTACTTGAAAATGAATGATCACTATAGTGTCAAAATAGACCACCATTTCAAAGCTCAATACATTCATACAACAACAACACAGACACCACCGTGTTACATCTCAACGAGTCATGGAATTACGTCCATTAACCATCCAATCCATTCAAAACTATTAATCACAATATTCATATCAATCATTTTCATTCTCATATACACTATATACATAATCATTCACTTTCACATTGCATACCAACATAACATTTCATTCATCATACTTCCAAGAAAAATAAACAACATAACAAGTTACTAGAAATCACTTAAAACATCAATATATAAACATACATGGTGGCGCTCAGCACCATAAAGCTGGCACCCCTGGAATGGTGGCACTCAATGTTGGCGCCCTTGGAATGGTGGCGTTCAACGCCTTGTTTGAGTGCTCAGGCGCTATCAGCAGAAATTAAATCTTTTTTTTTTATCACTTCCTACACTTACCCCACAACTTTTGAAGATCCCTAGAACCCTCCAAACCTTGAGTAAACTCTGAAAACACCGCTATAACTCAAATTGACCCCTTGAAACCCAAAATTCAGTCCTATAAGCTACCCAAACTCAATTTTATACTTTCTAACCCTTATATCACTTTACTAACTGCCTAACCAAGTCTAATTACACTTGTTAGCACACCTCAACACCTTAGAATACTCACAACCCTTCTGTTTTAAGTTTTTACCATGCAAAACCTTTAATTTATACTAAAAGCACCTAAAAACTCCCTCTATACACAATATTTTACTCATTTAATAGTCTAGACAAGTCCTAATAGGTATAATAATATATTCTCAACTCCCTAAAATAGTTCACAACCCTTCCCTCACAATTTCACTACTCAAAACCCCAAGTTTGCACCAAAAACATGTAAAAACACACTCACAAACCATTCACAACCTCCTACACCAGATTTTACTGGTTTGAAAAGCTTCCATAAGTCCTAAATGACTTCACAAATGACCTCAAACTACTGTTTTCCTCAACCAACCAGATCCTCAAAAAATTCACATATAAAAACCCCATTTTATGCTTGTAATTCAAGATTTAATTACTCTCTACTCTTTACTTTGCTAACAAACATCCAATAACTTCATTATAAACAACCAAAACAACATCATATATCAAAATCATAAATTACCAAACATACAAACATCGTACTAACGATAATTATCAATCATCCAAAAAAATTCTAACATAATCATGACAATTTCACTTAAATTATCTATCATTCACGAAGATACTAAAATTTAAAATTACAAACATCATCTAAAACACAATCTAGCTTCCCTTATCTTACACCGAAGCAACAAAGCTCTATAAACACTAAACACTTGCTTAGAGCTCAAGGGACTCTAGAAACACTACAAAACATCGAATAAAGATAAGAGAGAGTCCTTAGAACCTCTGATTAATACGAAACTAGGAAAATAGATTACAACTCACATGCGATAGAAGATATAAGCATGATCTCAATTAAGAACAAAAAGAGAAAAAGGAGCTGAAACTTACCTGCTCTATTGAAGAAACTGATCGAGTAGAAACGTAGACCTTGTTGTCGTGGTTGTTTAGGTACCTTCTGATCATCAAAGAGATGACTCAGGAGTTAGAACTCTTAGAGAGAAAGTAGAGAACTCTAGAAAAATAGTTTATAGAGGGGTGATACGTTTTAAAATAGTGAAACTCGTTTATAACAAAACTATTTATAAATAATCTATTTAATATTAAAATAATCGAGTCTCACTATTTTTAAACTACCACTACTTTTAAAATACCATTTTGGGTTTTTACATTACATTATTATTGTTTACATATTTTAATATAAAAGAGAAAAAATTAATTTAATTAAGTTTTAACTTTTTGTTAATTTTAGTATTTGTAATTTATATATTCTTAAAAAATTATTATATTTGATATTTAAAGCTTTTATATTTTTCTATCAAGTCTCTATCAATTAAATGACATGTGGCCTATTTTGTAATATCAAATAAATTATCAAAAATTTTGAAAAAAAAAAAAGTTCTAAAACTTTAACTATGGTATAAAAAATGAAATTGTCTCATTTTATAAATTAAATATTAAAATAAAAAAGTAAACCAACTATGTGAAAATAAGAAACACTATTGTTTTATAAAGGTAGTTAATGTTTCAGAACTTTATTTTTTTTATTTATAATTTTCATAATAGTGTTTTGAGATTGTAAAATCTATCAGTTACATCACTCTTCTTGAGAATAAAAATTGAATTGAAGAATATTACAGTGACAAAAAAAACAAATGACACTGTCCTTCCTACCACTTGATCCGACTGGATGGATAAAAAGATAAATGAAAAATATAAATAATATTGAGTGACGGAAAAAATAAAAAAAATAAATTTAAAAATAGTGATGGATTTTATTCAACTAACCTACTTCTATTTAATATATTTATTGCACTCTACCAAACAAACAAAGCATGGGTAGGCGTTTGATAAGAAGCCTTAAATTGCTAAAATAACGACTGCTTTTAGATTGCATTTAACATCTTATTTATTACTCGTAATAAAACTTAGATATGTTTTTATTCTTTACATTTTAAAATATACTAATTCAATTCTTTACCAAACTTTTTATACCTACCATTTAATTTCTCAATACTAGTATGTATGTCTGTCAACATCTTATATAATAGTAAAAAATAGTCAATGAAATTAAAAATTTGATACATAATAAAAAGTAATTATTAAAACATAAAATGTAAAATTATAATAAAATATGTATAAAAATAATTTAATATTTTATTAATTGTAATAATTGTACCATAAAAATAGTTTCGATATTTTATCTGATTATAGATAGTTTCTTGTAATAATGAAAACTAAAAAAATTGTTAACAAATAAAAAATGTTATAAAAAGTAATTTCAGTAATTGATTGTTATAAATAAATATAACAGAATCTTAGTAATTAAGGACAGTTTGATGGACGATTATTATGGAACTAAAATTTAGCTGATTTACGGAAGGATATTTATGGAACTAAAATTTGACAAAACCAGTTATTTCGTCGACCAGAACTGAAACTGTTTCATTGTTCACGACAAGCATCTTTTGCAACAATATTAATTTCGATATTTTTTTAAAACAATGATATAAATAAATAGATCACTTGTTTTTGGAAGAATTACTTTAGTAAAAACATATTCCTAAACACAATTTCATTTATTTTTAATTTTAATGTTCAAGTTGTATTTAAAATACTTTTTAATATAAAATTCATACTTTTATTTTTATTTTAAATTTAAGATGAAATATGTTTGACTTTAGTTTGAATTAACTCACACATCAAAGTGGTATTTCACAAATATAAGTTAGTTCTGTCTTTGTTATTAAAGTTTTATCTTTTTTTTTTTGTCATAAAATTTTAATCAATTTATTTTTATATCTTCATGATTTTTATGAGGTCAACTTTTGTATTAACACATTTTAAAATATCCAAAAAATATTTATGTAATTAAAAATTACGTGTTTTTAATCTCATATTCAATAAATCAAATTATAACAAATCATAATTAAGCCAATTGTCAGAACCATTAAAAACGCACCTAAAAACCCTCTGAACGGACGCTAGGTGTCAACCGGAGGGGAGTCAGAAATCAGATAGTGGAATGTAGGTGTCAGCAGATGAGCGGACGTTCGTTTTAAGCAAAACTAAGTTTTTGGAATTCTCATTTTCTCCTCATTCTCTCTAAAAGCTCTCCCATCTCTCTACAAAAACTCACCCTTTCTCTTCTCCGATCTACATTCAGACACCGTAGAAGCACTCCCGGCGTCAAGAGCTTCAGTTTGAACCGATCAGTTTCGGGTTCTAAACTGGTAAGTTCTCCCTGTATTTAGACGTTCGTTTCTGGCACATGCAAACCAAATTCTGGTTGCATGATTTCATATTGTCTGAGCCATTGTTGGTCTCCTGTTGTCTGGTTAGTTTTTGAAGAGCTGTTGAACGTTGAGGGTAGAAAAAATTTTAGTCAGGTGAGCCATATTTTGTTTTCGGGACGTTCGTTCACGCTCAGAGGTAAGAAAAGCTTATTAATTTAATTTACATGATTATGTGCTGTATGAACGTTCGTTGAATTGATGATTGGATATGAAAAATGATTGAGTTATGTTATGATGCATGAAATATATGAAATCTCTATGTTTGGATGGTATGAAATATGAAAGTGATTATGATATGAATGTATAAAGTTATGAAACTATATGTTAAGAAATGAGTTGGAATATAAATGATTATGGTAGGAAATTTCCCCTATGAAAGGGTACGTTCATCACAAAACGGTCATTGACCGCTCGGTATTTCTAGTAAACTTGGTTAGAAGTGGATTCTTTCATTTGGGAAGAATCCTAGTTGAGAACGAGCGTTTGCATTTCAAAATACCATGCTTGAGCGTTCGGCCAAGTATAGTTGTGTCTTGGTATTCCGTTATAAATTTAAGTATCTATATATATATATATGTATGTAATTGTATATTGTAGTTATTCTTAAACACTATCTCAATAGTATCTAGGTATAATTATCAAGCCTCTTCTCTTTAAGTTTAGTAGCATTTGGTCTCATACCAAGTGTTCGTCCTAAATAAGTGTTTGGTCTTACACTAGGCACTCGTTCTATCTCCTTAAGCTAAACTTCCTAATACGAGCGTTCGTTCAAGCCCTCTAGGATTCGCTCACTATAGTGTTCAGTCTTTGACTGGCATTTGGATTTCTTGATAATAAACTCAAGTAAACTAAGCATTCACAAGCGTTCGGTTTCTTCATGTGAATCATTCTAAGTATTAGTTTTGAATGTCTTGAAGTATCCGTATCCATTGGTTTCATCCTGGAGTCTTCGTACTTGGCATAGTCTTTTTGATGTTCAGTTGGAGCTCTCAAGAGTCAGTTCATCTAATTGGCTCATTGTTGTAATTAACGTTCGTTCCATTCGTTTCTCGTGAATATGATTGTACTTGTTATCTTTCTCAACCCGATATCAACCCCTTGGCCTTAATCTATTCTGAAATTTGAGATCTCTCGGTCTCGCTCTACGTGTTCGGTCTCATTCTGAGTTCGTGTTGAACGTTCGTTATTTGGAATCCTTATGAATCTTTGTACGAGGTGGTTAAATGAGATACTTATTAATGAAAGATGAAGAAAATGTGATATGGATAGAATTGGTTGGATTATGGACGAGCGTTCCGGGGAGGAACGACTCATGAATGAATATTGGAATTTGTAAAGTATGACTGTGGGCATGCTAAGCTGGTTGTTCATCCTGATGTTCCGTGAGTACTCGTCCTCACGTAGAGGAGGGTAGGTCATGTGTGGGAACGGCAGGAGGTTCTAGTCCTTAGGAGTACTTTGGACAGATAGGACTAACCTCGGGTGGCAGCTGATGAGAGTATTCTAGTTACTACATCACCCGGGTGCACAAACGCCTGTAGCTACACAGATTTCATACAGTCCGGACAGTTAGTCTAGTAATAGGTTTTGTATGATACGTATGTTGAAATTTATATTGTGTGTTGGATTGTTTAAAATGTATGTTTATGCATGAATTAAATTACATAAGCTTACCCTGTGTTTCCTGTCTTGTCATGTTATGTACGTCCGTCTTTGTCATTGCAATGATCATCCATGTGGATGTGAGCAGAAGGAGACGTACTGCTGGAAGGGACGCTGGAGGAAGAGAACCTAGTCGAGGTTGAGGTTAAGATCGAACAGTAGGACGTTCGGTCAGTAGTTTAGTTTTATAGTGAGGTGGTTGTTCGATCACCTTTCTCTTTTGATTTTTGTATGACCGTTCGGTAATCTTCTTTTGTAAAACCGTTCGATCAGAAGTGTACCTTTGTACAGTTTTACTTTCTCGTTCTGCTTTGTAAGGCCGTTCGGCCATGACCGTACGTTCGTGTATAGTGTAAGACTGATCTCTATATTATTAAATGTGATTATTCTATTATATAGTTTTAAAGTGTATTTTTGGAATGTTACACCAATCTTCTAAAACACAAAAATCAATTAAGTAATAAAAGTTAAAAACTAAATGATGACATAAATATACATTTATAAGTTACCTACTATTTTTTTTAATAACTAGTCGTAGATAATATTTTCTTAATTAATAATTACCAACAAATTTTTAAAATTGATAGATAAATATATCTTTAAAAAATTGTCCACAAAAATATTTGTAAATAACTTTCTATAAATTTTCATATTAAGTTACATACATATATTTAAATGAGCTATATACATGTAAAACTATTTGAAAATAACTTACATTTAGAAACATTCCTAAGTGTATGTTTTGTTTATTTAGTGTTTCTTACAAACTAGTGCTAAACTAGGACAATATATATGGACAATGTACTATGAAAATTTGGCATCTAATACATTGGAAGGCTAAAAATACACGTTTCATTTAACGGTTTCTAATACATTAGATACGTTCATAAACACTAGACAAAAATTTTAAACTTTCATTCATCAGAAAAAATAGAGCTTGTTTTCCTGCAACGGAATTTATAAACGGATGTACTGGGTATCTTCTGTCGTCTACGCTACAGAAATAAGATATAAAAAAAAGAAAGAAGCAAAGTTCATGTCAATTATGCTCTAGAGAAAAGTTATAAAACATTATAACTAATAAATAAATAAATAAATAAATAAATATATATATATATATGTATATATATATATATATATAAAAGTTGAGACAAAATAACAAATAGAAAGATCATACTAATAACATATTATTATACCAATTAAACATGATGTACTAACTAGCACTAGTGTAGTAAAGGAAAAAAGGGATAATTTTTTTGCTTCGATTCTAAACCGAGACAGTATGTGGAGGTCTTTAGTCTCGGTTGGTTTCAAACTGAGGCGATAGATGCTTTTTTTCTTTAGAAATTGAGTCTTTTACCTATTTAAAATATATATTTTTTCTTTTTTTATTTGTAATGAGACAACGGAGGCAGCAAACAAAACGGTCGGAGGCGACGGCGAAACGGCCGAAGGCGGCAATGAAGGGCCGAAGACGGAGACGAAGGGTCGAAGGTGGCGACGAACGACCGTTGGCGGCGATGAACTGCCGGTGGCGACAACGAACGAGGGTGGCAACCACGAAAAGTGTAGTTCGCACGAGAAAAATGGAGGTAGCAATGTTCGCGCAACAGATGCAGCAACGACTAGTGGTGGAGGCAACAACAACGACCAGTGATGGAGGTAGCGCGGTGGCTAATGATGGAGGCAGCGGCGACAGAGCGACACGAAGAAGTTATTCGCACGAGATGAGAAACAACTCTCTGGTGGAAGAAGAAGAAGAAAAAATGAAATGTGCTTACTGTTTTACGCTTCTGGAATTTAACTATCGAAGAGACTATTACCTCGGTCATAAAAACAATCGATGCGTAAACCTTCCAAAAAAAGCTCAAAAAAAAATTGTAAATGAAAATTTTGAAAATATCTACTAATTATAGGCCTCGATTCGCGCTTAAATCGAGACATAAAGGGCCTATGACATCGGTTAAAATGGAACTGAGGCAAAGGTTGACAAAATGAATTTGAAACGTTCAAAATCAATTTTTGGCAGGACATACTGTCTCGGTTGGTGAAAGAACCGAGGCAGTAGGCCTATTTTGAAAAAGCTATCAAGGTTTTTTGCCTCGGTTGGTCAGAGAACCGAGGTAGTAGGCCTATTTTGAAAAGGCTGTCAGGGTTTTTTTGCCTCTGTTGGTCAGAGAACTGAGACATTAGACCTCTTTCGAAAAAGTTGTCAGGTGAGAAGTCTGATTCAGCAGGATATTTTGTCTCGGTTAGTGAAAGAACCGAGGTAATATACCCCCTTAGGCATCGGTTCAAACTGAAGAACCGAGACATATAGTGTCGCCAGAATTACAAAATTACCACCGTATTTTTATACGCTTCTTGAAACCGAAATTTAAAAAACTATTTATTTACTAGTGTAGATTATTAGAGAGTTCATATGCTGAATTTAACAAAACCCTGTGTGAAATGTAGGCATTGACTACTACTACAACAATGGCATATTCAGGTATGGTCCATGATCACTTATAAGATAATGTGCATATTGTAAATTTATTAGGAAAAAATGTGGCTAATAATACCCATCAATTATGATTAGTTATATAGACGTAAAGAAACTCATCGTCACAAAATGAGAGCTTATCCGTACACTATTACATCCTTCTCCCTACATCTCCCTAATTTTCATTTTATTCTGAAAATTCCCTTTTTACTTTTACCATTTACCTTTTTTTTGTTTTTTCTTAAAACCCTAATTTGTTACCTCTCTTATTCACTCAGTCGCACACTTCACTATGATTCCACCACTGCACGCTGCTTACTTATGCCTCTTTTATTCCCTTGATGTATATAGTACAAAACTGGGAAGTGAAAAATTATATCAATTAAGCATGAGTCGCAGGAATGTAAATTTTCGAACCGTTTCATTTTGTTTTATTAATTTTTTATTCTTTCCTTAATGATTACTAGAAGAGTGAAACAATTGTATGTACTGTGATGAGGGATCCTGGGAGATGTTGTAATGGAACAAAAGACAATTTTTGAGTCACAAAGGAACATGACTCAGGATTTATTCAGAAAAGGGCTAAATCCTTGAAGAGCTTAACGAAAAAAAATATATTTCTAATTCCAACGTTGCACGTGGAATTCTCTATCTGGAAGATGTCTGAAAAAAATCAAGGACTACCAAAACTGGAGCCCAATAGATATCCCAATGGTTGTAGGTCTCAATAAAAATTTGGGCTTTCAATCGATGTCCATATCCGTCAACGAATATTGATTTACTTTGAAGGTCCAACGGATCTTTCATTTTTGTTTATGCTTTCAATGATTTTTTTTCATTTTTTTTTAACTTTTTATCGATGGACAGTTATGGAATGGGACGGTGGAGGAAGAAGATATGTGGTGATGTAGGGAGAAACCCTCTCACAAAATATTGGTTGGATTATGTTGAAAAATAAAGCTTCATAGTGGACCCGAACACGTATGCTACCTAACATTTTTCTTACACACGTTTTCTATTACAAATTGCACCCCTTTCCAATAGACCAAAATTAAAAATACTAAGATACCCTTCTTTAATGAATCAGTCGTTGCTGCTATGTCAATATCATCAACATAAAGCTACCCTTAAAGAAAAAGGAAAAAGGAATTAACATTTGCAATTCAAATATATCAAGGAAACATTACATAGTCTGGTTTTTGGCATAGCTATCGCTTGATATGCAAACTTTGAAAAGTAGATTAGAATACTCCATTTTAAACTTAACTGAGAAATTACAAACAGCCAATGGAACTTATTGCATACATTCGGCTATTAAAAGATATAAATCATTCCTTGAAATGGAGCATTTTGTTTAGTGCAGTAAGATAAGCCTCTACACTGGAAACAACAACATCTACTCCTTTTCCAATCCCACTGTAAAAAGACAAAAAACGAGGACTATTAGTAAAAGAATGATATACTAAAGCAATCAAGTTTTAATAAAAAATACCTAAATGTTGGATAAATTATGTTTCCATTTAATAAAGTAGAAGTATGTGAGTTCATGTTCTCTTTTCGAAGTACAACATGTACAGTTGCAATTGCATCGGTGCCTTCAGTCACTGTATTTAGAGAGTACTCAAGTACTTTCACAGCTTCCTGCATAAAAAATTGTAAAATTCCTTCATTTTCATTTTCATTTAAAAAATATAAATTGGAAAATAATATCATTGATCTTAGATGATGAAACTTCCATATATGACCCAACCATTGAACTACAAAGTTTAGATAAAATTTATCATCTCAATTTTGTGTATAAAAAATTATGATTCATATACACAAAGTTTCCCATGAAAACCCTAATCTTTGGGAGAGAAAGTTCATAAATACTTGTATATCAATAGAATTTCATAAGAGTACACAAAATAGCAAACTATTGAAAAGGATAAATACTTATATATATATATATATATATATATATATATATATATATATATATATATATATATATATATATATTAAGAGATGTAATAAAAAGGAAAATAAAAATAGAAAGTTGGAAATTGTTAAACATCAAACCTTCACAATGAGATCGACAGCCTTGTAAGCTGAATCCACTGGTCCTTTTCCAACAGAACAAGCAACATGTGTGCTAGTGTCAATTGAAACAAGTTGAACACTTGTTGTTGAAAAATTCAGAGTTCCACATGTCACCTACATTGATAGATATTCATTAATTTTTCTTCTTTCTTTTGTATTATTATCATACATATATAGTTTAAAATTAATCTCATTTCAATTTACCTGCAACCAACCAAGTTTCCAAATAGGTTCTACTTCAGAAACTTTATCTGATACCAATGCTTTAAGGTCAACATCAGTAACTCTCTAAGGAAAAGAAAAATATTTGAGTCAGATAATAAGAGGACATTAGTTCAAGATGACCAAAATGGAGTCACAATTAAAGACATTATAAAAATAGCAACAATTGTATTGTGAAAGTTTTGGTTTTCTCTATTTTTATGCTTCAAATTTTTGGATGCTTCTATTTATGATTAGTAATTTAATTTAGGGCTGCAAAACTATATTTTCTTGTTCGATAGTAGGTTATAATTTGACGTTAAATAAGAGTGAATAAATCCGATTATGTATAAAAAGGGTGCAATTTTTTTAATTTATTGAAATGGATAAATTTTAAGTTTTTTTTTTATGAAAAATGAATAAATCTTGAGTATTCTAAAATTCATGAAATAATCTATATATGTCCCAACATGCTTCTAAAAGTATTTTATCTTTTAATCCGGATTAGTCATAAAGTACAATAAACTGTATATTATATTGAGAAATGAAAAAAAAAGAAAAAGAAAACTAATTATTAACCTTTCTTTTTTCAGCCATTGCTTTGAAGTTTCTAAATACACTCTCAACTTCATCCTCCTTGAGTTCATAACCAAGCTGAAAAGGTAGAAATAGCTCAATGAGAAGAATGGTAACTGTGCCTTTGATCATGACAAAAAATAGTTACATACCTCTTTAAGTCGATTTTTCAAAGCTTGACGTCCGCTAGACGGTGAGGAAGTATAAACGAAGGAAAAAAAAAGTTATAATTTAAATATATGAAGTCTAAGACAAAAATTCATTAATCAATTATTACTAAATTACGAATAAAAAAGTTAATAAACATGATGAACCAAAATACCAAATTGAAATATAAAAGTGAATCAACTTAATTCACACAATTTGGTTCGCATAGGATTGAGCTAAAAAAAAGGTCAATTAAGCCGATTCTACTTTTTGGTGAGTCACTAATTTTACAACTCAACTTGTCCATCAAAGATTGATATAAGTTAGTTCACTTAAACATATTTTATTTTTATAATTTATTTTATATATTTATTACATTACGTGGATTTGACTCGATTTATTTTCTTTATAATTATAAAATCAAAATGTTCGCTTAATTTTCCAAACTTATTATCTTTTTATATAACTTAGACAAACAAATAAACTAAACATTTAAATATTATTAAGCAACATTTTAATATTTAAAAAATCAAATTACAAGCCTATATAATTATAAATAATAAATAATTTATAATGAAAAACTTTTAAAAAATAATAAAAAATTAATAAAATGTTGTTATTAGTGAATTACCGTCTTTAACACTCATTAACTCATGTATTATAGCCATTTTGACATCTCAACATCGAAACAATTGTTTTGTAGATAAAAGAGATTTATTGATTAAAAAAATAAATTCATTAAGCAATTGCATATGATAATAGTTGTAAAGTTAAATTAAAGATCACATAGATACTCATAATAGTAGTACTTGTTTCACTAATGTTGAATTATAATATTCATGTACAAGTATTTATAGTCTATGGCACTGGACCAATTTCCAACATTTACACTCAATATATGATATATTCTTATATGACATTTCCACCCCAATTTTCAATTTCAAAACTTACTCTTTTTTTCAAATTTAACTTTCTTTCATATAAATGTTTCTCTTGTTAATTTCATCTATAAGTTTCTTTCGTTTCAATAATTTTAAACTTCGTATTTTATATCTATTTCTCTAGTGTTCAGACAAATAGAAAATGCAACAATTTTAACAAATAAACTGTAAAATGATTTTATATTGATGCTATAATTAACTTCAACATTACTCATCGTATTACATGTTATATTTGTTTTAAACTTCTTTAACCTTTTACTCCATTCATTTTTCATAAATGTTTCACTTATTTCATCTATAAGTTTTATTTCAAGCATTTTGAGTTTTTTTTTTCTTTTTATATTTATGGCTACTATTCTTAAAAAATCTTAATAAACTATAAATTTTCTTTACTACATCTTAATATTAAATATATGTATAAAATTTTCTATATTATATCTGTATGAATAATAAGTTGATACAAATATAATTTCGACATCCATTATTTGACATTAAAATAATTAATAAATGAATTAACAAGAGAATTTTCAAACTATAAAATGATTTTAATATTTTTTAAGTTAGAATAATCTTATATATTAAAATATTCACTGATATAAATATATATTAAAGATATATAAATCATAAATTATTAGTAACATCAGGATAAAATATTACATATTTTCCACTTTATACCTAAATAGCTTTAGGTGTGCTTTTTGGGAATTCTTATTAAATGATTGTTATAAATTACAACTCCATTCCATTGATATAAGATTAGAAAAAAAGAAGAAGCTTATTACAGTAATTTCATTCTATAAAGTTACAAGAATAATGATTTTAAATATGAATTACGTTGTTGCGTATTGAAGTGTGTTTATTATAAGGTTGTATGTTCATTTTTCCTTTAATTCACACCTCAAAATGTTATTTTTTATATTATTTTTTAAATTTAAGATAACATTTTATCTTAATATATATATAGTGTATTTCTCTCTCTCTCTCTCTCTTTATATATATATATATATATATATATATATATATATATATATATATATATATATATATATATATATATATATATATATATATATATATATATATATATATATATATATATATATATATATATATATATATATATATATATATATCAAATAGAGTTGTAAGAAAATGACATATACCTTAGCTTCCCTAGTACCATATTAGCTCCACTGGACCTTTCATAACCAATATCTTCAGGAGAAAGTATTTCATATGTAGCTCTGTGCTTTAACAATCCATCCTACAAAGTAGAAATAATATTAAAAACAAAAGGGAAAAAAATTTAAGAAACCAACTGAAAAATAGATATATAGAAATCATTATAGTTTATGTTCAAAGATATATAACAAATACAAGGCACTAGTAAAAATCACTGATTAGATATAAATCATAATATTTATTTGAGAAATAGAATAGGCATTAAGGAAATAAAACGCAAGAGGGTAGCTTTTAACTCCACTAACCTGATGAATGCCACTTTCATGTAGAAATGCATTATCACCTACTATAGCTTTGTGTGGCTGTAAATGCATACCAGAGAACTCTTCAACCTGTTCAAAAACAAAAGTATATACAATTTTGAATTGAAGAAAGGAGGAAAATATTCCAAAAATGAATGAATAGTTTAAAAATATGAAACCATCTTGCTGGTCTTCAGTATCTCCTTTGTATTAATTCCAGTATATAAACCACCTAAAACATGAACTCCTCTGCATCTTAGGGCCATCACAACCTTCAATAAAAAAATATAAAATAAGTTGAAGTATATTAAAGAAGATGAAATTAATTAAGTTACTCAGCTCATTTACTGTTGTAAAAAGTTGACAGAATCACGAACAAAATTTCCTGAGACGTGTAAAGTCACTGTCCTTAAGGACTTATCCGCAGTGTGTTGCGCAAGTCCCTCAGGATACAACAGAAACTCCTCAGAATTTCTGAGGATCTCAGAACTAGCAAGGAACTCTAAACAGAGTATAAGAATAACCCAGAATAATTTTAGAAGAGAAAAAGAGCTAAAAAATAAAACTCAGAAAAGAGAAGAATGAGAAAGACTAAATTTTTGTGTGTTTTGAAATGGGGAAAGACTCTCTATTTATAGAGCTAGGAAAGCATCAACTAAATAAAAGAAATTAAAACCATTAAAATTTTAACGTTGCAGCAAATAAATTATTTGAACGTTGCTTTTAAAATTCTAACGTTGGCAATTAAGAATGTTAACATTGCCAATCTAACGTTGAAACAACGTTTTCATATTTTGCAATATAATAATAATATATTATAACAATCCCCCACATATTGTAAAATAGAGTTGAAAGAAATAGTCTTTGACTCAAATAGTTCAAACACTAAAAGAAAAACATGAAATTTTTATTCTGGGTCTCATAGGATGTAATGCATCAGAGCTGGTATAGCAAGTTATATGAACCAATCTTAGATTTAGAAACTTAACACACAGTGTAGTTGGTATAGCAAGCTATATGAACCAAAGACACTCGACGTGTGTTAAAGGTTTATCAATCACAATATACCCCCACAATTCTTTTTGTTATCGCTGTGTTGCGCTAATTAGGCCATGCGTGTGCCCGATATTCATGAGTGCTCTAGAGATCATGCTAAGATCTCATACAAGCGGCCCCACTAGACACTCATATAGGTGATTTCATCAAGTGTATGCTGCAAATCATACACCACCCCATAAGGGATATGAAAATCATTAAAACTTTGTTTAAGCTAAAATTCTTTCACCATAAAGAATTTCAATGACAAAGTTTAACCTCTCATAATGCAGTCTCTAGCACTTTCACATTTAGTGCTATCAAAACTAACAAATGACTTGTTTTTACCCATATGAACCTTATTCATGGGATCTCCAATCACAAAGGTTGGGTTACCATCACTTGTTTGTTTGCAAGTGGCTTAAGTCTCATTCCCTTCGATGTTTCTAATATCATTTGTCTTCCCAGGGGTTTTGTCAGAGGATCTGCTAGATTCCGTTCTGACTTCACATAGTCAATGGAAATAGTTCCACTCTTTAGCAGCTGCTTTACCAAATTGTGTCTCAATTGGATATGTTTATTCTTTCCATTGTAATTCTTGTTTTTAGCTATAGCTATTGTCGATTGGCAATCACAGTGTATTGACACCGATGGGGTTGGTTTCATTCCTAGTGGAATGTTTGATAAGAAGTTTTTCAACCACTCAGCCTCATTACCAGCCATCCCAAGAGCGACAAACTCAGATTCCATTGTTGATCTTGCAATAATAGTTTATCTGGCTGATCTCCATGTAATCGCACCACCCCCAAGTGTGAATACATAACCACTAGTGGATTTTGTCTCATCTGAATCAGAGATCCAGTTAGCATCACTATACCCTTCTAGTACAGCGGGAAATCCACTATATTCAATGGCATAATCCATTGAACCTCTTAAGTATCTCATAAGCCTGGAAAGTGCATCCCAATGTTCTTGATTTGGACATTGAGTGTACCTACTCAGTCTACGTACTGCATAAGCAATATCAGGTCTAGAAAAGCTCATCAAGTGTAGTAAGCTCCCAATTATCTGGGCATACTGAGGCTGAGATAATGATTCTCCTCTATTTTTCATTAATTTAGAGTTAGCATCATAAGGGGTACTCACGGGTTTGAAATCATAATACCCAAACTTCTTAAGAAGTTTCTCAATGTATTGTTCTTGGGATAGTAATATACTATCTCCCTTCCTTATGATTTTAACACCTAAAATTACATTGGCTTCACCCATGTCTTTCATTTCAAAGTTCGATCCTAGAAATAATTTAGTTCTAGTAACAATCTCATTGCATGTACCAAAAATTAACATGTCATCCACATACAAACATATAATGACACAATCACCATTTTCAAATTTAGAGTACACACATTTATCAGCATCATTAGGTGAAAAACCATCACATAGCAATACATTATCTAGTTTTTCGTGTCACTGTTTTGGTGCTTGTTTTAACCCATACAAAGATTTTAAAAGTTTACAAACTTTATTCTCTTGACCAGGTACTACACACCTTTCAGGTTGAGTCATATAAATTTCCTCCTCTAAATCACAATTCAAAAAGGCAGTTTTAACATCCATTTGGTGTATCACTAGCTTATGGATGGCTGCTAAGGCTAATAGAACTCGAATAGAGGAAATCCTAGTCACAGGGGCAAAAGTATCAAAGTAATCTATGTTGGGTTTTTGAGCAAAACCTTTTGCTACTAATCTTGCCTTATACTTCTCTATAGATCCATCAAGATGATACTTTTTCTTAAAGATCCACTTACAACCAATTGGTTTTGCTCCTTTAGGCAAATCTACTAAGCTCCAAATATTATTTTTCTGAATTGATTCAATTTCAGTCTTAATGGCTTTATCCCACTATTTTGCATCAGGAGCACTAATGGCTTCTACAAAGTTACTTGGATCATTATCAACTAGATAGGTATAGAAATCATTACCAAATGAAGTTCCTTCCTTTGTCTTTTACTTCTTCTTAATTCCTTATACAAGGCATCACTATTATTATTATTTTCTATAGGTTGAGACGTCTCACTAACCTTTAAAGGAAAAACATGTTAAAAAAACTCAGCATTTTTCGTCTCCATTATAGAATTTCTTTCAAGTGTATCACTTTTAAGAACTAGAAACCTATAGGCAGCACTATGTTCAGCATAACCTAAGAACATACAATCAGAGGTTTTAGAGCCTATTTTCCTTTTCTTAGGATCGGGTAACATCACCTTAGCTAGGCACCCCCACACTCTTAAATATTTAAGGTTAGGTTGATAACCTCTCCACAACTCATACGGAGTTTTACCAGTTTTCTTATGAGGTATTCTATTTTGTAAAAAACACGCAGTAAGCAAGGCTTCTCCCCAAAGGTTATCAGGTGCACTAGAACTAATAAGCATAGCATTCATCATCTCCTTAAGAGTTCTATTTTTTCTCTCAGCTACTCCATTAGACTCAGGTGAATATGGTGGAGTTACCTCATGGATGATACCTTCTTTAACACAAAAGTCATTAAACAAAACATATTCACCACCGCTATCTGATCTAATCCTTTTAATCTTCTTATTCAATTGATTTTCTACTTCTACTTTATAGGTTAAAAACACATCAAAGGCTTCATTTTTGTGTTTGATTAAGTATACTTTGGTGTATCTAGAATAATCATCTATAAAGGTCACAAAATAATTTTTACCTCCTCTAGACATGGTTTGTTTCATATCAGCTAGATCAGTGTGAATTAACCCTAACAGTTCAGTTTGACGTTATACAAAGAAACATGTTTTCTTTGTTATTTTAGATTCTACACATATATCACATTTACTACTCTGTTTATCATGCATATTAATTAATCCTAGTTGTTTTAATTTCATAACATAGGAAGAATTCAGATGTCCTAATCTAGCATGCCATATATCATATGAGTCAATAATATAAGCAGAAGATGATGATTCATTAATATTTTCAGAAATGTTAAGTACAAAGAGACCTTGATCACAATATCATTTTCCCACAAAAACATTATTTTTTGTCATTACAATCTTGTCAGACTCGAATGACACTTTAACCCCCACTTTTCCCAGTAGTGCTACAGAGATTAAATTAACTCTGATTGATGGCACATGTAGCACATCACTCAAGGCCAGAGTCTTTCCAGATGTGAGTTTGAGAAGAACTTTCCCTTTTCCCAAAACAGGAGTGGTCTTGGAATCATTAAGGTAGACGTGTTCTTCTCCATCCCCTACACTAGTGTAAGAGGTAAAGGCACTTTTGTTTGCACAGATATGCCTGGTAGCACCAGAGTCTACCACACACTTGCTCACATTTGTCATCAGATTTACTTGAGAAATGATTACAGCAATAATGTCATCTCCTTCGACTATATTAGCCTTAGGAGGATTGTCGTTTCTTACTCTGCGTCTGCACTGTTGTGCATGATGGCCCGACTTCCCACATACGAAGCAATTTCCTTTCTTCTTAAAGGTGGGGTTAGATGTATTGGGGCGAAATTTTCGAAAATTATTTTTCTTATTGTGATCAGGTTTGTGTTCTTACCTTTTTGGAGCAGGTTTGTCTTCTACCATGTTTGCTTTTGCAGACAATGCTTTGGCCCTCACAGCAGCACATTCTTTCCTGTTGGTATCTTCAATAATTATGTGAGTGATCAGCTCTGAAAGAGACATTTGCTTTTGTCTGTGTTTTAGTTGTTGCTTGTAATTAGTCCAGGAAGGCGGCAGTTTCTCTATCAGAAGCTTTGAAACAAACTCATCTGGAAGAAGAACGTTCTCCGCTTTGATATCTTCGAGTAGCTTGTGGTACTCATTAATTTGCGACTTTATGTCCTTATCTTCAACCATTTCCCAGCGATAGTAATTGCCAATGATGAATCTTTGCCTGACTATATCTTCAGCAGTGTATTTGAGAATCAACGAATCCCAAATTTCTTTCGCTTCCTTATAGGAACAATATACATCGAACAAATCATTAGAGAGTGCACTAAGTAAAGTATGACGGCATACCTTGTTTGCATGAACCCAGTCTTCAACTTGTTTTGAATTTGGAGGGAGAGTGGAGTCGGGTTTTGAAGAAGAAAGGGCAAAAGCGACTCCATACATGTCTAAGAGGGTTGACACGCATTCTTGCCAGCGCCGGAAATTCTGACCAGAGAAGACTTCAATTTTTGATACATCCGGGAAAGGTTTCGCGAAGACCGTTTGAGTTTCGGAAACAATATTTTGATTCTCCGGGATTGAGTTGTTGTTGTTGTCAGCCATAAGTCCTTAAGATTGTTGTAAAAAGCTGACAGAATCACGAACAAAATTTCCTGAGGTGTGTAGAGTCACTGTCCTTAAGGACTTATCCGCGGTGTGTTGCGCAAGTCCCCTAGGATACAACAGGAACTTCTCAGAATTTGTGACAATCTCAGAACTAGCAAGGAAATCTAAATAGAGTATAAGAATAACCCAAAATAATTTTAGAAGAGAAAAAAAGCTAAAGAATAAAACTCACAAAAGAGAAGAATGAGAAAGACTAAATTTTTGTGTGTTTTAGAATGGAGAAAGGCTCTCTATTCATATAGCTAAGAAAACATCAACTAAATAAAAGAAATTAAAACCATTAGAATGCAGCAAATAAATACGTTGCTTTTAAAATTCTAACGTTGACAATTAAGAGAATGTTAACGTTGCCAATCTAACGTTGCAACAACGTTTTCATATTATATAATAATAATAAAAATAATACAAGAGTAAATAAGTGTAAATATAAGATAGAAAATAGAAGAATGATAGTAACCTCTTCAAATGCAGCATTACCAGCCCTTTCACCAATTCCATTAATTGTTACTTCTAGTTGTCTTGCACCAGCACGGGCAGCCTGAAAGTAAATAGAAGTCAGTGAAATTGATTACAGTAATTGAGTGGTATAGTGTTATAAAAATACCTCAATTGTGTTTGCAGTAGCATGTCCAAGATCATTATGACAGTGAGCAGAAATAATAGCATTTTCAATTCCAGGGGTATTGGCTTTTATGTCAGCAATCAGTTTTCCAAACTCCAAAGGCATTGTTATGCCCACAGTGTCTCCTACGCCCAATGTTGTTGCCCCAGCTTTTATAACATCTCCAAATATTTCATAAAGAAACTCTCTATCCGATCTGCTCCAACAAAGATTCAATAAACTTAAAATACAACTCATAATTCGCCTTTTAATAATATATAATATATTTTACTTTTTATATATGCCATCTCTACCAAGTTTACAAAATATATTTCCATTCATAGGATAACTATATTATTCAATATTTTTAACCATTATTTTCATTATTCATATATTTATCTAAAATTTTGGGAAACAAATGTTATTTTAAAATTATTTCAAAAGCTAATAAAAAAAAGACATTGTATGCTAGAGAAGAGATGCAGAGGAATGGAAAGGAAAGAATAAAAGGGAATGTATTTTTTAAAAACTTGTTTCTCTCTAAACCTTCTGTGCCATTTCTCCAAGATTATTACTTCATCCTTCATTTTATCTAAACTTACCTTATTACTCCTCGAATAGAGGACAACACAAACAATCGATTTGCCACATTTTTTTTTCTCTATTCTTAAGTTAATTTTATGGGTTTGCATGTCGTATTCGCAAGTTTGCATGTAATCTTATATAATTAATCTGAATTTTTTTTTTTGTATAATTAGAACATCACGTTAAATATAGAACTAAGACTATATATGAGTTAAGCTAGTAATATTTTACACTTGATTATATCTATTTTAACTTATGTGTTGATCCTTAATGAGATGATATGATTAATGAGATGATATGATTGTTTGATTGTGATTTTGATTCATTGAAATTAACTTGTGATGAACACTATGAGTGAAATTGTATGGTGAAATAGTTTTTAAAACATAGGGTATGAGTTGTATTGATTGATTGATTTATGGAAATGGGCATATAAGTCTCAACAATTGACTTCTAGTTATTTTGACATGATCTAGGATTAATTAAGACTTATAAAAGGGATAAAACACTAATTTGAACCAATTGAACAAACTGATGTGCTTATTTATCTCTAGTTTCTAATATAACGTTGAGTGGTGATTCTGAATACGCTAGACGTAACTTTGAAAATTAAAGTCAATGAGCTTTAGAGGTTTAGGGCGATGAACACTGCCTAAGTATTGTTGGACGCTCACTTAATAGTGAACTCTATGAGTTTAGGGCATTGGCACAACCCAAGTGAGTTCAAATAAGTTTGGGTATTAGGTACCTTGGGATGTTGGCAGGTGTAACCTTGTGTTTTTTATTCTCTTTGTTGCTTTTTTAGTTTTTTTTAATGTAATTATGAATATGTCTTGAATAAATTAGTATTGTGATTTGATATGAATTATATGGAATGAGAAGGTAATGATTCTTAGGGTGAGAATACTACTATTTGTGGTGGTGTGTGAAGTGTATTGATGGCAAAGATCGGAATGATGTCATCTTAACTCTACTAATATTGAACTCATATGAAGAAGATAAATAGTTATGAAAGTCGATAAAGATTCCTATATGGAGTTTCAGTAAGAGATCAAACTCACAAGTACAAAATTTACTTTGTCATACTCTATAGATAGGAAAATCGCCCAAAGATGATATAACTATACCTCTTGAGATATAGGAGTGAATGAGTGATGATATGTGTAGGGTCCATATTCTACTCAATATACTAGTCTTCTCAAAGTTTAGTCTAATAATATCTAATTGTTATAAAACAGACATAATTATCTTTATTTATATATATATATATATATATATATATATATATATATATATATATATATATATATATATATTTATTGTTGTTTAGATGTTTGATGATTTTAGTTTGACGTATAAGTTATGAAGAGATGTATAAGTTTTTTTTTTTAATTTGGTACGATTTAAATTCTTTGTAGCTTATACTGTGTATTGTTGGATGTGGTTGTGATATCCATCTGCCTTGATAATGTTTTCATGAAAAAAAAAAAAAAGGATAATACAGGAACATTAGAGAAGCAACACTCTTATACTATTTTTTTTCCTTTCATTCAACTGAAGTTTGGTTATTGATATCATTTAATACAAATGTATATTTTGTTAATGTATATCATTTAATAAAAAATTAGGTGTATCAAATTATCATTTTTCTTTGTTGATAGACCATCCTTATTTTGAAATATACTATCTTAGAAATGTGCAGGACTTTACATAACATATTTATACTTTCTATAATTGAATTGTGTGCTTAATATTGATAATGTTGTGACCTAATTAATAGAAGTTCTTCTATAATTGGACCGATATATATATATATATATATATATATATATATATATATATATATATATATATATATATATATATATATATATATATATATATATAATTTAACGTTATAACATATTTATTTTTATCATATATTTTTATTTTTATTTTTAAAAGATATTTCAAAAAATGTATTTTAGTTTTTAAAGTATCGGGGGTACTTTTAAATTGCAGTGGACTTCTTTAGAATTGGTATGTACAATAACCTTATCATAATTATCTATTTTAATTTAATTTCATTTATCTATTATTACTCGGTTAACCGCTATCATCCACATATTTAAATTTTGGATTTTTTTGGAATTAGGTTTCTCTGTACTCTAGAAACGTATATAATATATATGCCATTTATTTGACACATATTTATAAAAATAATAATAAAAGATCTGTAAAAGATTTATGAAAAATTAATATTTTGGAACACATAATTTTTCACATTTATTTCATATTTCTTTTTTATTTTATACTTTAAATTATATTATTATATGTAAAGTAAATATAAAAATATATAATTCTATTGTTACTTAAATTTGTGTATATTAAAATATTATTACGAGTAGAAAACAACAAATTACACTCGTTTTACACTGTCAAATAATAATATTTCAATTATAATTATATTATTATTTAATTTAAAATCATAATATATTATTATATTATTAAAAGTAGTATCAAATCAATGTTCTTTTTTTAAAATTTGTGTGAAACTAACTTTTTCCATATGGAAACAGAAAGGAGATGAGAGGAACCTGGCTGCATCCTCAGCAGCGAACTGGATGTCACGACAACCCAAACTGCGAGCGAAAGCGACCATGTGGCGAGCTATTTGTAGAACCTCTTGTTTGGTCTTTCGGAGCTTGTACTCCATGTGAATGGGGCTGGTGGCGATGAAGGGCATAAGCCTCGGCCTCTTCGCCTCCTTCACAGCCTCCCATGCAGTCCTAATGTCCTTCTCATTGCACCTGCATATTGCAACAATCACCGGAACGTACTCATCATCGTCGAACTTCTTCCCAACTTCCTCCGCTATCATCTTTACGGCGTTGAAGTCCTCCTGTGATGCAGACGGGAACCCCGCATCGATCACGTCCACGCCCAGCTTCGCCAGCTGCCGCGCTATCCTCAGCTTCTGCTCTGCGGTCATGGCAGCGCCGGGGGCTTGCTCGCCGTCTCGGAGGGTGGTGTCTAATATGCGGACGTAGGAAGGGTCCGGAATATGGCCCGGGATATACTCGGGCCGGGAACGAGAGCGAGTGCTGTTCATGGATGCAAGTTTTGATTCAGAGGAAAGAATCTTTGGACTGAGGAAGATGTTTTGTCTTCTCATTTATAGTAACAAAGTTAATTACTTTTTATTTAATATTTTTTCTGAAATACTTTAACTTTTCTCTATACTTATTGCAGTTATGTTTTAAGAAAAATATGAAGTAAGTATTAATAAAAAGGTTTAAACTCTCGATACTATTCATATTTATTAATCTCAAGTTGATCTTCGTATTTGTAATTATCTCAATGGGATCTTTGAAAAATTGAGTCAATTTTATCCTGTCGTTAAGTGTTAACAAACGGTGTTAAAATTTATTGACGTAAAATTTTTTTAAATGAACAATTTATGATGTGACACAAAATTTAATTAAAAATGTTAGAAATTTAAAGTCTTCATCATCTCCTACATAGTCGAAGTCAGCTTCGGATTCTCGGGTGTACGAGGTTTGAAGAACCATGGGGTCACATGACGTTGTCGGCGAGAGGGGATTTAAATTATCAGGAACTTGAGTTATCAGGAACTTAAATTTAATCAAACCTATTAAAATTCATAGATTAGGAATTTCTAATTATTTCTCTTCCAAATGTTGATTCACTCTTCCAAAAGCTTATTCACTCTCAATTAGCCCTGATCAGAAACGTTTTTCCCCTTAGTCTTCTGTTTTGGGTCAGTATAGGATTCTCGTGAGGGTTTCCTTCCTCCTTCTCTTCCTAGTTTGAGCTCGCCACACCTGGACGCACGAAGAGGATGACAGTGCTGCGTTGGGTGTTCGGGTGGGCTCTTCGTCAATCAGAAGATGTTCTTCTTCTCGCTCTTCTTTGTTTCTGATTCGACGTTGTAGAGAACTCTCCTTCTCTTAGTTCTAGTTCGTGGCGCAAGGAGGGAGGCTCCCTTCCTCTTCTTGTTCTCGGTTCTGGTTCGGTTCACGCAGGGAGGGGAGGCGTTTTCGGCCCAGGCACGATTCTATCTCTGCAACGTTAAGGGCATGTCCTCCACGTCTCCGTCACGAGCGTTCCTGTTTGACGGCAGGGTTGTGGAGGAGAAGATCGAGGCTTGCGTCTTGTGGTGTGGTGGCCTTCGTTTCTCAGCATCTTCGAAGGTAACAGAGCTTGTGGTGGTGCGTTACGTTTCGGGGTTTTTGGCTTGCGATTTGATCTTGTAATTTCGGAGTTAGGATTTCAAATTAGGGAATTTGAATTTCTGATGCTTGCGTTTTGGGTTTGGGTTCTCGTTGGTGGTGCTTGATTCTTCGTTGCAGTATCACGAATTAAGGGTTAGGGTTTGCAATCTATTCTTGCAAATCGAGGTTTATGATCTTGTTTAGGAATTCTCTTTTAGGTGCTCTGTTATTATTTTCCGACCTTGAAGTTTCCAACCTGGTCATCCAATGCTTCTTCTTGTTTGTTAAAAGTTTCCTAATCTAAAAAATCTCTAATCTAAACAATAAAATAATATAACATATATAATACCTATACAATACTTAATAACAAATTAAATAATAAATTTCACTTAATACGTCGTGCACTACATCAATCAATTTTAATTTTTGTCTGTCAACATTTAACGGATAAAATAAAATTAACTCAATGTTTCAAATATTAAGACTCAATTCAGACAATTGTAAATTCAAGATCCACTTGATATTTCCATACAAATACACGAGGAATATCCGAAGTTTAAACCTAATAAAAATTAACATATTTAAAAGCTTGCTTTTTCCTTGTTCATACGTAATAAAACAATAATGAATGGTTGACATTAAGATCAGAATTGTACAAAATAACATATTGCACCCGTGATATGCTCCCCCGTATGATATTGGGATAGGTTAAATTTTGGGTATAAATTAAAGAAATAAAATCTAGGAAAAAGATTGTTTTACACTCTCTTTTATTTGACAATTGGTTTTTATTGGGTTTATAATAAAATATTATATTAAGAGAATATTGTATAAATAGAAGATTATAA
Organism: Vigna angularis; assembly: GCF_016808095.1. Taxonomy (NCBI): domain Eukaryota; kingdom Viridiplantae; phylum Streptophyta; class Magnoliopsida; order Fabales; family Fabaceae; genus Vigna; species Vigna angularis. The sequence continues at coordinate 35,580,358 of NC_068971.1, read as the reverse complement.
TAAAATAATATTTTATACAGTCTTGAGTTGAATGTAAGAGAAACATAAGAGTGTCAAATGATCACGATTTTAAAATCTATTGTTTACTATATGTATTAAAGAAAGAAATCTCATATGTATTAAAGAACGCAATCAGATTTTCGCTTTAAAAAATGGATTTTTTTATAAAACAATTTAAAATATTGTAAATATAAAATTATCATATTTTAATTTTTTTTTATTAATTTCTTTACACATACTTAAAATGTACTATTAAAGCAAAAAGTAAATAAAATTTTTAATTTTAATGACATAGTGGGACTTATAAAAAATAATCTCAAAATAAAATCTTGCATTAAAAATGACTTTTTATAAATAAGGAGTAGCAGTAATAACTCACATCTTCTATGAGTGCTTTGAAATTGTTGTATTAAAATTGTTATAATAATGATTTAATGCAATAACATCAGGGTTAAATTGGATTGTAACTAAACTAGTGTTAATTTAAAGCCATTTTAAAATTTATAAATATAGATTTGATGTATTGTGGTAGGTTGGTTTCATTCAATATGTATTTATTGTTAGATTGTCAGATTTTTATTGACTTTGAAATGAAAATACCTTATATAAGTAATCTCTCGATATGACCAAACAAAGTAAAAGATGAACAATAATATATATATATATATATATATATATATATATATATATATATATATATATATATATATATATATATATATATATATATATATATATATATATATATATATATAAAGGAATTAGATGAACAATAATCTGTGTAAGGAGTTGGACGAAGGAAGCTCGGAGAACTTTTATCCTCAACTCCACAAACTAAAATATATATTATCATGGAGGGGTACTTGAATTAGTAGTTTTACGTTCTCTTAAAAGCATTAATCTATAAAAACAAGTTATATACATAGTTAAATATCTCACTATGCTTAAACCAAGACACGGTTATTTTGGCAAGTATGTGGCAACTGATGTCCAAATTTTGCTGAATTTGACGACACCAGACTTACTGATATGTTTGTTTAAAAGTTAAATGTGTTTTTGGTTTCTTAACTTTAAGTAAAAATTAAAATTAGTTTATTTTTGAAATTTTAAACCAATTTAGTTTCTCATTTTTAGAACTGTATGGATTTAATCATTTTAACTAAATTTTATTAAGTTTTAAGATAACATTTGAGTTGTTTAAATTGTTTGACACATTTTTGAATTAATATTAATTAAAAAATATATTTGAAACTACAAATAAATTTAATAAAATTTAGTTAAAAAAACTAAATCTACACATTTATAAAGTTGGAAGATTAAATTAAGTTAAAATTTTAAAAAATTTAATTTTAATTTACACTTGAAATTAAGAGATAAAAACATTTTTTAACCCTGTGTTTAAAAACAGAAATAACGATTGCTATTTTTTAAAATTAAAAGGACAAACAACTCAGAACTTGTCTGATAAAAAGCTCAATGGCATAAAACGGGATAAACAAGATTCTTTTATAAGTTACGTGTGTTGTTGGTTCATGTAACAATTATAGGTATGACGTCACATCCAGTTTTAGTACATTTTTATATTCTAAATTTTCTTGACTTTTGTGGAGACGGTGATGAACTTATACGGAAAATTAGTAAGTTCTGGACCTGAGTCCTGCTTGTTTATCTCTGGAAATCATTTATTAGATATTATATTAATCTTGTTCTGTAGTCATAAAAATAACCATGAAAGATTGAATTTCACCCAGTATTTCCGGAAAATGTTTTTGTGTGAAATTGAGTTTAGCTAGTTTAAAGATATCTTATTGGTCAGCGTAGAAAGTTGTTTCAGTGAAGTAAAACTTCAAACACCCAACTCATCCAATTTCTTTTAAATGGAAAATTCCAATAACAATATTTTGACAATATGATTAGTTCTCGTGTCAAATATCTTTTCAAACAAACCAATAAAATAACGATACGTAACTACTATGAAAAAATTATTATGAAAAAGTTGTTAATCTATTTTTTTAACATTATAATAGATTAACAACTTTTTGATAATAAAATGTGCGTTACTATTTTATTAATTCGTATATTTAAAATAAATAATCACAAGTTATCACTTACAAAAGAGTTGTTAGAAAAAGTTATTAAAAAATATTTTTTCTTTTAAATAGAAATTAAAAAAAGAGTATAAGCAAATGCACACAACTTGACGGGTGACCCTCAACTATGAGGCATATGCACAAATGACAACATTTTGACAACGTAATAATTTATGATTAGTTTGTTTCTTATATTTTTAAAAAATAAATTTAAATGAACTAATAAAATAACGATATGTAATCATTATGAAAATGTTATTAACCTACTTTTTAAAAATTATAATATATTAATAATTTTTTAATAATAAATTATATATCATTATTTTATTAATTCGTAAATTTAAAACGATCCATCACGAATTATCAGTTGTAAAATAGTTGTTAAGAAAAATTATTAAAAAAATATTTTCTATTTTTAAACAGAGATAAAAAGAAAGAGTATAAGCAAATCACACAAATTGAGGAGGCTGACCCACAATTTCTGAGGCATATGTACAGTTCACTGTTTGACGCTTAAAAGTTTGAAAAAACTACGTGGAATAGTTTGTATTAGTATATATATATATATATATATATATATATATATATATATATATATATATATATATATATATATATATATATATATATATATATATATATATATATATATTTTAAGTGCACTACGTGGAATAGATTTTAAGTTTAGATATTATTTATTTTCAGATTTAGATACTTTTCATATAAGAGTAGACACGTTGAAAAGAAAATCTTAAACACAAGAAGATTTATTTACGTGGGATGCTAGTTTCACTGAATTATATAGTGTATTTGAGAAAGACGCTCATATCTCTTGTAGTTGTATAAACAAGATGTTTTAGAGTTTATGTGAAAAGTGAATCTTACTCTTATTTAGTCATGGATGATATAAGTATCAAAATCATTCATTATATAAAATTAATTTATCTAATTACTTATATCAAATAAATGTTTTGTTTTCATGTATGTATTTTATAGGTTTAATAGTTTATTTTGTCCTCAGTTTTGGTAAGTTGTGTCAATTAGATCCCTCTTTTGTAAAAAAATATCAATTATATCTCTACTTAGTAAAATTTGCCTTAATCAAGTCCCTTCCGTTAAATACTCACAAACAGAGTTAACTTTTATTCTCTCTCATCGGTTTCTCTACAACACAGCAGGTCGTTCTGTCATCTGTCAGTGCTATCATTTCGTCCTTTTATGCAGTTATACTTTCAATTCTAATACAAAAAGTCAAACACACAATCTCCATTTTTCCACCTCCATTACTTTGATTTAGATAACTCATTCGTTGATTATCCAAACCCAAACACTCTTTTATTCTCTCCCACTCATTTTCCACCTCCATTGTCAGCAATCAATTCATCTATCATATCTTTTATTCTCAATATCGTTGCCATCAATTAACACAATACACACAAATCAGAGAGAAAAAAAAATGGGGAAGAAGAAATTGATTGGGGTTACAAGGTCATTGTGCTCCACAAGCATACGCATATATTTATTTCTTTCCTAGATGATTAGGGTTTATGCTGCACAAGTCCATGCCTTTCCCATGTTCATTTAGGCCCAATGTTGCATCTAGTTCTCCATATAGACTTCCATCCAGTGGTATTTTGAATCGTCCAACCCTGTTAATTAATCAATGTTAAGTAAACCATAAGTCACTCTTATGCATTATGATCTTTCCACAATCTAAGGCTAAGATATCCAAATATCATTTGGTATTGGGCTCCATCCTCACCTAAGGTACCCTGCTCTCACCAAATCTGGAAACAATGTCACAAACTCCTTATCCCTCACAACAGGGTGCGTAGTGAATCAGACCCCCAACGAGTCACTGTACACGAACTTCCCCACCGTTTCCAACATATTAGGGTCAATCACAATCGCCCCCTTCTGCGTCTCCGTCAAACACACCACCCTTCTGTCACCAAGCTTAACCACGCCGGTGTTCGTGATGTCCGTCAGCACCAGAGAACAGGCTCGCCAACTCCTTCACATACGACGGGAAATTCGCCACCTTTGGCACTTCCGAAAACTCCCGAAAACAGTTCACCTCCTGTTCCGTTGTTTTCTCCTTCTTCACAACTGGCTTGACTTCTTCTACCTCCTCCTCCTCGTGGCGCTGCTTCTTTTCGCCTTCGGCGTCGGCGGCCTCCTCCACTACGCTTGCTTCAAGCGGGAACTTGAGGATAGCCTTTGAGCCGCAAAGCCTAAAGGCAACACGATCGTAGGCCTTGGCGATGTCGAAGGTTCCAAGCCACACTCTTGACCCGCGCTTGTTCGGGTCGCAAATCTCGGCGGCAAACTTTCCCCAAGGCCGTTGGCGGACTCCTCTGTAGTGCTTATTCTCCGGCCGGTTCTCCAACAATACCATAGACGGGTTGGGATCCTGTTTCCCAAATTGAATCCACTCGATCTTCTTGGGAGAGAGATTTGTAGAGAAGGTTTCCTATTTAATTGAGGTTTCTTGTGAAGCAATGTGAGGGGTTTAGGGGTGTCGAGGTCGATTATTTGGGGTTTGGAGTTGAATTCGAAAAGGGGTCATTGAATTTCAGGGTGGAGGAGCTCAGTGAGGTAGTGATCGAAGGAGAGGCAAGAGTCAGAGGAAGAACATTTAGAAGGTTTCATTTAGATTCATAAAAAACTTTACGTGTCAAGTGTGTCAGAAAGGTCTGCTGTGTTGTAGTGAAACAGTGGAGAGAGAATAAAAAGTTAACGCCGTATATGAGTATTTAACGGAAGGGACTTGATTGAGGCAAATTTTACCAAGTAAGGATGCAATTGATACTTTTTTAAAGGATGGATCTAATTGACACAATTCACCAAAACTGGGAACAAAATAAGCTATTAAGCCTATTTTATATAAGTAACAATATGGGATGAATGATGTATATGAGTTCAGATTCCCAAGTCACTTATGAAGACAATAAATTTAATGATATCCAAGCATATGTCACCAATTGTTTTGTACGGGGTTTATTGATTTATAAGTTTCATTTGTGATTTTAAGGTATAACAATTAAGTTATCGTCAATTCAGGTATAGTTAACAGCTACTTGTGGTTTTTCTGTCAGACAACATTGTTTTGTGGTTTTGCTTCTTATACAGATCTCCCCCAACCATCTTAGACAAGTAATATATTGATAAGAACCTTAATGTTATGAAATTTTTTTGTTATTTAAGTATCCTAAAACATTCAATTTTTCATAATTCAAATGCAACACATATGATGTTGTCAGAATAAGATGTTGTCACGAAAATCAACTACTAAGGCAAAAAAACTTGCATGATTGACCTTCAAGGTTTGGTATTTTGGTCCCTACATTTATAAATGTTTTATTCCAGAAAAATTTCTCAATTATTTAAATAATATTTATTTAAGTAATATTTATAATGCAAAAAATCATTAAACCATCATTACACTTTTTCATATTTTATTAAATGAAGGGTATAACTATCAATTGGGAGGTGCAGGATGAAACAGGTGAGGTGTAGGGAGGAACACTCCAATAATATTTGCAATTAAACAATATTTTTTCTCCATTGTCTTTTTATACACTAATTAAAATCATTGTCTTTTGTACAAAAATTCAAGAGTCTTCTTCCAATTTTTGATAAGTTCATTCATCACATAAGGAAAATTTGTGCAAAATATGTAATAGAAATATACAATAATATGTAATTGTTAGGATATCATAATTTGTACAACTATCTAGATTTTGGTTTATAATTATGTTTCTATTTGAAAATCATATTTTTGTTTTTGCTTTTATGGTGGATTGTGTTATATTTTATATGCACGTTGTATACATAGGATGAAACATGAACAAAAAAATATATTTAAAAAAACACTAAAATTAGGCTTCATTTAAAGCCAAAACCGAAGTAAAAAGGGGTATTTGGCCTTAGTTATTGTTAGAACTGAACCAAAAATAAGTATATGTCTCGATTCAAAATAAAACTGAGGCCAAATATCCTTGACATTAATTAATTATTTTACATCATAAAGGGTATATAGTCTCGGTTATACCTTCAACAGATGTAAAGAAAAGATTTGGCCTCAGATATGGTAATAACCGATGCCATAGATTTTATCTAATTAAAAATAATTACTTAATAAGGTCTTTAGTATCGATTCTCATTCAAATCAAGACAAAAAAAATTCTTAAAATTAAATAATTATTTTAAATTAAATAGAATCTATGGTCTTAATTATTAACAGGAGGCCAAAACTCAATTTTTTATTATTTAGTGTTTCAATTTTTTTAATAGAAAAAAATGTGAATCTCTTTTTTTTTGGTTCATAACCGATGTCCAAAATCTTTTTTTATCTCGCTTTAATATATTTTGGTGGTAGAATCAATACTAATTATAAAAAATAATCGTTTTCGTATTCTTTTCTTACAAAAACCAATTTTTGAAAAATGTAAAAATTTTAAGTAATCAATACACTTACTATTTAATAAAAACATAAATTTAAAAATAAAAAATTTATCATAAATTTGAATCTTAATTAAACCTTTAATATAAGATAAAAATGTTGAGAGTAAAAATAAGTGATATTGCTATAATTACCAAGAAGTACTTTTTATTTGAAAAGAACTTTATTTAAATCTTGATACATTTAAATAAACTATTAAGTATGAAAAAAATTTGAAATTTAATTAAATTTAAGTTTTTTAAAATTTGAGTTTTTAATTAATTATTTATTAAAATGTTTATTTTATTAAGTGTTTAAAATATTTTGTTATTTTTGGTTAAGTACTTGCTCATTGGTTTTGTCGTCAATAGAATATACGTTATTGTTATTTCCGTATTTCCATCTCCAACTTAATCATGTGATTGTTATTTCCATCTTTCCATCTCCAACTTAATCATGTGATTGTCATTTCCGTCCTTCCATCTCCAACTTAATCATAGACGCGAGCTTTCCTTCTTTAACCTAACATACTAATTAGGTTATTGCAAAGATGACAAAAATTAAAGTACTGATCATATTATTCAATAACGAAAATTAAATGAAAAATATTTAAAAGAAATATTTTAAACAGTCGATTAAACAAATTATTTTAAGAAAAAATCAATTCAAAATTTAATATTTTTTGAAATAATTAGAATTTTTATTAAAATAAAGAAATGGTTTCGTAGAAGGTTTTTTATTAAAACTTTAGAACCATATCAATAAAATTAATTCAAAATGTTATAAGATTGCAAATAAATTAGTTAGATTTCTTTCAAGTATATGGCTATGGATAAAAACTTAGTTATTAGAATTATAAACAAGGGTAATGATATTTTTACTCTTATTCAACGTCATATTTTAATTCTATACTTATTCAAAAGAATATTTTTTTATTCAAAATATAAAGTAAATTAAGATAAATCAAGTAGAATAATTAAAATATTAATATTTTATTAAGTATTAAATAGGTGTAAAAAGATTAAAAGGTGTATTTTTATAATTTTTTTTATAGAAACTTCCCGTTAGCTGTGTATTATCACTCGATCTTGTTGTCACATCCAAAATGGAAATGGTAATAGAAAAGACATTAAGAAAGCAAAGCATTTATTTTCCACATTTGCTTTTTCCGCAATTGGAGATGTACTTTTCCAAGTAAAAAAGGATGGGGATTCATGGCATTGTTCAGCAAATAAATTTTGAATTCTTTTATTAATAACTTTAAAAAAATATATTTTCTTACTTTTCAATTGGTAAAAGAAATAGCCACAGAAGAATAATAGATAATACCTATTTTTTATTAAAAAAACAAAGTAAATAATAGTCATAAAAAATCTTATATAAGATTAAATTATAGTATATAAATAAATAAGAAATTTACTTTATTAATTAATTTTGAAAAGTTACGTCAAATTTAAAATTTATTATTATTTTGTAAAATTGAATTAAATTTAAAATAGTATTTTTTATTTTGTTATTGTTTAAAACCGAAAATATTAAAATAAACATTTTACAAAGCATAAAATATTATATTATATTTTTAAAACTATTCTAATGGACAAATAAGCGAGTTCTATTTTCTATTTAATCATTTAGTTAAGAACATTAAAACGAAATTTTTGAAAATTATAGATATTAGCCTTGGATTTTTAAAACCAAACATACCAAAACCAAAAATGAAATACCAATGTTTCGTTTGAGATTTTGTGAGACCGAGACACTAATCTTTGACCTCTGTGTTCCGCTTGTATGTTTCCAGTTTAGACCGATCGGTTCTTTTCAGTCTTGACCGCTCAATCACCCTTGCACAAAAGGGGGAAGGTACCTGCAAAAGGCACTCTGACGGTCAAGTTAGAAGCGATTTTATGAATTGTTTGTTACAGTTAAATATTTAAGTCTTGATCGGACATAAATAGGGCGTAGTGGAGTGTGAGTTGAATGTAAGTTTACTTCAAACCTAAATCCTATTTATAGAGTTTAAAACAATCTGACCAGTTAATTTACCTCTTAATGATCATTAATGCAAACCTTAACTGTCTAACGGTAGCCGTTACCACATTTTATTTGTGCATTAACTCTGCTCAACAGTTGTCGGGACCAAATGACTGAGAAGCTTTTTGGGACCGAACGACTGAGAGACTTTTTCCCGCATGCTGACCGTTCAGTTCCTTAGGATCATGTGTCGTCCTAACCGATAGGTTGGTTATGAACCTGTAGTAACATAAGCCCCCCAAGTCCGAATTAACCGCTCGGCTTTAGCCGAACGGTTAACTATAGGACTTATGAGTTTGAGGGAGGTTGTTCTTGTTGTATTGAGGAACTTGTTTTCCATGTGCCTCAAGTCATTGTATCTTATTCGGCCCGAACGGTTTCATGTATTAAATCTTGTCATTTGTACTATACGGCCAACTGGCTGCATACTTGATACTTAACCCCTGTTACCAGGGCTTTCGGTTGGCGAGAGGTAAACCGTTCGGTTGAAAGGGATTTTCCTCTCGCTCCTTGTCATCAACTTTCTAAGTGACGAGAGGGATTTACCTCTCGGTCTTTGTCTTCAACTTTCTAGTTGACAAGAGGGATTTACCTCTCGGCCGAGTGGGATTTACCTCTCGGTCTTTGTCTTCAACTTTCTAGGTGACAAGAGGGATTTACCTCTCAGGCGAGAGGGATTTACCTCTCGGTCTTTGTCTTCAACTTTCTAGGTGACGAAAGGGATTTACCTCTCAGTCGAGAGGGATTTACCTCTCAGTCTTTGTCTTCAACTTTCTAGTTTATGAGAGGGATTTACCTCTCGACCGAGAGGGATTTACCTCTCGGTATTTGTCTTCAACTTTCTAGTTGACGAGAGGGATTTACCTCTCGTCCGAGAGGGATTTACTGCTCGGTCTTTGGCTTCAAATTGTTGGCGAGAGGGATTTACCTCTCGGTTGAGAGAGATTTACCTCTCGGTCTTTGGCTTCAAATTGTTGGCAAGAGGGATTTACTTCTTGGCCGAGAGGGATTTACCTCTCGGTCTTTGACTTCTGCTTGTTGATGAGAGGGATTTATCGCTCTGTCTTTGGCTTCAAATTGTTGGCGAGAGGGATTTACCTCTTGGCTGAGAGGGATTTACCTCTCGGTCTTTGACTTCAGCTTGTTGACGAGAGGAATTTACCTCTCGACCGAGAGAGATTTACCGCTCAGTCTTTGGCTTCAAATTGTTGGCGAGATGCTTCTTCATTTAATATGAACTTCTTTAACAAAGTTGGCAGCCAGTGACTGAGCATGAATTGCTAGGCTTTATTCATTCCATAACGAAAACATAAGACATTGACAAGGGTTTAAATCAAGGGAAATTGAATTTAAACATGACATTAATAGAATTTTTGATGCTTATCCTCAATTAATAACTCCATGAACCGATCGTTCACGATGAGGACTGGGACTGCGGCTATAACCCCGCCCTTGTTCATTCTTCCTATACGCCCGCTCGGGACTTCTTCACAAATACCCTTCCCTGGGGAGGCTTCTTGCTTCCTTTATATACCTACGGAGATGTCTTGTCCGAATGAGACTTTCTATCTCATTTTTTAGCGTAATGCATTCTTCTGTAGTATGTCCATGGTTCTGATGGAAACAGCAGCTTTTCCTTTCGTCTGCGTTTTATGAAGATGATTTCCTTCGGGGTGCGAGAAGTTCTGCGTTTAGGGCTTCTTCGAGAACTTTTGCCCTAGGTGTGTTGAGGACTGTATAATGGCTAAACTTAAACGTCCGGGCATGCTCCCAACTTTTATCACTATTGCCGAACGGTCGCTTGCCATCCCTTCTACCTCCGCCTACATCAGCTTCTTGTTGTCGCTTTCTCTGAGATTCGCATTTCCTCCATACGGATGAATTCAGCTACTCTTTCTTGGAGTTCTTCCATAGTTTTTGGTGGTCGCGCATACAATTTTTCCGTAAAATATCCTGGTCTCAGACATGAAGGCAAATTGTTGATAATAAAAGAGTGATTGACCTCTTTAACCCGCCGTGCGGTTTCAGTATACCTTTTCATAAAGGCCTTTAAAGTTTCCCCTTTCTCTTGCTTACTAATTACCAATTCCGTCGGTGTTTTTTCATGTTTCCGATTGGAGGCGTATTGCCTTCTAAAAAGGGTTTCCACAATGGCGAAGCAATCCACTGTGTTTGGGGGAAGAGTGTTATACCACTCTAATGCCTCGTCCTTGAGTGATATGGAAAAGGCTCTGCATATAATCGAATCACTGTCTGAGTAGAACGCCATTGCATTCACTAATGTAATAAGAGGAAATGGTACCGGTTAATTTTACTCATACGCACCGGTTCCTGAACCGAGACATATTCAGGTGAGACAAAAAGTTGTAGACTCTTTGTCTCGGTTACGAACCGAGTTATTTTGTCTGCCTCTACTGCCTCGGTTAGAACCTGAACCGAGGCAGTAGGATCTTTTTTTTTTCTTTAGCGTGCTTCGATTTTGATTTCAATTCCAGATTCTAATTTCAAATACCCCAAACTGAAAAACGTTAAAGATGAACAAACAAGACCCGCGCTCGGAGAGAATATCCTCTGCAATCCGAAGACATAACCACGTTGTTTCAAAAACTTAGATAACAAGTTGTTTCACAAACTCAGATAACAAAACTGGAACCCCAAAATTAGATGAATAGCTGAAACCCTAAGTCGCTGAAACAAGAACAAAAACCCCAAATCTGAAAATGAAAAACCTAATTCTCCAATTCTCAATTTCAGAAACCCTAAAATGTCAAATTGAAAAACGATTCACTCCGTTGTCGCCTTCCTCGCAACGTGCCACCGCTACCTTTGTCCGTCATCGCATCCCCATTCGCACCCAACACACGAAAACAGAGGAAGGAGGAGAAGGAAACTTGCATCGCGAACGACCAATGTCCTCGCGCAGTCGTCTCCATCGAAGACCTCGCTGCGCCGCGCCTCGCCGCTATCAGACGCGACCTCGCCGTGCCACGCCTCGTCGCTATCAGACGCAACCTCGCCGCGCCACGCTTCGCCGCTATCAGACGCGACCTCGCCGCGCCGCGCCGCGCCTCGCCTCGCTGCTATCAGACGCGACCTCGCCGCTATCAGACACGTCCTCGCCGCGCCTCTTCGCGTCTTCGCTGGCCACTCACCTCCATCACAACACTCTCCTGTATTGCCTCCTGGTCCGCGTTCAAGGGAAGAAGAGAAAGGAAAGAAGCTTCAGCCTGTACTGCCTCTTGCTCGTGCGCGTTCAAGGGAAAGAGGAGGATCTGGACTACTCCGAAACGAAAATAAAGCTGAACCCTTTATTAGGTCACTAGTTCAAGGCCACTAAGAAGGATCTGGGCCGCCTATACTGCCTCGGTTCAAAATATATCCGAGATAATATAACCATACTGTTTCGGTTATTCAGTTTAACCGATGCATATTACATCAGAAAATAATAAAAAATGAAAAGTATAATGGCAATTTTGAAAATATATTGAACCTTTATGCCTCGGTTTCTGGCTTAACCGAGATAGTAGACATCTTGCGTTTCGGTTTTTTTTAAATTGAGGCATACAACTTTCATAAAACTATGAAAATGCCACCGTGCTTTTATACGCTTCGGTTCTAGTAAAACCGAGCCTATATAGCGCGTTAAAATGACATTTTTTTACTAGTGATTGGTGAAGATCCTGAGATGATTGTCGGGGTCTGTCGAGCCATCATACTTGTCTAATATAGGAGGATTCTTCTCTAGCATCAGAGTTTGCATGATGGCCTCCGTAAAAGGGAGTAAACTAGAGGGTCGAGTGGTTTGTGGGGAGGACAACTCTCTCCTTCCTCGACCGTTCGGGTTGATGTGCGGAGATGGTTGCCGATTACGACTTCCATCATTTTCATTTTGATGGTTGTTACCCTGTTCGGCATTGTACACGGAGTGCTGAGCTGACCGTTCGGTACGGTCTCGTTCTGCATCTCTTGCTGTGCTAGTGCCTGCGCCTGTATGGTTCTTGCTTGTTCCTGTATCTGTGCTTGCATCTGTACTATCAAATTTCAAGTATTCTGATGTTCGTCCATGCTCCTTGTGGTCACCATTTGGGCTTCTTCAGCTTGCTCTCTGCCCCACGGTGGGCGCCAAAATGTTTCGGTTGGAATTTTGTGAGACCAACACACTAACCTTTGACCTGTGTGTTCTGCTTGTATGCTTCCAATTTAGACTGATCAATCCTCTTCAGTCTTGACCGCTCGGTCACCCTCGCGCAAAAGGGGGAAGATACCTGTAAAAGGCACTCCGACGCTCAAGTTAGGAGCAGTTTTGTGAACTGTTTGTTACAGTTAAATATTTAAGTTCTGATCGGACATAAGTAGGGCGTAGTGGAGTGTGAGTTGAATGTAAGTTTACCTCAAACCTAAACCCTATTTATAGAATTTAAAGGAATTTGACCAATTAATTTACCTTTTAATGATCATTAATGCAAACCTTAACTGTTTAATGGTAGCCGCTACCACATTTATTTGTGCATTAACTCTGCTCAACAGTTGTCGGGACCGAACGACTGAGAAGCTTTTTGGGACCGAACGACTTAAAAACTTGTCGGGACCGAACGACTGAGAGACTTTTTGCCGCTTGTTGGCCGTTCAATTTCTTATGGTCATGTGTCGTCCTAACCGATCGGTCGACTATGAGCCCATAGTAACAACCAAAAATAACATTTAATCATACACATTTTTGTTTTTGTAAAATTACCACGGATAAAATTATTTATTCATCAAATTGTTGCCTAAACAGCAAAAGAACATTTTTTAGAAAACAGTTTCTTGTTCTTTCTTTCTAATTTGTAGAAACAGATCTTGAAAACTTATTTTCATGTTTTATTAATTTATTTAAAATTAATAATTAGTAATCGTGAGAGAGTACGTCGAGTAGGAGGAAAACTATGAACGTAGTAAAAGAATGGACTTTAGGGACTGTTTTTACATATAATTGTGTAAGATCAAGAGACACACTTTTCTATTGTAGGCTTCCTTATTCTCTGACCTTTGGACCCTTTTAGTCCGAACCGAGTGGGAGGATACCTGCAAAAAACACTTCAACGCTCAAGTCATAGACTTTGCGTGATAATAGTGATAATATTCAATAGAGAGTAAGTACTCATAATTAGTTATCTGACCTTCCTGTCAAACATATATTTATAAATATTAAAATAAAATTATCCTTAGACCTGACCCATTACCAATAAACGGTTAATATTTTTATTAACTGTCAATCAATTGTAACTACCTCAATGACTACCTTAACCGGTTAATATTTTTAATAACTGCCAATCAGTTAAGAGTTGTTAATTGTTTGTTTGCCCAGTCCATTGGTCCAATAACAATAACTTCAGTGCTGGTCCAACATCAATAACTTAAGCGCTGGCACAACATTAATAATTTAAGCGTTGGCCCAACATTTAATCTGCATGACCGCTGACCGAATGAATAGACCGAACGGTTACGAATGTTAACTGTTCGACCTATCTTTTATACCATACATATGCCTCCCAAGTCCGAGTTAACCATTCGACCTTAGCCAAGGTTAAGTATATGACTTATAATAGGCATAAGTATTGAGGTTCGGGACTGTAACCGCTCTTGCTAAAGAAGAGAACTATGCATTGTTGGATTAAGATCCTGCACTTCTCTCTACGCAATCCACTCCAATAGGTTGTTGACCTGGTCATCAATCGTATATTTATAGGACTTGTGGCAGGTAAGCCCATTGATTAACCATTAATGCGGGATATTTTTAGGCAATCAAACCCAATAATAAAATATTAATATCATATATTTGTAAAGCGTAAGGCAATCTGACCCAATAATATCGGCTAACTGCCCATAAATGACCATTAGACTTTAATTACCTAAAGCGGTTGCACCGAGCGACAAACTCTAGGAGTTCTCTTTGGAACTTTTTCTTACGTTGAGCAGTAGATTTTAGGAGTTATCTTTGGAACTTTTCCATTTGGAATCTTTTTCTAGGCCAAGCGGCAGTTGATGAGAGTTTTTTTAAAACTTTTTCATGTGTTGATAGGAGTTCTAGAACTTTTTCCCATGTTGAGGGGAGACACTAGATGTTCCATTTGGAACTTTTTCTAGCCTGAGTGACGGTTGATGGGAGTTCTTTTTATAACATTTTTTTATATTAATAGGAGTTCTTTTTAGAACTTTTTCTCATGTTAGGCAATAGACGCTAGGATCTTGTTATCTGCACTGAAGAAAAATAACAATTCAAATTCGAACTTGTAAGAATAAATGTAGCCAATTAAATTAATATCAAAATAGTTTAGATTGTGAAGTCGTGAGACCGTTCAATCTTTGAATGTTTGGAAACCAAAATTAAGAAAGCCATATTAGAATATGTCAAAAGTGAGCTGTTGGTGCTTTAGTGTCTTACGACAGACGGGGAGAAAGACCACGGTCTGATAGGACATTAGACAAATCACGCATACACCGTATAGAGACTTTTAGAAGCAGCTGACTTATTGAAGTGGGTGCACCCACATTTGTTTAGAAGAATGAACCGGAAGAGGACTGATCTAATCCAAAAGGAAGCTTTATCCGCTTACGCTTTAAAACCCAGTTCCTGTTCAGCATTTGTGATTTGTATGCCGGATCTTGTCATCCTTCTCGCTCATCTTGAACAAGAGAACATTCCTGACCCCTCAGGCTGCAACATCAACTAAAATGTTTGGGCAAGTATGAGAATACCATAAATGATATAAGTTTTCTGCTCCTCAAACTTTATATGAAAAAGAAAAGAACACTTCAATCTATATGGCAAGAAATTCACTAACAGAAAAGTGGACAACCCAGTAATATATAAAGGAATCTGCAAATCAAAGACAAATAAAAAAGAAGTGGCGTCTGTAAGTTGAAGACCACAGGGAACGGGCCCATGGCAAATGTACTACATGGCAGACTGGTCGACTAATGGACCGAGCGGGCAGCTAATAAATCGTTAATCATGAACCATTTGGCCTGCTGAGAAAATTGTCCCTTCGAGTCCTTGTTCGATTTCTCAGCAAGGTGACGTAAACCACAACTATGGTAGTATTTCTCCAATATATGTGAACTTTTTTGGTCATCTTGAAAATCTGCAACAAATGTGATCTGCTTAGATGTTAATGTAGCTAATTTCAGTTCCTGCAGGAACCAGCACCAATTGTCTTCAGTCTCGGTGTCTACAACTGCAAAGGCTTTGGCCCACACCGGTGATGGTATTTTTCCACTGCTGTGCAGCTTTACGATGACTGTCATCACTACCCCACAACAAATAGAACGTGCAGAGACATCATTAGATACGTCAAACTCTACTTGATCAATGCATTGGTCAGCATCAACAATTACCTCAATAGGAGCAACGACAGGAACAGCGGCTTGGCTTCCGACACAGTTGTCCTGCTCAACCTGAAAATCGAGTTTATGCAAAGAAAGAAAGCGGTTCATCAAGGTGAACCTGAATAGCTTTAGCAAAACAGAAAGAACCCCATTAGAAGAAGTTGTTATCACAGTTGAAAACAAGTCAACGGGAAGTGTCCAGGAAGCATGGACCCAAACATTCTTGTGTCTACAGCCACTGAAAGTGTATTTAAATTTAGGGAAAATCTGGTTACCCGTCATTTGGGTTACTTTTATAATTATAATGGCAAATTTGAAGAGGTGAAACATCATGGAATATGAACATTCTCTATAATAGTGCTGTATATATAAGAAGATGACAGAATAACTTTCCAGCAGTTATCAGCATTTTCTAACTGATATCACACTTCACCTGATAACTCAAGAAGAAAAGAAAAAGACATCTACGTGATTATTATTTAACCCTAATGAAGAAACTCTCAAGGATCTTTGCAGGATACATAAACTATATCAGGAACTGAAAAATCTTGCATTGCTTCAATACATCAGTCGTTTTATATGAGAAACACGAGGCATCAAAATATAAGTTGGTGTCAACATTTACATATTATTCTCTCTGCTTTGTAGGGAGCTAATAGAGTGAGTGTAGTTGTCCATGTGTTGTGGAACATTTGAAACCATCAGACAGAGTCAACCAGGTGACAGAGAGAAGGATTATTCTCTTCGATGTTGACATTAACAAAAGAAATATGCAACATTTTTGTCATTTTGATGATAGCATATCATTCCATTAATCACTTCTGCAAACTCATTTTCTTTACAGAAAATGTTGGTGAGTACGAAACTCATGAAATCTTGGCCATTATCAAAACGACACCACTCAGAAGTGCAAATTCTCCGTTTTTACCATGTTTCCCTTTTTTCCTTTTTTTTAGCCCACAACTATGCATACACTTTTCCATAATTTAAAAGATGGTCGAACATTGAATATAAATATTTTTTTTATAAGATTTAATTCTTACAGTAAGAAATAAAATTTAACCGTTTACAGAAATTAATCATTCTTCACTACACCAAATCCATATATTTGTACTCTTTTACGAGAGCTTTTGTATCCTGCAACTATTAGATTTGAGAAAAATAAATAAATAATATTTGTGCAAAATAAATCTTGAATCATATATGTATGTTGGGTGCCTCATTGGATCTTGCTCCTGGATAAAGCAATCATGAATAACATGACCAACTAGCTTTTATCTTCGTGGAAAGCACCTATTAAACAGAGAAAAACCAACGTTTTCTCTTTCTTGAACTTATTAATTGAATAATTAATATGATATATGCATCTTACCGAAACTCCCTCCTTTATTTATCACAGTAAAAATGGATCAGAGCTCTTAAAACAAACCCCAAGAAGGAAAAGAAATCTGCCAAATACTGAACATGGATAATCTCTCTCCCTTTCATTGGTCAATTACGTTTTTTGGACCCCCACTAAGAAAAACAAAGGAAAGAAAAACTTTATCCATAAATGGGTGTTGCTTCCTCCATCACTCCAGTACTTCTGCACTTTTTCACTATTTTCTTTTATTTCAAAAATATTCTACACATCTCTATTATTTTCTTTTATTTCAAAAATACTTTACACTTCTCCACTATATTCAACAATCTTTCTCTTTCTCTCTCCACATTAATGGAGCATTCACATGCTTCAGATTTAAACTTGTGATATATTGCAAAATTTTATTTACACTTTCTCTTAAATAAGTTTGATTCAATCTTATTTTCACTGTTCAATATATAATTTTTTTCTTCAAATTACTTAATAAATGGTAAAATTTTGTTCTAAATTTCTAAAAAAAATATTTATATATATGTGTGTTTTTTTACATTTAATATCTATAATTTTTAACATTATATTATGTTTTAACTTACCGACATGTTTGACTCAAATAACTTAAATAAAATATTTAATTTATTAGATAAATAATATAAAAATATTATTAAATACTTAAAATATAAAAGAAAAGTTATTTGTTAAAGATTTAGAATTTATTTAGTTCTTTCGTCATTATAAAATTAGTATATAATAATAATAATATATTATTTACTATTAATATTATTATGTTTATTATTTTGTATTTGCATCTAACTTTTAAGTTTATAAAATGAAAGTGGTAGAAGCACTAATATTGAAGTTTCCTCTGAATTTTATATTTTACAATTTAAATCTAAGCCATATAAATGCTCCATTAATGCAGAGGGAGAAAGAGAAAGATTGTTGAGGATAGTGGGGAGGTGTAGGGTATTTTTGGAATAAAAGAAAATAGTAGGGAGGTGTAGAATATTTTTGGAATAAAAGTGGGGAGGTGCATAAACACTTGGGGTGGTGGAGGGAGCAACACCCTTTTATTAACTTAAGAGTTAACTGTTTGTTTGCCCAGTCCATCAACCCAATAACAATAATTTAAGTACTGACCCAACATCAATAATTTAAACGTTAGTCCAATATCAATAATTTAAGCGCTGACCCAACATCAATAATTTAAACGTTAGTCCAATATCAATAATTTAAGCGCTGACCCAACATTTAATATGCTTGACCGCTGATCGGAGGAATAGACCCTACGCTTACTAATGTTAACCATTTGGCCTATGCTCTATACTATACAGGGACCATGACAATTTCTCTTTAATTGTGTCCTTGCATTAAAGAAGTAAAAAATGTGTTTAAGGAATGGTACAGAGAGGTATTGTTCTTCCATTTGCTATTTGCTTTTGATGCTTATACTTGTTGTCCATGACAGGGGAAATGAATCATAGTTTCTATTCAGACCATCACGAGTTTGTGGCCAAATTGCTTAGGTGTCTGTATTTGTTTTGCATGTTTCACACCAATACACTGGAACTTCGTGTCGTCTATTGTTCTTGTGTACTTTCACATACAGACAATTTGGCTACAAGGTTCAATCAAGTTATTCCAAATCCATTTTATGCAGGACTTTGAAAAGACATGCATTCGAGATAGAAAAAGATGTGCCTTGGAAGAATTAAACTTATTCTTTTAAGAAATGGAAGTTAAGTTCTTTATTGCACGTCAAAAATGATTTGTTTAGATAAAATTCAGAAAATAACGCTCATAATAATAACTATTTGAGGCGTGGAATTTGATAACATACTAACACACATGTAACAGACATTCAATTATACAATAACTTTTGATTATGATAGGCTTGATTTTTGTTCTGACTTTTTTTTTTTATTTTGTTGCTTCGGGTTTTTATTTTCTTTGCATTGATTCTTTGTGATGGACTTCTTTTTATTTTCATTTGAAGGTAAAGAGATGGAAGAAGTTATAAGTAAGGAGGCTTTTTTTCATTTGAATGTTAGTGACTTCTTTTTATTATAGTATAAATCTTTTGGAAAATATTTGTAATAATGGTAAACGTTGCATGTAAGTTTATGTATATTCAATGTAATGTTTTAAATATTGTTAAACAATTTAATATATGAATTGATTTGCTTGCATTTGTTTAGGTGAACTTTTAAGGATTTATAAATAAATTGAATGGACAAGATGGTAAAACAAAAAAAAAACTATAAAAGAAATCTAGCTTTTTATGATGTAGTTTACATTAACTATCATAGAAGCTTTCTACACCTACCAAGACTTAAACAAAAATTTGTCATAATAAGTTTAACTTATAATGATAGGTAGTCAAAAACACATCATAATAGTTTAACATACTATGAAAAGTAATCGAAAGTAAGTAAGTTAGACGAATTATGACAAGTAATTAAAAGTATGTCATAGTAAGCTAGACGTAGTATGATCTAATA
Organism: Vigna angularis; assembly: GCF_016808095.1. Taxonomy (NCBI): domain Eukaryota; kingdom Viridiplantae; phylum Streptophyta; class Magnoliopsida; order Fabales; family Fabaceae; genus Vigna; species Vigna angularis. Next base: position 35,560,564 of record NC_068971.1, on the reverse strand, counting down.
ACCCTTTCTTTAACAATTTTTTAAAACTAGAAATAAAAACTTTGAGTTCACTAATAACCCTTTCTTGTTCTTTTACAACACATATAAGGTGTTCCTTCTGTTTTCTATTATGTTTCTTAAATCTCACATATTTTTCAAATGCTACTTTGACAATAGGATAACACAACTCCTTTTTCAACACAACTCCTTTTTCAACACACCAACATCAACAACAACCTTAACAATAACGAAACAATTCATTAAAATAATAAAATTTTATAAAATATGTACTACAAAAAATATAAAAAAAGAAAACAATTACTCATTGCAACCTTTTTCAAAGCACTCTTGATAAAATTGTCACCTACTTTTTCATTAATTCAATGCAACACTCTAGGAAATTTAGTTATTTGGGAAATATTCCTTTAGTTGAAAGCAAAAAATAATCACAAAAACATAACTGAAACGTTAACAAAACCACAAACTAGTCATATACCATAATACAATATAAACAATATCCATTTTAATCACAAGTACATAGACATCATATACCTGCAAGAGGTAAATGCATCCAACAACATGGAAGTGAGTTTTTCTTTTTTTCATTCTTCAATGCTATTGAAGCACTACACAAACTACCTACCAAAGACTCAGATTAAATTACTCAAATTATATTTACCAACACACTCTAAATCGTCAAGAATGTTAAAAAGAATAGAAAATATTATTCTATTACAATTTGACAACAAAAACTTATATATCCCTAACAAAATATAAATGTTGCAAAAATGTTCTATAAGAAAATTTTCATGTTCGTTGCAACAAAAATTCATATATGACATTAACATAAACTTTTTTCACCACTAAAGTACTTCCTACACTTCCTATATACATCAACCTCATTTAAATCAATTTTTTCTCAAACCACACTCATTATTAACCCTAAGCATACATCTAATACATTAAATTCAACAACTTTGTCCTCGAAACAAAACTCACCCCTCCTTTCAACCCATCTAGCACATAACTCAAATAACACATTCCTACCAATCTTAACCAAATCATGCAACCTTGTCAACCCACGCAAAGGGTATTTTGAATAAAAGCTTTCATGTTCTATACTTAACATTTCATTCAAAGCACCTATTAACTTCTTTTTGCAGGAATGGTGAAAATACAACTACAGAAGCAAAACTCCTTATAAGTCATATACACAAATCACCAAAATTGTTAATAGTATCGTACAAACACACGTACCTTGTTACCTTCACTACATTGCGCAAGTTCATGACTATAATAAGAGGTTATAGCACCGGTTATTTTAGTTTATAGACACCGGTTATTGACCCGAAGCATATCCAAACGAGGTTAAAGATCTGCACTTTTATGCCTCGGTTGCTGTGAACCGAGGCAGTATACGATTAGAACTCGGTTCAAAAGAACCGAGGCAGTATCCTCTTCCTAGTTTCCCCGTCAGGCCGCCCGCCGTCGTCTCGTCTTTCTCACAGACCACCTGCCGCCAAACATCACCATCTCCCTCTTCTCTTCCTTCTTCCTCAACTAATAATGTTACCCTCACATCCACCACCACAACAACTACTCCTACCACCACCACCACTACTCCCACATCGGAAAATCAAAACCACAGGTGCCCGCGATGCGATTCATCCAACACCAAGTTCTGCTACTGCAAGAACTACAACCTCACTCAGCCCCGCCACTTTTGCAAGACGTGCCGCCGCTACTGGACCAAAGGTGGCGCTCTCCGCAACGTTCCCATCGGCGGCGGCTGCCGGAAAAACAAAAATATCGGCGTGGCGAACTCAGTAGCAAAGACAGCCTCAACCAAGATGAAAGTCGTTGCATCTGAGAGTGGATCTGGAGCGGATCTGTAGTGGATCTGGAGCAGATCTGGACGAAGCTGGTGACGACAGGGAGCTCGACGACGAGGCAGTGGTTGACCACGTGACGGCGAGGCCGCGGCGGTGAGGGAGCAGCAGCAGGGAGGCGCGAGCAGTGGTTGGATGGCAGCAGAGAGAAGAGCGGGTAGACGAACGGGAGCTCGACGACGAGGCAGTGGTTGACCACGCGACGGCGACGCAGCAACGGGGAGGCCGCGACGGTGAGGGAGCAGCAACGGGGAGGCGCGAGCAGTGGTTGGATGGCAGTCGCGAGAGTTTCTTCGATGGCAGTCGCGAGAGAAGAGAAGCACAGTCGCGAGAGAAGAGAAGCACCTACGCTTGCAGAGAGAAGAGCAGGTATAGGGTAAATTGACTCGGTTGTTTCTTTAACCGAAGTAATTTACTTTTACTGACTCGGTTCTTCCTTCAACCGGTGCCTATACGTAGATTATACGCTTCGCGCAGTTTGTAACCGATTTTATATGTTTATTATGCCTCGGTTCCTGTTGAACCGAGGCCTATAAGTTCGCCCAAATTACAATTTTGCCACCGCATTTATATTTGCTTCGGGTCTGTCCAAACCGAGACCTATTAGGCGCGTTAGAAAGCCTTTTTTTTACTAGTCATTTCAATCAAAATACCACAACAAACATAGATCCAACCCTCCTAAGACTACCTTTTCCATTGTAAAATGGAACAAAACAGAGAAGAGACAACTCTAAAAATAGAGAATGAAATCGAAAATAAAGGCTTAAATTAAACGCAACAGGTCTAACAACACATAGTGCTTGAATAATGGTTCTCACAGATGGTGAAGATGAACACCAAGCACGAAAGGAAGAAGAAACACAAAACAAGAAAAGGTTTTGCACTGAACAATGTTAGGAAACCTCAGTTTTACAAACGTAAGAACCAAAACACCAAATTTTCAAAGACCAACGCCTCTACTTTCCATTTCCACATCAACGAAAAATTATTCAAAAAATGATATTATGTGGACCAATGAGATTTCGACACATGATAATGTCAAAAAGTTGTTAAAAATGGATGTCAATATATCATTTTCCTTTTCCAAACATCTACTTAAACAACAGTTATAAAACATTGAAAGCATTTACGATACAAAATCTATCAACATCTTTGTTGTACAACAACATGGTACAAACCATTGATGACACTTCTAGTTAACATATGTCCTGTTAGTTTCATTTTCATGGTCAACATTGTCCACCTTCGCCCATCTACTAATACACTTTTGAGCAATAGTAACCTGCACAGAATGTTACTATCATGTTCAATTAAACCATTTGGGTAAACAAATCAAACATTTATTCAATAAAATCTCTTAGCTTATATTGTAAATTATTGACGATCAGCTGAGAGTAATTACACGTTAAGGGATGATTTTAGAATATAGGGTTTTATTTTAGTCCATTCATTTGATGGTCCATTAAAAGGGAGTTTTTTTAAGAATGGATTGGTACCTGCCATAGATTTTGTCGTACCTGGCTCTTCGTCAAGTGCACTGTACACAGCCGTCGTAGCTGCTACGAATTTAATATTCTTAATTGTTGTGAACATTTACGAAACATTAGTGTCCAAGGTAATAGATGTTTCAGGTTTACTAGCTTCTGCTAGTTGCTAACAGAAGTGTTCAATTCATTCATAATGTTCTTCAACTATCCACTGCATTTTTAACTGATACCATCAACGACTATACTATTTAGGTTCACTATCTTTGCTATATTAAAATGTTTGGTGCAACCAATATTATAAGACGTTTTAAGTACAATGTTTCAATTAATAACTTCAACTGCAGCCAGCTATCTTCATAAAATCAGTTGCTAGGAAGCACTCTTCGCAAAAGCCATTTCACATGTGTATTATTTTCTATCTGCAAATTACGAATCCTTAAATGTATATAGCCAAACACGTCCAATCTTCATTTAATAAATTTCAAGTACTATCTGCTCTTGGCTCGACAACCACTATTTTGGCTCCAATCTTAATGGCTCTCACTCTTAATTACCCTTGATTACATACTGTCAGCGTTTTAAATTACAAATAGACAAATAACTTAAAATGTTTGGTCTCTGTCTGTTCGTTACACTTACAGGTAAAAGCATAACAAAAACGTTGAACTTTCATAATGACCTTTCAACCACATAACAGCAATGAAATAAATCACTAGCTACCATTGTTAACAATTCTCATACTGTAACAGACGAACAATGACCAAAATCGGTGATTATTTGTGTTAATGGCATGTGTATTATCATTGAAGGACACTTTAATTAGTAGTTTACGTTCTCTTAAAAGCATTAATCTATAAAAGCAAGTTATATACATAGTTATAATTCTCACTATGCTTAAACCAAGACACGGTTATTATGAGCAACTCTCTGGCAGCTGATTGAATTGGTGTCCAAATTTTGCTGACAACACCAGACCTACTGATATGTTTAAAAACAGAAATAACGATTACTATTTTTTAATTAAAAGGACAAACAACTCAAGAACTTGTCTGATAAAAAAGGGATAAACAGCATTCTTTTATAAGTTACGTGTGTTGTTGATTCTTGTAACAATTGTAAGGATGTCACGTCAACTTTTACTACATTTATATTCTAAATTTTCTTGACTTTTATGGAGGCGGTGATGAACTTATATGGAAAATTAGTAAGTTCCGGACCTGAGTCCAGCTTGTTTATCTCTGGAAATTATTTATTAGATATTATATTAATCTTGTTTTTTAGTCATAATAATAATAGCCATGAAAGATTGAATTTCACCGTTATTTCCATTAAGGTGTGAAATTGAGTTTAGCTATTATTGGTATAAAGATCTTATCGGTGAGATTAGAAAGTTGTTGTTTCAGTGACATAAAACTTCAAACACCCAACTCATCCAAACCTTTTTAAAATATCAAGAAGAAAAAATATAAGCAAATGCACACAAATTGAAGGGGCTGACCCACAATTTCTGAGGAATGCACAAATAACATAATGCAGTTCAATCATTGGCCCTTTAGAAATTATTACGTGCAATGTTTGTACTATCATATAAGTGCATTTTCTGAAATTTACCTTGTTATTTATGTTCACACTTAGATATCTTTTTATATAATAGTTAACGCGTCGAGAGAAAATCTTAAATACAAGAAAATTCACAAAAAAATTCATTTATGTAGGAATAAATTCTCTTAATACATTACACCAGACATATTAATTGATCAGCCCATGCTGATTTTATGGAATTATAGTGTATTTGGAAGAAACACAGACATATTAATTGATCAGCCCATGCTGATTTTATGGAATTATAGTGTATTTGGAAAAAGCACTGACATCTCATAGTACTTATATAAGCAAGATATCTCCAAGCTTGTGTTTAAAAAAGAAGAGTTGAATATTACTCTTATTCAGTAATAGATGATGTAAACTTCTAAATCATTCTCTATATAAAAAATATTTGTCTAGTTACTTATATCAAATAAATATTTTTTTTTCAAAATATATGTTTGGTGTAAATAATATATGGATTCAAACCCCGAGCTTAATCATTAAAGTAATAAATTTGATGGCATTCAAGCACACATCACCAACAGTGCATGAGAAAACAAATATACTGTGTTATTTATATTGTTGCGTAAGTGTACTTTGTTGACTTGAAAGTTTAATTTGTGATTTTAAAGTATAATAATTAAGCTATCATCATTTAAAATACCAAAATTTATCATAATTTGAATCTTAATTAAAATTTTAATAAAAATATTGGGTAAAAATAAGTGATATTGCTATAATTATCGATAAGTTCTTTTTATTTGAATGAAACTTTATTTAAATCTTGAAACATTTAAATAAAATATTAAGGATGAAAAAAATTTAAAATTTAATTATTTTAAAATTTTACTATTTTTAATTAATTATTTATTAAAAAAAATATTTTATTAAGTGTTTAAAATATTTTATTATTTTTGGTTAAGTACTTACCTATTAGTTTTGTCGTCAATAGAATATACGTAATTGTTATTTCCGTCTTTCCATCTTCAACCTAATCATAGACGCATCTCCAACTTAATCAATGTCGCGCGCTTTCCTTCTTTAACCTCCCCTAACATACTAATTAAATGACAAAAATTAAATGAAAAATACTTAAAAGAAATATTTTAAACTCACCATTAAACAACTTATTTTAACAAAAATTCAATAAAAAATCTTAAAATTTTTTAAATAATTAAAATTAAGAAATGGTTTCGTAGAAGGTTTTTATTAAAACTTTACAACCATATCAATAAAATTAATTCAAAATGTTATAAGATTGCAAACAAATTAGTTAGATTTCTTTCAAATATATGGCTATGCATAAAAACTTACTTGTTAGAATTGTAAACAAGGGTAATGATATTTTTACACTTATTCAAGATTATGTTTTAATTCTACACTTATTCAAAAGAATATTTTTTATTTTAAAATATGAAGTAAATTAAGATAAATCAAGTAGAATAATTAAAATACTAATATTTTATTCAGTATTTAAATAGGTGTAAAAAGATTAAAAGGTGAATTTTTATAAATTTTTTATAAAAAATTCCCGTTAGCTGTGTATTATCACTCGATCTAGTTGTTATATCCAAAATAGAAATGGTAATAGAAAAGTGATTTAGATATCAAAGCATTTATTTTCCACATTTGCTTTTCCCGCCATTGGAGATATATACTTTTCCAAGTCAACAAAGGATGGAGGATGCATAGCATTTCTCAGCCAACAAATTTTGACTTCTTTTATTAATAACTTTAAAAAAATCATTTTCTTACCTTTTTAATTTGTAAAAGAAATAGCCATAGAAGAATAATAGATAATAACTATTTTTTATTAAAAAAGAAGTAAAAAATAGACATTAGAAAGCAAAAGAATTTTGGGAAAACAGATCTTGAAAGCTTATTTTGATGTTTTATTAATTTATTTAAAATTAATAATTATAGTACCAGTGAGAGAGTACGTGGAGTAGGAGGAAAGAGGACCACTAGTTTTGATTTAAGAGTTACTATTGATGAAGGAAAATAGTTTGCACCACACAATTACCTATTTTCCAAACATCTACCTAAACAACAGCTATAAAACATTAAAAACATTAAAAGCATTAAAAAAAATACAAAACCTATCAACATCTTTGTTGTATAACAACATGGTACAGACCAATGACGACACTTCAAATAATTTAGCTAACATATGTTCTCTCAGTTTCATTTTCTTGGTCAGCACCGTTCACCTTCGTCCATCTGCTAATACGCTTTTGAGCAATGGTAACCTGCACAGAATGTTACTATCATGTTCAACTAAAGCATGGGGTAAACAAATCAAGCATTTATTCAATAAGATCTCTTAGCTTATACTGTAAATTTAACCATAAAACTTGTTAAATAGGTTGAAAAGTGCTGATTTTGATTTCTTTCTTCTGCAAGTACTTTAGAGATGTGTATAAGCCAAATGCATACCTGCTCATCCCAATCAGTTTTGTATGTGATTACAGTTAGCACTACTGTTTGAATGAATGTTCCAAACAACATTCCAATCCAGATTCCCTGCAAAAGTGAAAAAGTGTGTTCAATCCATCAAGCAGCATAAACATGATTAATAGGTTATGAGCAGCAAAAGATAGGTGAATGAGCACGTACCTTGACTTGCAGATCGAGAAAGTTACCAAGTACAATACCTACAGGAATACCTATGATGTAATAACACCCCAGATTCACATATGCTACAATGCTTTGCCACCCTGCTCCTATAGCCACTCCTGTTGAAATCACAAATCTCACTTCAGAACTGTATCCACATTGACACTTACAAGGATTCAAATCTTAAATCTATTGAAGTAACAAGAAAGAGGAAATGGTGTCAAAAACTACCTGAGAGTACAGGTTGAACACTGTTTAGTAAAATAGAGATTGATAACAAAGGTGACAAATCCCCAACAGCAACGGCCACGTCTTTATCTGTGGTAAATATATAAGCTAGTCTTTCTCTGAAAAATAAGAAGAATAAGAACAGAAAGAATCCGATGGCCAATGATGTGAGCACAGACACAACTATTGAGAACTTTGCAGCTTTGGCACTTCCTTTTCCAAGTTCGTTTGCTACTCGAACACTGCAAAAACAAAGTTACAAACCAAGTTTTCAGGGTAATTTTACAACAGCTGAAAAATAAAATAAAATGGAAGGATGAGGTTTATATGAACAACAGTGACCACTGACTGCAACGTTAGAAAGGAGAACAGCACCATTACCTTGCTGCAGCCATAAAACCGAGTGCTATCATCATTTCCCATCCATTGATGTTGAGACTGTAAACAGTGAAGTTTCATCATTAGCAGTGAAGAGAAAAAGTTCTTCCATTAAGTTAATACCCCTCCCAATATAATGTAGAAACACTATTTGAAATTTAATACAAATAAATTGTTCCAGTGCATTACCATATGGATAGAGCATCAATTGCAACCTCTGCATTTTTCATGTTACCGGTCAAAAGAACTAGTATGGTGTTGTACCAGAGCTCAAGACTGTAAAAATATACAACAGTTTAACGTTAGTTCACGATGAATAACATAGTACGTTAGAAACAGTTTAACATCTTTCTTTCACACCCTTTTATTACACTGTCGGTGTAAAACATCAATGGGACACGAGAATAAACAGGTGTCTTTTGAATGATGCGGCAAAATTTGCACTTGAAAGGATATTAATGACAAATCAAAGATTGATACTCAAAGGAAATGAGAAGTAAGCCTGGGATTCAGAAAGTAAATTGAAACTATCAAACGAAGATAGCATTGTTCAACTTTAAAGTCTGACTTACGACATTGAAAAGAACTGAACCCAATTGAGAAGAAAGCTCACCATAGCATGGCACCGGCAGAAAGGGACATCTTGACAACAGGCCAGAGGTCTTTGAATGCCAGAAAGGAGAAACCTTTCCATGTATCAGAGCACCACCCGCATGTGACAAATATGAGTTGACCAACGTTGGGAATCCAGTATGCCAAAATTGTTGAAATCATTGCACCAGGAAGCCCAAAATTGAAGTTCATTGTCAAAAGCCAGGAGAGAAACACATGAATCACTATCGAGAATGCTGCCAAGAATGCAATGATGACATTCTTGCTCTGAGATTGCAGGAAAGTCTGACAAGTGAATGAGATAATGAAGGCAAACATGATAGGAATTGACCAAATAGAAATGATTCCTGCCACTTGTGCTATGCTTTCATCTTGGCCTAAGAGCGTTAAAAGTGGGCTTGTGAAGACGAATACCGGAAGAAGACACAGTGCAGTTATGAACAAAACTATCCATGATCTTTGGAGATACACTCCCATCATGCTGTATTCTTTTGCACCAAATGCTTGCCCACAAAGTGTTGACAATGCACTCGCCATCCCTAGCTGCAATATCATTATACAAACAAGAAATTCGAGTCATTGATAAGTGCAATTGCAACACAACCCCAATAGGGTGTCATAAAATATTCTTATCTGCACACCATATATAAGTTAGGCATAATTAAATAAACACAATTTTAAATACAGCTACAGTATATTCCACTTTACAATCCATGTTTCTCATGTTACCCTGGTTCAACCAATCACAAGAATCCAATCTATAACACCCAAAGAATCTGTTCTCTGATTAATAACCAATAAACAACGAAAGTATTGAACTTTTCAACAATAGACGAACAGATCTCTGCTTCTGAGTCACAATACAGTAGCACGGAACACCCTGTGTTTTAATGTTATAAAAATAAAGATAATCAGATGAACACATTTCACCACCAACATGTCCCTTCCTTTCTCCATTCCTGCATGAAAAGCTATAAAACACTATATATATTATTAATACTTTGCAAAGCTAGAGAGAAAACAAAGAAACATACACTCGGAAGATTGTAAGACAAAAAACACCAAACTTTTTCAACTTTTTTGCAATACTCATAATTAAAATAAAAGAAAAAAATTGGAAAGGTTAGATGAAGAAGGAAAAACGTACGAGAACCCCATTGGCGAACCTAATGAGAACGGTGTAGACGAGAGCAAAAGCAGCCAATTCCCTTGAGCCAATATGGCCAACGAAAGATTGGCTTATAACATTGAGACCAAAGGTGGAGAACCTGGTGCATATGGCTGGTGCTGCCACTATCCACATCACCTTGCTCTCAATCCAGAACCTCTTCCACAACGATAACTCCTCTTCCTCTTCATCTTTTCTTCTCTCTTTGCTCAACAGCTTCTGCCTTAGATCCCCCTCCATTCTTTACCCTTTCAGTTTTTCTCGCTTGCCCCACAACCCAGAACTATTCGTTCTGGTGAAAGACAGAAAGAAAGAAGATAAAGAGAAAAAAGAAAGAGAAAGAGAAAACCTTTGCAACGAGAACGAAGAATCCATGTTCAATTAATAACTCTGTCTAGTTTGATTGTGACCCACTACGAAGTCCCGCGTACGTTGCTAAAAAACACCGAATCTGTGGAAGGAAAACGCGAACTGTTTTAGTACTCCATTTTTTCTAAGTTTATAATTATTAATTATTTTACCGCTTTATTTATTGTATCTATCTACAATAATTAATTATTATTAATTATCGTTAAAATTAAGTTTAAGATGTGATTTTTTTCTTTTTCTCGTAGAAAAAAGTTATTATATAAAATACTGTCCCAAATCAAATCATACTTCTTATCACAGGTATTATCTCAATCAAATCTTATTTCAAAACAAAAATACAATTTTTCAACTGCTACCACAGACAACCCTCTCACCCAAGTATGTCGCTTCATTCACGGATAACTCACGTTTATAATATCATAAAAAAAATAATATAAATATGAAATATTTAACTCAATAAAATAAGATAATATAATCAAAGTGTCGGCGCGAAGATTCACATTTTTTTTTCAATTTCAATAATTAAATATTGAGCGGGGGAATGAGAACATAAATGGTAAAAAAGTAAATAAAATATTTAAAAATTAAATAAATAATAAGTATAGTAGTAAAATAAAGTAATGTTGTATTTAATTTTGAAAATTGTAATTAAATAAAAGTTTAATACAGTATTAATGTTATATAAAGCAATTAATGTTCTAATATATATGTATACACATGAATATTGACTTTTGTAGTTTTTGAGTAAACATTGAATACTTTTTTTCAATTAAAAATTATATAATTATGAAATGAAGATAAAGAGAAAAAGTATTTGATTAGTGTGAGATATGGTGAAAAATGGTGGCGTGTGCGAGGAATACTTAGGAACATGAAATCAGGAGTTATGTCATAGATATGAGGGGCGGCTGAGGAAACACGTAGCATAGCATTCTTACCTTGTTTGGTGTTTTTTGTATCTTTGTTGGATATAGCTATTCGTTTTTGCCACCACTTCTTCTAATTATAATATTAATTAATGGGTAAATCAAGAAAAGGGAATTTATGGCTGAGTATTGATACCCGCACACCAACCTTTTTATTTTAATCACTCCCTTAACGTGGCAAATTTGGTTACTGTGTGGGTAAAAATATTATGTCGTTTCCAATACATCAATTGGATAGTCCAAAAGTTCATCGGAAATCTTCTCCAAAACATAGGAAGGTGACAAAACATGGTTTTGAGGACACGTTTTCATATTAGCAACCACATTTTAAGATAAAAATGTGCGGTAACAGCTCGAATCTAAACCACCAGAAGCAATAATCCAAAGTAATGTTTTTGTGTGGACAGTTCCTTTTCGGCATATATGAGTTATGATTTTGTCTTGTACAATTTTATTATACACTGTTGGTTATTTTCTATTACAGTTTGTGTTTTATGGTAGGTCACGCAGGTAACTTATAAAACTTTCTTTCTCAGTCATTATTTTGCTGAAATTCAATTTGTGATTTTAGTTGTAGTATTAATGGTTGCATCGGATGTTAATTGTAAGATTAAAAGTTACTATTCACTGTTATTATTTAATATTATATATTACAGTGTAAACATTACTTAATTTTTCTTACAAGACAATAATTTATGTCATTTTCCTAAATTTTTTTAAATCAAATTTAGATTTTCAAAATCTTCTTTTAAATTGTTTTAATTGTTTTCTTTTCAATGTATAGATTCTATTTTCAAAACATTTTAACCAGTTGTTTAACGCAACAAGTTTGTTAGTTTTATTATACAATTCTTCAATAGTTTACTATAATCATTCTTATCTTTTGAGTACATAGAATTTGTTTGATTAAATTATTCATATAATATAAAGTATTCACATTCGAAAGAATAAAAGTAGGAAATGTTGGTTTTTGTCTTTTCATAATTTATATATGGTGTTTTATTAAAGATACTTTTAATGTAAATTCTATGAAGATAACATGTGATGTTGACCTTTTTACCCAAAAGTGTTTAAAAGAGTTAAAAGTGTTTAATATTGTTTTGTTTATTTTTTGTAAAGACCTACTTTTTCTCTCAATGATTCCATTTTGTTGTGGAGACCTTGGAGTTGAGAAATTGTTCTTCATGCCAGAGTTTTTGCAAAAAATTTGAAAAAGTTTTTAAATTTTTTTTTATTTCTATCCTTTTACAAAGTTTGCAAAACATCAAACACCTCATCCTTGTGAGTCAAAAATAGAATCCATGTCCACCTAGAAAATTTGTCTACTACTATTAGTTCATAGTGATTACCACTCATTGAAACTAACTTTCCAAACCTTGAAATCATTTGAAACCATATATATATTCATTCACTTTCGCATTTCATACCAACATATTGAAACTAATAATAAAATTTTGTAGGATCATAAAAGAGCAATGAAAAACATAAATCATATCTATACAAGTAAATTTGGTTTAGTTTAGCCACAATTTCAAATTATTGATACTAATAATCGATTAGATTAGTAATCTAATTTGTTAAGGCAAGCCAAAAGTTACATAAAGTAAAACAGGGCAAAGTTGTATATTTTAATCTATTATGCTACTAGCATAATCGATTAGACTAAAGTGTCTGTTTTAATTTATTAAGTTAGTAGCATAATCGATTATGCTGAAGTGTCTATTTTAATCGATTTAGTTAATAGAATAATTGATTGAAAACAAAAATTATGGTCAACTCAATTTTTATGACTTTGAGCACTTTCCCCATAACTTTAATTGATCATCAAGACCTTCTAGACACTGAGAAACATCGGAAAACACCACTATAACTCCAAATTGCTACTCCAAACCAGAAATCACCCCTCTAAGCTACCCCAAAACCAATTCTACACTTTTCAATACCACCAACTGCATAACCAAGTCTAAATACAATTGTTAGCACACCTCAACACCTTAAATTACTCACAACCCTTATGTTTCAAGTTCTCACTATGTACGAACTCACCCTAAGGTGACCCTAACAGTTCTACACCATAGTTTTCTCATTTAAAAGCCTAAACAAGTCATAATAGATCTAATAGTAGACCTTTAACTTCCTAAAACAATTTACACTCCTTGCTTCAAAATCCCATTAATCAAAACATTTCTTTTACACTAGAAACACTCTAAAATCATCCTAATAAACTATCTCTTTGTTCCATATCAGTTCTCACTCAAAGAATACTTTTAACAAGTCTTAAATAGCAATATACCAGTACTAAACCAGTTACTTCCTCACTCCAACACCTATCTCTCAAACTCACCCATCAAAACATATATTTTTGACCTTAAAAAATTACTCTTATTTACTCCAAAAACACTTTAAATTCAGTTTCAAACCACAATACAACTTTACCATACAGTAATGACAACAAAAGCATTACAATCACACCATATCAAACATTTAAACATCACACAATCATTGTTAATAATCTATACTCCAAGAATATTGATACAAACATAACAATTTCACTTAAATCACATTATCATCCATAGGGATACTAAATTTAAAACCACAAACATAAATCTAAGACTAGGTCTAGCTTCCCTTATCTAATAAGAAACTATCAATTCTAGAAACGTCTCCCCGATTGTTTGGAACACAAGGAAATTCTACAAACACCTACGAAACATCGAATTGAAAACAGAAAGAGTCCCTAGGAACTTAAATTAATCTAGAACATGTGGAAGAAGCAAGATTACGCATGGAACGACAAACTCTCCTTCTAATTTCAAATTAAGAACAAAAGAAGAAAAAGGAATCGAAACTTACTTGCTCTAAGATAAAATTTGATCGAATAGATGTAGAGATAACTCAACTATTATCTCCTAAGAACTTTCTGATCGTCAAACAGATGATCAAAAGGATGAAAAATCTTAGAGAGATGTGAGAGAAGATTAAGATAAAATTTTTTAGAGAGATAAACAATATTTTAAGTAATGAGACAATTTTAAAAAATTTTATTTATATTATTGAATTATTTTAAAATAAAATAATCAATTTCATTATTTAAAACACTTACCCACTCTAATAGTTTATTTACTTTATTTTCTATATTATTAGAATGTTTCAAACTAATAATAGTTGGAGTTACCTTATTAAATTCATCTTTACTACTTCTTTTTATCTTTTGAAAACAATTATAAATAACTTTCAAATTAATAAAAATTGAATTAATAACTATAATTATTTATTATTAATTTGAAAATATAAAAATCCTAAAATTTGATTTTCATATTAACCTTAATTTAATTTAATAATATTTTTTTTATATATTGTTTTATATATATCAGTCTCTAAAAAATATTTCTGTTTTCGCGTGATCCAGAATATTTTTATTTTGGCACTTACTTTAGTTTAATATAGAAGTTACGAAAATTTTAAAATTATTTTTATTTACTTATTTAAAAAGAAATCTTTATAAGGTTGTATTTTATCTGCATTTATATATATAATCTGAAAGATAATGAGGAAAAATACCTCGAATTTTGGCGTTTGAGAAACGTTTCCTTCATTTTATTTTCTTCTGTTTGTGTTTAAGCAAGTAAACGTGTGTTTCCGTTGTATGTTTGCGATATCAGGTTGCCATCTGTTTTCATCATTGGTAAGTGTTTTATAGTTTGAAGCAGTTAACTGAACTTCTAATAAAAATACTTAGTTTTTTTAAGTTGAACAGCAAAACTGTATAATTTAATTTTTAATAAAAATAGTTTAATTTTTATTACATAATATAGTATAGATAATCAATGATTTAGTACAATTAAGTTAATTATATTCACTCCTATGTGTGCCTTGGAGCAAAACTTGTATATTTTATTTTTAGTTGAGTTATTTTTTTTTATATTTTGACACCAGAATTTCATTTTGGGCCAGATTAAGAAGCCCATAACGTACAAAGATCAGACAGGGTCAGATTGGGTGAGATTTTGAGAGTCTCATTTCCTCTCTTTTGTTTTTCACGTTAGTTCCCTTCTCCCCTCCCTTTCTTCTTTGTTTTTTTTGAAACCCAAGACTTGGGAAAGAAGAGAAACCAATGCTCCGAGAGAGTAAGGAAAATGGAGAAATTATGAGAGCAATGTGCAGTTTCAAACAGTAATAGAGAAGAAGAATCCGAGGTTGGGGAATTGATTTCTAGGGTTCGGGAGTTTAATTTGGGGTAATGGAGAGAGCCTATAAATAGGACGATCAAGAGAGGTTTAGAGATAAACTAAGGCAAGTGATTGTAGAAACTAAAGAGTAAACAAAGGTGCGAGTGCAAGCTAGGAAGCATTCCGGGTTGAGTGCGAGACGCGTGAGCTTGCGGAGTTTGGAGGAAACGTTTTGCGGAGAGGGCGAACACATTTTACAGGTATGGGGAGCTATTATTTCCTTGTTTGGATTAGACGTAATTGTATGAGGGGTTGGTGTTTTGTTGTGAATTGTTACTTCGGCATTTTTGGAATAAATTAGAGTTGTGTACAGTTTCAATAGGGAATATGGTGATATTGGGTCCGAATATTAATCTGTGCAGTATTCTGAGTTTATAAAATTTAATTGGTTGATATGTTGGATTGGAGTTCTTTTAGAATTGTAAAACTGGGAGCAGTCTGTTGGATATATATATATATATTGGACTCGATAATAAGCTGGTAATTGGTGAGCGTTCTGTTATATACGTGCTAACTGAAATGTTTTATGGTCTGGAATGTTGTGGTTTAAGGATGTAAATGATATGGTTGGTTTCGATGAAGAAGAATGAAAGGTGGTTGGGTCGAATTGGGGATTGGGTATTGCTTAATGATGAATTTGAAATTGGATTAAGGGTGGAAAGAATGATGATATAAGTGTTAAATTAAGGATATTGTTTGGTCTGAAACGTGAAATGAATTAAAGATAGTAATCTATGCACCTATAATTGTGTGACAGAATGCAAGTCTTAAAGAGTTACTGAAATCTTGTATATATTTTGCAATATTTATGTTTGTTAGTGTTTCTGCGGAATTGGACCGGGGAAGATTCCAGCCGTCTCCGTCCTGAAACACTCCTCCTCCGTTGATGCTCCTTCTTTCTTCCTCTGCGGTCGGTCTCAATGTAAAGGGGGGTGGACCTGCAATAAACACTCCGACACTCAAGTCAGAATGGGTTTTTCTCCATATATCATTATATCATAGATCTCTTACCTGATCCTGGGATCATTTATTTATATGATTTTTAGATTAGATTTTCTAATCATTCCTCAATGTCAAATCAATCTTTTGGAGGTAATGATAGAATTCGTAATAAGGACTAGAGCACTGGAAGTGCGGGGACCCACCACCCATATTTGCTGGGTAAACAAGGGATTTGCTGCCCATTTAGGTAAACAAGGGATTTGCTGCCCATTTAGGTAAACAAGGGGTCCCTCCTCTGTCTCCTTTAATAATTTTGCACATTTAATCATTGTCTTCACAGTTTTTTAGGCACCCATCTGATCGGTCATATCCCAGGAACCCGATCGGATATGTGTGTGCCCACTTCCGGTCGGTCTTCTTTCTTCGTAATCTTCAAACTGTGTCCTCCGATCGGATATATTGTACTGGATACCCGATCGGTTGTCTAAAGTTAGTCGTTATTTCGATCGGATTCCTGAGCGTAAAGCGTAGTAGTAACACAAGTCCCCCAAGCCTTAGCAAAATATTTTTGCGTAGGGTTTGTAGAAGATATCCGTTCGGCTTGTATATTTATTTGCTGTGAAGTCCTTTGCTTTACACGCTTTAATGAGCATTACGAAGTATCGTCGGCAACATTTAGGCGGGAATCATAAAAAGCTGAAACGTCAGATTTCCTGATCCGTCAGATCTTTTCGTAGCTGAAACGTCAGGTCACTTGGTCCGTCAGATCTCCTAACGTTTGGCGCTTCGGATACACCCGTTGAGCCCATTTTAACTTCGGTATAAATACTCATTCTTTTGACCTAATTTTCACTTTAATCTCCTTGCCGTCGCCAGCTTCTCTCATTCTTCTGAATCCTCTACTCCCTCTGAATCATCCTCCATTTTTTTAGTAGTCTACTCAGGTAATCATGTCTTCTGATCTTTCCGGCAATGAGGGCAGGGGGTATGCTGACAACGATGACGCGGGTCCTTCAGACAGTTCTAGTCCGTCGACCTCCCTAGCCGCTGTCATCGGTCAAGGTGCTAGGGTTTCCCCCTCTGGTAACTCCTCCGATCTTCTGGTGGATAGTAATGCCCCCGAAGAAGTCGCCATCCACGTAGACTCCACCGGCGCCTGGGATGGGAGGCTCCGAGACTGGCCTCCTGTCCCCGGTTGTGACTGGGTGCCCAAAGAAGTTAAGCAAATTCCTTCCTCCTTCTATAATCATGACTCATTCAGGAATCTGATCACCCGTATCTGTTTAGTCAAGAATTCCGATGATGCGAGACGGTTCAAGCTTGCTATCTGCCGGAGGACCGAGCGCGTCTGTCATGGTCGGGGTGAATACCCTTCTGATTTCTTCTATGTTTATGCCACCCTGTTCAAAGATCTGAAGGTTCTCCTTCCATTCACTGATTTTCAGATGGGTGTGTTAAAAACCCTCAACTTGGCTCCTACCCAACTTCATTCGAACGGGTGGGCCTTCATGCAAGCCTTCGCTGCTATTTGCATGGGGTTGGCACTTAATCCTACCCCCGCGGCCTTCCTCTACTTCTTCCATGTGATACCACACCCGACCAAACCATGGGTATCCCTGCGGACGGTCGGGAATAGGCACTTGTTGACTCTCTATAACAGCTCCTACAAGGACTTTAAAAATCACTTTTTTAAAGTCGTGCCGACGGAGGCTGGATATGAGAGTTTTTGTAATGCCGGTCCCGCCCGGGATGCCAAGTTTCCGCTTTACTGGACCCAAGATCCTCGGAAGGTCCTATCTTGGCCAAAACCGCAGATGAGCATAGAGGATCTGGACTTGATTAATCAACTTTGTCAGCTACCCCCCAAATCCTCGTGCCGTGTTCTGATCGGGTTCCTTGGCAACAAAAACCTTCCGGCTAATGTGTTTGGTAGGCTATTTCTGATCGTCTTATAATGTGTTACTGGGGCGACCATGTTTGAATGCGTTCGGGGCAATTGTTTCCACCCCTCACCTTACGCTCAAATTTCCATTGGATAATGGAAATATCTGTTCCGTTCGGTCTGATCAAAGGATTGCACGGGAATGTTACATGGCAGGATTGAAGGTACAGCCATCATCATTCGACCTACCCGTGCAGTCAAGGAGAAGGCGATCGGAAGTTGCAATGACAGATTTGGATCCAAGGACGAATACGGATGATCGAATAGAACCGATGGGGGAGATTAAACCCTTTAGCCTCGGACAGAAGAAAGAACAAGTAACCACTATCAGGAGCGGGTTGGATGAGAATCAAACTATAATGATTGGCACTTTATTAAAAATGAACCAAGACTTATTTGCTTGGACGGCAGCTGATATGCCAGGAATCCATCCAAGGGTTATGTCGCATAAACTGGCATTATTCAAGGAATCCCGACCGGTGGCACAAAAGAAGAGAAGGTTGGGGGAAGAAAAGCGATCAGCAGTTGAAGTGAAGAAATTATTGGAAGCAGATTTCATCCGAGAAATCAAGTATACAACATGGCTGGCCAACGTGGTAATGGTGAAAAAGATGAGTGGGCAGTGGAGAATGTGTACGGACTTTACGGATCTCAACAAAGCCTGCCCAAAGGACTCTTACCCATTGCCTAGTATTGATGGCTTAGTGGATGGGGCGTCCGGTTTTCATATGTTAAGTTTCTTGGACGCATATTCAGGATATAATCAGATTCCTATGTTCCCCCCAGATAGCGACAAGACAACATTAATCACCGAGCGGGCCAATTATTGTTATGATGTTATGCCGTTCGGGTTGAAGAATGCTGGAGCCACATACCAACGGCTGATGGATAGGGTATTTGCAGATCAGATAGGTAGATGCATGGAGGTATATGTGGATGATATGGTGGTAAGAAGCCGTTCGGTTGAAGACCATGTGAGAGACTTGGAAGAAGTGTTCCGCCAGGTTCGAAAGTATAATATGCGTCTTAACCCGACCAAGTGCACTTTCGGGGTGCCGTCGGGAAAATTCTTAGGATTTATGTTAACCACAAGAGATATCGAAGTCAACCCTGATAAATGCCGAACGGTTTTGGAAATGAGGAGTCCGCAGAAGCTGAAGGAAGTTCAAAGGCTGGTGGGTAGGTTAACTTCACTATCTCGATTTATTCCAAGGTTGGCCGAACGGATAAAGCCGATACTAAAAGTTATGAAGAGAAGTACAGGAGTAGACTGGGACGATCAGTGTGAGCAAGCTTTTGATGAAGTTAAACGAATATTGGTCAGCCCACCGGTCATGGGGCGACCCGAGGCTGGACACGCGTTACAGCTATTCCTTGCGGTTTCAGATGATACAGTAAGCTCGGCTTTGGTACAGGAGCAACCCGAGTTCAAACTGGTATACTTCGTTAGCCGAACGTTGCAACCAGTTGAGACCAGATACAAGCGAGTGGAGAAGATCGCTTTGGCACTAGTAATGGCAGCACGACGATTAAGGCCGTACTTCCAGAGTCATCAGGTGGTTGTCCGAACGGATCACCCGATAGCGAAGATCTTACGCAAGCCAGATTTGGCTGGGAGAATTGTAGGGTGGTCTGTGGAGTTATCAGAATTTGGCCTCCAGTATGAACCAAGAGGGTCCGTCCGAGGGCAACATTTGGCCGACTTTGCGGTCGAATTACCTGGGGAAGAAGTGCATCCTGAATGGATCCTTTATGTGGATGGCTCCTCGGAAAAATCTTGTGGAGGAGCGCGCATTGTTTTGGAAGGACCGGACGATTTTGTTGTTGAACAGGCCATTATCTTTCGGTTCAAGATAAGTAATAATCAAGCCGAGTACGAAGTAGTACTAGCTGGGCTCGAATTAGCCAAAGACTTGGGAGCGGTCTCGATCAAATGCCGTACGGATTCTCAGTTGGTGGTAGGACAATTGACTGAGAGCTTTCAGACTAAAGATGATCAGCTGCTTCGTTATTTTCACAAAGTAAAGGAGTTGGTAAAGCAGTTTCGGACGGTGGAGTTCAAACATGTACCAAGGGAGCAAAATGCGAGGGCGGATGTTTTGTCAAAGCTCGCCAATAGTAAAGGAAAAGGTCACTTATCTTCGGTCATAAGGCAAGTTATGATAAGTCCATCAGTGGAATGTTTGGCCGTTAACGAGATCTCCACTATGCCTGACTGGAGGAAGGATATAAGGGAGATTATTCAGAGGCAGGAAAGCGGAGAACGCGTCCGAGCACCAGATTTAAAAAAGGCCGCTCGGTATTTGTTGATAGGAGAAGACCTTTATAAAAGAGGATTTTCTTGTCCCCTGTTGAAGTGCTTATCTTCGGAGGAAGCAGAATATGTGATGAGGGAACTACACGAGGGGGCATGCGGAATGCATACAGGCCAACGAGCGTTACGTGCAAGGGTCATACGAGCAGGCTATTTTTGGCCGACCGTAGAGAGAGATTGTAAAGAGTTTGTGAAGAAATGTTTGAAATGTCAAGAGCATGGCAGGAATTTGAATCTTCCGCCAGTCGAGTTGCATAGTCTGATGTCACCATGGCCGTTCGCGCAGTGGGGAGTAGATATTGTCGGACCGCTTCCTGTGGGACGAGCGCAAAAGAAATTCCTGTTGGTGGCCATTGACTATTTCACTAAGTGGGTAGAAGCAGAACCGCTCGCAACAATCACGGCAGCGAGGGCTCAAAAGTTTATGTGGACACTTATATGCAGATTTGGAATTCCAAAAGTTATAGTAACCGACAATGGTCGACAATTCATTGACAAGGGCTTAGGAGAATTTTACAGGAAGCTGGAAATTAAGCATGTCACAAGCTCAGTAGAACATCCACAAACGAACGGCCAAGTTGAAGCGGTCAACAAAGTAATTGTATCCGAGTTAAAGAAAAGGCTGGGAGAGGCCAAGGGCCTTTGGGTAGACGAGCTTCAGGAAGTTTTGTGGGGATATCGTTGCACCCCGCACGGTACAACGGGAGAAACCCCCTTCAACTTAACGTACGGAATAGATGCGATGTTACCAGTAGAGGTAGGTGAGCCTACTGTTCGAAGGGAGGTTGAAGGTCTCCTAGATAACAATAGAGAACTTCGCTTGGAGTTAGACACTTTGGACGAACGGAGAGAAGTAGCTTTGATCCGGGCAGAGGCTAAAAGGAGACTCTTGGCGAGGCGCTACAACACCAAGGTCATGCCACGACAGTTCGCCGAAGGAGACCTTGTATGGAGAAAAACAGCGGAAGCCTGACGGGACCGATCGGCAGGAAAATTAGCTGGAAATTGGGAAGGCCCCTTCAGGGTGATAGAGAATTTGCAAAATGGAGCATATCGCCTGGAGCACCTGACGGGAAAGGCTATACCCAATACATGGAATGCGTCTCATTTAAAATTTTATTTCAGCTAAGAGCTTTATACTCATTATTTCATATCAATAATACTGTTTATCACACGAATTTTCGTCATGTGTTTACAGCCGAGCGGGTGGGGCAGTCTCTTCGTGAGCTCCCACCTTGGTCTTAGAGCACGCTCCTCGAGAGCTTCTAAGGCCTAAACCGAGCGGGTGGGGCAGTCTCTTCGTGAGCTCCCACCTTGGTCTTAGACCATGCTCCTCGAGAGCTTCTAAGACCTAAACCGAGCGGGTGGGGCAGTCTCTTCGTGAGCTCCCACCTTGGTCTTAGAGCATGCTCCTCGAGAGCTTCTAAGACCTAAACCGAGCGGGTGGGGCAGTCTCTTCGTGAGCTCCCACCTTGGTCTTAGAGAACGCCCCTCGAGAGCTTCTAAGGCCTAAACCGAGCGGGTGGGGTAGTCTCTTCGTGAGCTCCCACCTTGGTCTTAGAGCACGCTCCTCGAGAGCTCCTAAGACCTAAACCGAGCGGCATTCAGAAGAGCCGAATTAAGCGCGGAATGGAAAATAAAATGCGAAAAATAGGATGAGAGCGGATAGACAAAAAAGAACTTCAAAGTTTTCATTACTTCTTTTAAAGAAAAATTAATACAAGGTAAAAATAGAAATTCTAAGTCTAAGACTGGCCTTCAGGTTCACCAGTCTCCCCAACTGTTTCGACGGTAGCTTCCACATCCTGGCCAACAGGGGGAGAAGAAGGGGGAACATGGATAGGAGTCAATTTGCCATCCACCACCATCATACCCACGTTCAGACGATTGTCGTCGATAGGCACTTGGAAAAGCAGCTTACACTGGGCAAGAGCCTTATCAAACCCGAGCACATGCTCGTTCACCACTTCGTCACCCAGCAGCTTAACTTCTGCTTCCAATTTCGTTACCCGATCGAGAAGAGAATCCCACTCGGTCTTCAGTGTGTTGTTGGAAGCAGTGGCCTTCTGAAGATCTAGCAGTGCGTCATCCAGGGACCGTTGCGTAAGACGCTGAGCAGCACGACCCTCGGCCAGCAAAGTGTTGGCTTTCTTCTTATCCTCTTCCGCCATCCGTTCAGTCTCGGCCAACTTAAGAGTAAGATCTTGGTTAGCCTTAATTGATGATTCCAGCTTGGCTTGAAGCTCTTGAAGCTCGGCAACAGCAGAGGCCTTTTTCCGAGCCACATACGTTTGACACAAGGCCAACCGTGCCGCCAGCTCCAGAGTCATATTGGAGGCCTCTTCATCGGTCATCCCACTAACCATGTCCTCGGCAGAGTTGTCGAAGTGGAGACGGCCACCTAGGAATTATGACTTAGAAGGCTAGAGGGAGGTGACCCCTCGGGCAAGCTCCTCTTGACACGCTTAGACTCGGCAGAGGCCTGCCGAGCGGCTTTTCTTTTCCCCTTTTTCTTAGGGGGTGACTTGGGATGAGCTGGATCAGCCACAGTTTCTACCGCAGGCTGAGGAACTGAAACCTGTGGCACTGGACGGGGAGTGACAGATTTAGCAACAGCATAGGGGTCATGGGATGAACTCCCGCTCGGTTTCCTCACATCGCCTCCCCTCTGAGCAAACAGACGAGCAAAGGTACTGCTCTTAGATGGATCCATCCCCGAAAAGTAATCTGCAAAAAGACGAGAAATTCAGTTAAGTTTTAACAGGCTGCTCAATAAAAGACGATCAGAAATAGCCTACCAAACACATTAGCCGGAAGGTTTTTGTTGCCAAGGAACCCGATCAGAACACGGCACGAGGATTTGGTGGGTAGCTGACAAAGTTGATTAATCAAGTCCAGATCCTCTATGCTCATCTGCGGTTTTGGCCAAGATAGGACCTTCCGAGGATCTTGGGTCCAGTAAAGTGGAAACTTGGCATCCCGGGCGGGAACAACATTACAAAAACTCTCATATCTAGCCTCCGTCGGCACGACTTTAAAAAAGTGATTTTTAAAGTCCTTGTAGGAGCTGTTATAGAGAGTCAACAAGTGCCTATTCCCGACCGTCCGCAGGGATACCCATGGTTTGGTCGGGTGTGGTATCACATGGAAGAAGTAGAGGAAGGCCGCGGGGGTAGGATTAAGTGCCAACCCCATGCAAATAGCAGCGAAGGCTTGCATGAAGGCCCACCCGTTTGGATGAAGTTGGGTAGGAGCCAAGTTGAGGGTTTTTAACACACCCATCTGAAAATCAGTGAATGGAAGGAGAACCTTCAGATCTTTGAACAGGGTGGCATAAACATAGAAGAAATCAGAAGGGTATTCACCCCGACCATGACAGACGCGCTCGGTCCTCCGGCAGATAGCAAGCTTGAACCGTCTCGCATCATCGGAATTCTTGACTAAACAGATACGGGTGATCAGATTCCTGAATGAGTCATGATTATAGAAGGAGGAAGGAATTTGCTTAACTTCTTTGGGCACCCAGTCACAACCGGGGACAGGAGGCCAGTCTCGGAGCCTCCCATCCCAGGCGCCGGTGGAGTCTACGTGGATGGCGACTTCTTCGGGGGCATTACTATCCACCAGAAGATCGGAGGAGTTACCAGAGGGGGAAACCCTAGCACCTTGACCGGTGACAGCGGCTAGGGAGGTCGACGGACTAGAACTGTCTGAAGGACCCGCGTCATCGTTGTCAGCATACCCCCTGCCCTCATTGCCGGAAAGATCAGAAGACATGATTACCTGAGTAGACTACTAAAAAAATGGAGGATGATTCAGAGGGAGTAGAGGATTCAGAAGAATGAGAGAAGCTGGCGACGGCAAGGAGATTAAAGTGAAAATTAGGTCAAAAGAATGAGTATTTATACCGAAGTTAAAATGGGCTCAACGGGTGTATCCGAAGCGCCAAACGTCAGGAGATCTGACGGATCAGGAAATCTGACGTTTCAGCTTTTTATGATTCCCGCCTAAATGTTGCCGACGATACTTCGTAATGCTCATTAAAGCGTGTAAAGCAAAGGACTTCACAGCAAATAAATATACAAGCCGAACGGATATCTTCTACAAACCCTACGCAAAAATATTTTGCTAAGGCTTGGGGGACTTGTGTTACTACTACGCTTTACGCTCAGGAATCCGATCGGAATAACGACTAACTTTAGACAACCGATCGGGTATCCAGTACAATATATCTGATCGGAGGACACAGTTTGAAGATTACGAAGAAAGAAGACCGACCGGAAGTGGGCACACACATATCCGATCGGGTTCCTGGGGATATGACCGATCAGATGGGTGCCTAAAAAACTGTGAAGACAATGATTGAATGTGCAAAATTATTAAAGGAGACAGAGGAGGGACCCCTTGTTTACCTAAATGGGCAGCAAATCCCTTGTTTACCCAGCAAATATGGGTGGTGGGTCCCCGCACTTCCAGTGCTCTAGTCCTTATTACGAATTCTATCATTACCTCCAAAAGATTGATTTGACATTGAGGAATGATTAGAAAATCTAATCTAAAAATCATATAAATAAATGATCCCAGGATCAGGTAAGAGATCTATCTATTCTGATATAATGATATATGGAGAAAAACCCATTCTGACTTGAGCGTCGGAGTGTTTATTGCAGGTCCACCCCCCCTTTACATTGAGACCGACCGCAGAGGAAGCTAGAAGGAAGAACGACCGCAGAGGAAGAAAGAAGGAGCATCAACCGCTGGAGGAGGAGTGTTTCAGGACGGAGACGGCTGGAATCTTCCCCGGTCCAATTCCGCAGAAACAAGTTGGATGGAAATAAAGTTAAAATTTGTATCTTTTGAGTTTAGAATATTGTATGATGGCTAGTGATTATTGAATTTGGTTTTAGTCTTAGTTGCTGTGCTGAAAAGATTGAATGTAACTAAGTAGGCAAATGTTGTAGTTGCAAGGGATATTTAGGAAATAAAGATGCAGAGAAGTTTCTGTAATATGGTCATGAGCATGTGGTTTTGGGGACTAAGTTAATATGTAGGAATGTTAAATACTGATGCATGTATCATATTGGGGTAATGGGGTTAAACCTATTTGTTAATTTGTTTGGACGATTTAATAAGAGAATGAAAGTTTATGTTGAGATAGTTAACTGCTGTTAAGATAAATTCTAAATTTGTTCGTTCACGTGGGTTTGATTTAAGGTGTTTAGGGCTTTTAATCTGATGTTAGGGTGAATTGGTTCATGGTAGTTGAGTATGTTGCTTGTATCTAGGTTATTTTCAAGATGTGCAGATGTTAAAAAATGTACTGAGTTTTGTAATGTTTATATTTTGAATGGGAGTTGTGGTTTTGGAGAAATATAATGGGGGATAATTTGTTAAAGTTTAAGAAAAGTAAAAATATTAATTATGGTGACATGTCGTATAAAATGGTTGGATGTTTTGTTTATACTTTGTTCAGGTTTTTGTAGGCATAGGAAGTAAATAAGAGTGCTATGATCATTTTCGGTGCTCTGTTAATAAAATAGATTATTATATGCGTTAGAAAGATTAGTAAAGTAGTCAAGTCTGATTCAGTAGTTTAATTTATATTGTGTATAATTATTAGTATTAGATGAACTTTAGGTATGCTGGATGTTTGATTAATTATGGGTTCTTTGTGATTAAATGATTTGTAATAGTATGGAATGGTTGAGTAGAAGTAATATAGATGCAGTTTATGGTATATATATGTACTATCATCACTAATGAGTCGGAGTTAGTAATCTGGTGTCAGACTTTGTATGTATCAATTGAAATTATGATATTATATGGTATATGTTTTGATGAGTAAATGTTTAAAAAGGGTAAGGATAATTCTACTGGAGTCCGGGCTTTCTGATTTGATTGGTAGAGATGATTTTGGTTGAGTCTGACGAAGTGTTGGGGTTTCTTGTTGATGATTGGATGAAACTTTGAATCCTGGAGCTTTAAAAAGCTATTTAGTCTGATTTAATTGCCGAAGTTCATTTGTTCGTGGTTGGATTAATGTAGCATGATTTTAACTGTTATTGTGTTCTCTGCGTGATTGGGTTTGTGTGATTCTGGTTTTGTCTATCTGGTTGATGCGTATTACGGCCCTGGGGAGGCTCTGTTAGTGTGTTTATGATTTCTCCGTGCTTAAGGCGTTTCCAAACCATTTCTACTGCAGTTAAAAACTAAGAGGGGAGGAAGAATTGGAATCTGAAGTTTTTCGTTTTTGAATTTGTTGTATTTCTATTTTTATTAGTAAAAAAAAAATATGACTTGCGAGTATTCCAAATGGTCATAATGTTCTTAACACCGAGTACATGTCTCTCGTGGATACAATGCCTATGTTAGCATACACGCTTTGTACACCTAGACACTCTTTTTGTTTCTTTGGATGTTGAGAAATTACCGATGGGATAAGGAAGCTGCAATGTCCAGTGATGGATTTGCAGGAGCCTCAGCAGCCACCCTAATTGAAATGCTTTTTGAGGTGGAGGTAGTAACTTACGTTGTAACAGAATATTCTATTCTGTTTTTTAATTTTCTAATTCTAAAAATATAAATAAAAGATGATTGAAACACTCTTAATCATTAAATTTATGTTTGTGTTGAATAGGACGATAATGTTCCACTTAAGTTGGCTCATGCTATACCTGAGATATTGTTCATGTTGACTCTTCAGGCCTTCATAGTTTGTGCTTTTAGAAGCGGTTGAGTGGGTTAAGGGATAAACTTATTTTGTATTAAGTGGACTTTTGGGGAGATGGAACATATACTTAATAGATCGTTCAACAAATTGTGTCAGTTTCTTTTGTTTTGCTAAGCTTGTATCCTTTTTGCAGAGCAAAGTTTCTGGCTTATTCTACATACCATGGGAACCAGAGGAGTAATTGGGGACAAGTGGTCCATGAGAATTCTTTGGGCTTGTGCTATTGGAAGTGCTGTGGGTAAGTATTTTGAACCCTAGGGCTTGTGCTATTTCTTTTCTCATTGAAACTCTGTTCAATTACAATCTTGTTTTCATAACTCAATTGTCTAGGCCTGTATATGGTTGCTGTAGAAAGGCAAACACAGAACAGGGCGAGGATGCTGGCTGAAGAACTAAGGGCAACGGAGTCAGGGGGGAGCAATGGCGAAGACGGCTGAACTATGTTACGCTATATCTTGCGATGATTATGTAGTATCATAAAGCATATGCAAAGTTTCAGATTTTCTGGAAGGTTATGATTTTAAAGTTTTACGCATCCTTTCTCCATTTGCTAATAGTATCGAGAATTTTACCTGGGGGAAATAAGTGGATTTTCATTTCAAATGCGTAATGGAAAGAATTGAAATAAGCTTTGTAACCTCCTTTTTAACATTTTAGCAAATTAGCCAGTCAAGTTACTTTTAAATTGTATGTGCTTTAATGATTGATTTTGCCTATGTTTTGTTAAACAAATGCAAATACTTTATTTGCTTGAATCGATGCAAGTGTTTTGCTTATACACATTCTTTGATTGGTTTTGGTAAATTATTGCCTTTGACAATTGCAAACACTTTGCTTATATATTTTGTTTGATAAGTTTTTTCTTAGACAAACAGTAATTATACATAGTTTGAAGCATTTTATGATAAATATTGAATATTTATAAGTGCTTATTCTATGTTGCTAGATAATGGTTGTCGCTTCGTTTCTTAAAGAGCATCTTATATTGAATAGTCTACATAAATCTCTTTGAAGAACTAACTTACAACTCTACCCTTTAGGTCTATGCTTTACTAAAGATTGAAAAGTTCCGTAAAGAATATGCATGCATTCAATGTTGTGTGAAGAATATTTAATGCATCTACAAGCTCGAATTTAGACAAATAAATAGTATTTAACTTTTTGTAAAAAAAAGTAGCCAAAAACTTACTGTTTGGTAAGATGGTCCAAAGTCCTTTTCCAATTAACTTGGAACTTACTTCTAATAAATTAGTTTTTATAAAATTTATAAAAAAGAGTTAGTCAAATAAAAACAAAACAATAAAAGAAGAAATATTTTAAAAAACTTCTTAGGAAGTTTAACTTGGAATATACAAAGGAGATGAAGACTTTAATATATCTAATCCTTAGGATCATAAAATGAATATAAACTAATATATTAGAGTAAATATAGACATATGATTAATTCATTGTTATATCTTATTGTATTTAGGCTTGATATTATTTTTAGTTTGTCTTAATGTCTGATTTCACTCCAACCCAAAAGAAGTACATCTTAATATTGTTAAAGAAATATTTAAATCGTTTAAAAGTACTATTAATCTTGATCTCTATTGCGAAAACCAAGAAAATTATACTATGCAAGAATAATGTAATTTGACAATACAGGAGCCAAGGTTGAAGGGAAAAGCACAACTGGAGGTATTCATTTCATTGATGGGAATTTAGTCTCATGGTGTAGTAAGAAGCAAGTCATAATTGTTTTATCAGCTGCAAAAGTATTATATATATATATATATATATATATATATATATATATATATATATATATATATATATATATATATATATATATATATATATATATATTAGCTATCAGTTGTTGTTCTCAAATACTTTAGATAAAAAATTAACTTGAGGACTACATTATAAATGAGAGTAACATTCCTATACTTCACGACAATCATGTTATTATAAACTTAACAAAGAATCTTGTCTTGTATTTTAGGACGAAACATTAAAATTAAATATCATTTCATTAGAAATTATGTTTAGAAGAGATTATTGACTTAAAGTTTGTCTCAACATATGATTAGTTAGTAGACATATTTACAAAATCTCTTATTGATGAGCAATTTAATCATCTGAGAACCCTTATAAGCATGACTTTGGTGAATGAATGATTAATACAATGTAGTCAGCATTACACGTATTTAGCCTATAAGATGTATTTAGCCTATTAGATGCATTTAAACTCTATTAGACACATGTAGATACATTAGACGCTCACATGCACATTTATTTTTCACATGCATTTTAATGGCGTTCTCATAATTTCATGCATTGCATTCAAACACACATGTTTGATTATAATTGATATTGAAATGTGTACGATTGACTATTACCATCTCATATTTCAAAAATCATGTGAGAAAATATCTCCTGATTTTAAATAGTTGTGAAAATATCTCTATTTTGGTAAAGTTATGATCTTATTTTCTCAAATATTTCCAATTTTCACAAAATTTTGAAAATTAAGTATTGCAAATTATAATAATTCATAAAAGAAAAGAAAATATTGTAAAGATCATCAATAAATTTAGAATTTAAGTCTTAAAGAATGCAATTGAAAATTCAAGCTAAGAAATCAAATTAATAAATTGATCAAGTCATTCCATATCAAGAAGATTATGATAAAGCATTGCAATTCGAATTCTAAATGACTAGCAATTACAATAGCTATATAAGGGATGTAAAGTCATATGAAAAGATTAACAAAGCTATTTACAGAATATCAAAGTGATAAAACATTGTCATGTCATTAATGATTACTCAATTGGGTCGAGAGCTTACATAATGTAAATCCTTGTCTGAGTGAAGTTGTAACCTGTGACCTGAATTGTGCATTATTGTTGTGAGAGTGTTTTCTAATTATTTGTTGTAATTGACAGTTATTGATCTTAAGGGGAGATTGAGAAGGGTCCCTAGATAGGTTGATACTCAATGTAGCTTAAAGAGGTTGAAACTCATGTAACTTAGAGATGGTGATACTCGTTGCTAGTCAAAGGTGTTGATTAGTGAATTTCTTAAGCAAGTTGCTTAAGAGACTAAACCTAGTCTCAGGTGCAAGTGAACCAATATAATTTTTGTGTATTTTTTCTATCCCTATTCTTTACTTTGAATAGTTTACGTGTTTATTTGTTTGTGCATGCATGGTTTAAATTTGTTATAGGCTTTATTTATCACCCCTTTCTAGAGTTACATTACACCAAAATGTTACATTAAATCTATCTGCTTTAGCTAGTTATAAAGTCTTGTTCTTAATGTAATAATTCATTTAATCAAGGGAGGAGGAATTATATTTAGTCTAAACTCCTTAGGTACTAAATCAAGGAATTGAGTTAGAATTAACATAGCACTTCCTGGGACATTGAGTAGATAATTTAACATTTAGCAAACCAGTAACAATATTGTAGCAATAGAATAATGATGTTCAATCCCAACACACTTATTCTTATTAGCTTTATTCAAACTTTAATTGGCACATGTTTTTGCTTAAAACAATCAAAGTATTGTTTCATTCCAAATCTAGATAGATTCAAGGTTATTGATAAATTTGAACAAATCTTTATGGATATGAAACTTGTTTACTACAATTTCACTTTCTAGAATTTGATAATGGAGGTCAACAATAGCCTTTTGATAAATGCTTCAAGAATTTTTCAATCCAAAATGCCTTACCAACCATTCATATGTTCCAAATTTCCTCGAGCATCGAAATTTGTTTTTGAAATGTCAAAATATTTGGTTGCACCCATAATACCCATCTAATAAACTTAATATTTCATTTCCTGCCACTACATCCATTAAAATCTCAACAATTGACGTGAGGTATTCATTTTTTGGAGTAGTCTTATTAAGATCTCCAAAATCAATGCAAATTCTCATTTTACCATTTTTTTTAATCATTGGAACTATATTCAAACTCCAATTAACATACCTGGTTGTTTTGATAAATTTGGCTTTTAGTAACCTCTTGATTTCCTCTTTCATTGTGTCTATCACCTTAGGCACAAATCTTCAAAGGGTGTGCTTGATTGGCTTCTTTACTTTGATAATTGACAATTGATGTTCAACCAAGCTTTGATCTAATTTAGACATATCTTCTTATTCTCATTCTCATGCAAAGTAGTCTTTGTACTCATGTAACAATTCAATCAAGTATTCTTTCATTTCTTTACTTTGTAGCTTGTTGATAAAAGTAAGTCTTCTATTTGCTTCTTCCCCCAAATTAATCTCCTTTAATTAATCTTGTGACTCAACTTTTTCTTATACTTGAAGTGATCAACTTTTCAAACCCCAATGAGCCATTATTATATATAAAATGTAACATATCCCTACTTATATCTCTTGACCCAAATGAGTCATTCAATTTATTCATAGATAATATATTATTATCTACCCCACTTAAGCTTTCTGACTGTTTTCGAAGCTAGTTTCTCCAACATAAGCTTCCAACTTGGTTAAGAAGGAAGAGTAAGTCTCCTTATTAACCATTCTCATCAACCACTTTTGAGACTAGTGTCCTTCTCTTCTTTCGGTTTTAGTATGAACTCCTCATCGATATCTATTTAACCCACCAAGGGAATGTGATAACTCTCCAAATTTGCATTATTTTCTGTGTTTAGAAGATTTTGTTAGTGTATCTTTGTTCTTAATTGTCTAGAATTAGGATAGTTTTAGGTTTTTCTTTTAAATCTTTAGATATGTAAAATTATAGTTAAAAATAGATTTTTAGTAGTATTTTTTTGTAAATAATTAGGAATTTAATTTTTTTGGAATTTAAAGTTGTAGTTAAAAATTCTTTTCTTTATTTTTGCTTAATTAGATTTTTAATTTTTTTTTAATTGCTTAAATATCTTAGTTGTGTTGCTTAGCCTTTTAGTCTTAATTGATTTTTTTTTTTACTGCAGAAGTAATTGGACCACTGAATTGGGCCTCCGCCTTGAATAAATTGAATTGGAACTTATGTGCACATCTTCAGCGCTGCATTGGGCTAATTGCCTTTGATAGGCTACGCAAGTGTTGATTTGAATAAGAGCACTGGACATTGGGTGCTGCTGTTATGCTGGGCCGCTGCTGGTTTAATGAAAATGCATGGATGTGGGCTTAAGTGAAACAGTGAGTTTTGGAGGTTGGTAGCTGCAGTTCCCTTGGGGGTCTTCGCGTGTGTAATTCATTTGGGGAAAGAATTCAATGTGCTGGCATTTAGAGAGAAGAAACACTTAATCTAGGGCTTGTGCGAGAGAAGCAAGGGAGAAGAAAAGCTCTCGCCACTTACCCAAAGAAGAATCTGACCGGTGGAATTGGCACGTGACCGGAGCGCGACCCTGACCAGTGAAGATGGACAAGCTGACCAGCGAGCAAAGGGAGCTGACCAGAGCTAACTGGCACGTGACCGAAAGGGGAAGCTCGAATTGGTGGAGAGGTTGAAGCTGATCGGAGGGTTGGTGATCAAAGTAGATAAGAAGGGTGGTCGTCCGATTAGAAGCTGGAAGCGTCACAACAAGGTTCCCCTCTCTTATTTTCTTTTTCCCTTTCTCTTTTCGTTTTCCAACCCTATATAAAGGGGTTTTTCACCATGTAAATAAAACTACTTACACACTTTGAGATACACTTTCTGTTCATAGTTCTAAGCGCTTTAGGTTAGGGTTCCTTTCCGCTTTCGTAGAAGTAGAGTTCTCGACTTTTGGATTTCGTTGAGACGATCGCGAGGGTGACAGGCCGCGAGAGTCTTGGTGATTTCTGGTAGTGTGTAAAATTTTCTTTTCATGTTAATAAAGTTGAGTTTTGTGTTTTTGTTCTGTTCTTGTTTATATCTCGATTTTGTTCTTTGTTTTTGAATTTTGTACTTGTTACGTGTTGAGAAACTGATTTGGATTCTGTAACTCTGCAATTCTATGGTTCCGTTTGGAATTAAATGTCTCCGTAGTGAGCATTCTTCATCGAGATGTCTTCTTGAGACAGAGAACAGTCCAATGCATAAACATTGATTCAAATATGTGTTTCTTGAATTTGTTTGTGAATTTTAGATTGATGAATAGGTTACTGAACATTGATTGGACAAATTAGTGGAAAGAGCCAAATTTAAAGTTCTGAAACATGACTTAGAATATCCTGGATTGGAATTCATATTATCAGGATGTCTTCCTGAGAGCTCTAAGCACTCTTTTATTCAGTTCAATGTGCAATACACCTATGAATTCAATTCTGTGTTTTTTTTTTTTATTGTGATATTGTTTTTTATTGGTTAGAATTTAGGTACTGTTTTTGATTTGTTTCAATTCTAAATTCTGTTCTTGATTGATTTCTGGTGATATATAGATTAGGATAGAGTGATCTGTATTGCATTTTATTTCTTACTTTGATTTTTGTTTTCCTAGGAATAGACTAGGTTTAGTAGATTAGATGTTGAACTGTCTACTCTTAGAATCTTGTTCAGTTTTAGTTTTAGTTTCCTTGTGCTGTTAACTGTTAGCATTCACAGGTTAGTTTTAATTGCATTCATTTCTCATTTTAGTTTAGGTTCTGTTTTGTTATGCAGTTATTTTACAATTTAGATTAGGTTCCAGTTTTGTTTTTATTTCTTTGCACTTTATTTCTTGATTTTTTTTCTTTTATATAGATTTGATTCCTTTATCCTTTTCTCTTTAATTTCACTGTTTCATTTTCTATTTCCCCACCTTGTTTTTATAGTTAAGTAGTAAATAATTGCAAGAATTAACTTTACACTCTGAAACTTAATCATAGTTGAGTCCTTGGATTGATCCTTGGTTATCCCTTTACTACATTAGTGGGGAAACTGAGTTTGTTCTGATTTTAGGCGACAAAAATCAGTTTAACAGAATGTTATACTTCTTTGCATTAAAGTCAATGGTTGCCTCATAAGTAAACTCTTAATAGCTAAACTCGTCAAAAGTTGATCAATTGGGTCCACGTAAGTCACATAATCACTATAATCATCAAAGATCACCTCCAAATCACCTCCAATTTTTAGATAAACAACTTTTGATGAATCCATTCATTTCCTAAAAAAACATTGGACTTGTTTCTCGCAGATTTCAGTTTGATATTTGTTCAATGTATTTATGAAGAACCAAATCAACTCGACGTGAATTCTTTGTCAATTAAACTAGCAAACATATGCTTTTGAATCTAATTTAAAGTGTGTTGGTTATAGGATTCCATAACTAAGATGAAATTGATATGTAAGCCACTTATATTAAGAATCAACTTTACAAAAATATTCAATTTGCTATATTCTCTTTTGATGTGAATTTCAATCAAAAACTTGTTCATTTCTTTCCAATAATCATATTTTTGTGTTTTTTTTTATACAAAGATGGAAAGTAAGAAATAAGTAAAGAAGATAAGGATGGATAGAAGTGATCAACTACAAGTATAAATTGTAAGAATGTATCTTGTAGGGAAATAAATTACCAAAGACAAAATAGAAATTGGTAAAGAAAAATTATCAAAGCGATGACCCAAATTATAACATTCATCATTGGATTTGTCAGTTTCCTATTTCTAGCGTTCTCAAAATGTTTGAATTGTAACCAGAATTTATCAACCCTATTTTACATTTGAATAGCCTATTTATATTTTTCCCATTTTTCTAATAGTTAAGCCACAATAAAATAAAAGAAAAATTAAGTAAATTGTGACAATTTCTTCAAAACTACCCATGTTGTGTTAATTGTGTATACTCAACTCATGTCTTATACTGGTTTTTACAGGCTAACTTCTCTTCCGAAATACCATTGTTTGTCCATGGAACATTTTTCTCAATTCTACCCTTCTTGATACTTTGTTTGAATTCTTATCATTATTTGTTCACTTGAACTCTTATATTATTGTTCATTTTGATCCTCCTTCTTGATCCCTTGCATCGTGATTTTCCTTTAAACCTGATC
The DNA here is from genome assembly GCF_016808095.1 of Vigna angularis. NCBI lineage: Eukaryota > Viridiplantae > Streptophyta > Magnoliopsida > Fabales > Fabaceae > Vigna > Vigna angularis. Next base: position 35,525,213 of record NC_068971.1, on the reverse strand, counting down.
TTTAAATTCTTCTTTTGCTTATATTATATCATTCTCTTTGACGTCTTTGCCTCGATACTCTCCTTTGATGTCTCAATTTTCGATACCCTTAAGAGTTAGAAATATGTATTAAACACAATTTGATAAAAAGAAAAGGTATATCACATGCAAAGTCAAATACAACTAGTACAAGGCCATAGTTTCATAAGATAAATAAAAATCAAAAATAAAAAGTTAAGCTAAAATTAGATCCATATATTTAGGCATATAGTTCACTTTAGTTTTTATATTTTTTTTATTCAATTGAGTTCTAATATTTGTTAAATAGAGTCAATTTGATCATTTCAATTAAATTGACATTAATACCTTTTGAAAGAGTCAGATATCAAACTCTCGGGTCATCTTCTACCTTAGAACTGCTTTGTTTTCTTTTCTGCCTCCATCTCCTACCACTTCCCTTCACCTTTCTCTCATTTCCTTCCTCCACCTTCCTCCCAAATATGAACCTCCCTCATAAACCCTAGCTCAAACCCGTTTTCCACCTTCATACAATTCAAAACTTTAACATTCCTAAAATGTTATCACCATTAACCCACCCTAATGGCTATGATCGAATCTGCCTCACTTAGGACATAGCTTGCTCAAAATGTTTACTTCAATTTTATTATTTAAGGAGTACCAGAATGCTCCTATGGCAGTAATTGTCTTGATAATTTTATTTCAATGTTCAGGTTTTGGCTTTGTGAGAACTTAGTGTAGTGGGATTTTGAGAGAGGTGGATGGAGAAAAAAATACTAGAGTAGTTTCAAGGTAGAAGATAACTCATATTTTGACACGTGGTACTTCCAAACAATGTTAATGTCAATTTAACAAAAACGACTAAAATGACTTTATATAATAAATATTGGAACTCAATTGAGTAAGAAAAGCATGAGACCAAAATTATTATTGGCGTAAATATAGTGACCAAATTACTAATTAAACCTATCTTTTTTTTTTAATTTTTATCTATCTTGTCAAACTATCGCCTTCCATGATGAAGATATGAATTTTAAAACAAATAATACCTTGAGTATGATGATTAACCTTAATATATCAATGATCTTGAAGTTAGAACATTGGTACCATTTGGGACAATAAAAAAGTGACTTCAAAGACAATTTCCTTAACCCTCGACTTAGATGAATGGAAAAGTAACTTCAAAATTGAACCTCGTTACCTTAACCGTCAAATGGAAGGAATGGAAAAGTGGATCAAAAGGTGAACGTTTGTTCCCCTTATAACTTTCAACTAAGGGATCTATTTCGATATGAAAAATAATCTCACATCACTTGAAAGTTGAGATTAAGAATAATTTAAATTCACATTCTTTCCTAAACCTTCCGAAGGATCTTTTAATAATAAAACCATGACGAAATCTTAAATTTCAAAACAAAATAATATCTTAGATATGATAATTGACAATAATAATATTATCTAAATGGTGGAACATTGGTGTCATCTTTAATAATGGTAAAGGAGTTTCAAAGACCAATCTATTCTTATTAATCCTCAACTAGAAAGAATAAAAAAATGATTCCAAAGTTAAACCCTTATTTTTCTTATATCTTAACATATATTCCTATTCATATGCGACAAATAATTTAGTATCATTTAAGAATTAAGAACAATGACAATTTATATCCATGTTCATTGATTAACTATATAAAATAATTTTTAAACACAAAACTATAATAAAGTTTTAAACTTCAAGGCACATTATCTCATTTATGAATCCTAATGCTATTATATATATACTTGAAATTGATTTTTTTTCTATTTTTTACTCTTATACGTATGAAAATATGCTTGATAAATATTATTTTTACATAATACTAGGTAATTTTATCGGATAAACATGAAACTATAATCTAAGTAAAAAAATGTCTTTTATGTTAGATACGAATAGTCTTGATAAATATTATTTTTATATAATACTAGGTAATTTTATCTTATCGGATAAACATGAAACTATAATCTAAGTAAAAAAATGTCTTTTATGTTAGATACGAATAATCTTACTATCATCTAATTTGTTTATAAAATTCAATGTAAAATCTTGTTTGTAAGGTGATGTTTAGACTCACTTATAAACTATAAATTAACCTTATCTTTAATTGACACGAAACTTCTAACAATACGTGTAGTAACTAAAAACACGTTTTTTATTCACAGAAAAATTATATTTAATGTTATTTGTTGGATATCCATAAGAAATATCTACAAATTTTTATTTTCATGATTATTACATGTACTTGTGAATATTTATATATATTTTTAAATTTTTAAACCATAAAACTATTTAAAAAAAAGTATATGAAGTTAATTTTTAAACCATAATTAATATTTTTTTCATTAATAATTTTATTTGAATTTTAAAAAAATTCAAATAAAATTCATTAATAATATGTATTCCTGGTTGAATACATATGATACGTGCGTGTGATGTGTGCGTGCGTGTGTGATATATGTTTGTTAAAAATCGCAGTTGTTCAACTATTGATTCTCCATTATTTGTATAAAAACTGGTGTAAAATGAAGCTGTTCCAATTTTCTTGATGTAAAAAGACAACAACAGAGTCTTGAATTTATATGGGAAATCAATTGAAGTATGGTTTTAACTTTCATTAAACAAAACATCAAAGTTAAATACAGAGTTTAGCTAGATATGGTTGGTCTAGTGTTTGGTTCTTCGTTCTCCACCAATGTCCATTTGTTAACACGATTTCGAGCTAGCTCTACCTGTGACATTCATAAATGAAAACCTTAATTCCACTGCACATGGAAAATCAACAGTGATAAGCAACAGAAAAATCGATTACCTGCTTGTCCCAGTTGGTTTTCAATGTGATCGTAATAAGCATCACGGTCTGAACAAATGTTCCAAACAACATTCCAATCCAAATACCCTACAATTAAATTTTATAGAATATGATATAAAAGTTTGAATGATTGCGTGAGTTTGAAAGAAGTAGCTATGCATTATTTGCAGAAGATGAATGAATTACCTTGACATCCAAATGGAAAAAGTGATCAAGAAGCACTCCAACAGGAATACCAATAAGATAATAACAGCCAATGTTTACATATGCAACAATGCTTTGCCACCCAGCTCCAACAGAAACTCCTATTCATAAAAACATTACAAGTGCATCAGAATAATCCACATTTTACCATCCTTCAGGAAATTAAATATAAGAAGAAAAGAATACCAGAGAGCACAGGTTGAACACTGTTCATCAAGATGGAAAATGAGAGCAATGGTGATAAATCACCAACTGCATTAGCCACCTCAGGGTCTGTAGTGAAAATATAAGCAAGTCTTTCCCGCAGAAACAGGAACATCAAAAATAGAACGAATCCAATCACAAATGATGTCAGAACTGTTATCAGAATGGAAAATTTTGCAGCCTTTGAACTCCCTCTTCCAAGCTCGTTTGCAACCCTAACACTGCACAAAATCATCAATATCAACCTTATAAGTAGACTTTTCTTATAGATTTTTTACGAGTTTTGCTCTTAATATTCATTGTACCGTGTGAGTGTTCTAGTTATTATGATCTAATTTTAACCTATAATATCTTACATTAACTTAAACGTATTAAAATATATTATAAAAGTTTACTAATGGGTAAAAAAAGAGTTAATAACATAAACAGATAGCACTTAACATTTTTTTATACATTGTCGTTATATATATATATATATATATATATATATATATATATATATATATATATATATATATATATATATATATATATATATATATACTAAATTTTAATTGACAAAAAAATTTCTATTTATAAAAAAATTTATTTTTAATTTAAAATAAAAAAAATTATTTAAATATTTTTACTTTTAAAACTTATAATTCATAATATATGAAAATATTTTTAATAAAATTTGATAAACCTTTACATTAGCAAATTCCATATATATATATATATATATATATATATATATATATATATATATATATAAACGGTTCAAAGCTCAATAAAATTATTGATTTAACTCTAAAAAAAATTAATATTAATTACTTTAAGCTTTTAAGAAAAAAAAAATCTCAAAATACTTGAAAATAAATTTTAAATAAAATAATTATATATTTTAATATTGATTTTTTCCTATGTCAAATATGTTTATACGTAATGCGACAATAATAGTTAGTTGTAATAGAGTGATAATGACGAGAGAATAATAGTTATTTGTAATACAGTGATAATGGTAGTTAATTAATAATTTCTTGATATTAATAATGAAAACATCTTTATAAAAAATAAAAATACTATATTTTTCAATGTTAAATTTACAATAAAAATGTTTAATTTTAAAATAAATATAAAATGTATGCAATTAAAGAAACTCATTTTAATTATTGTTTTGGTGAACATGTTATGTTTTAAAATTTATATTTAGAAACTAAACATAAAAAGGCAACAAAAAGAGAAAAGAAAAGTTTAAAAAGAGAAAAAGGTACCCAGCAGCAGCAAAGAATCCAAGAGCTATCATCATTTCCCATCCACTGATGTTGAGACTGCACAAAGTGATAGAAATATACAATGTTACTATCATTAAATAAACTGAACAATAAGAACAATCAGATTTACAGTTACCATATGGCCAGAGCATCAATGGAAACTTCTGCATTTTTCATGTTGCCTGTAAGAAGAATCAAAACTGTGTTGTACCAGATCTCAAGACTGTAAAAGAAACCATAGTCAGTGATATATATCTTTTATGATTTCCTTTTCTGCAACATAAAGTTAGCAGCACTCAAGAAAAACACTAATCAAAACTTGCTTTTTTTAACAATTTTGACTTTTGAAATCAGAAATTATCAAGTGAAACTGGTTATGAAAAGTGGATAAAATCTTACCATAACATAGCCCCAGAAGAGAGAGAAAGTTTGATAACAGGCCAAAGATCTTTGAAGGCCAAGAATGAGAAACCTTTCCATGTGTCAGGGCACTTGGTCATGATAAACACAAGCTGGCCAAAGTTTGGAATCCAATATGCCAAAAGTGTCGATGTGAGTGCACCGTTGAGCCCAAACTTGAACTGAACAGTTAGAAGCCATGACAGGAAAACGTGCAATGAAATTGAAACTGCTGCAAGGTAGGCAATGATCTTGTTCTTGCTCTGTGATTGCAGGAACATTTGGCAGGTGAATGACACAGTGAAAGAAAATATGATGCCAATTGACCAGAGAGAAATGCTTCCAGCAACTCGAGCAATGGTTTTGTCTTGGCCTAGAGCCTCCAACAAAGGGGTGGTGAAGATGTAAATAGGAAGAAGGAATATAGAGGCCATGAACAACACTATCCATGATCTTTGAAGATACACTCCAAGCATGTCATACTTTCTGGCTCCATATGCTTGACCACAAAGAGTTTCCAAAGCACTTGCCATGCCAATCTACAATTTTCCATTTCAAAATCTTGGATTTCACTTACTAGCCAAAGGAACAAGATGAAGAGAAAAGAAAGACTTACCAATACCCCATTTGCAAACCTGACTAGAACAGTCATAACAAGAGCATATGCAGCTAGTTCAGTTGAACCAATATGGCCAATGAAGGATTGAGTAACAACCACAATCCCAAAAGTTGAAAACCTTGTGAATATGGCAGGACCTGCTACCACCCACATCTTCTTGCTTTCTTCCCATACCCTTTTCCCCACTGACTCTTCCTCTTCCAAACAATTCTCCTTTTGCTCATGCAAAAGCTTCTCCTTTACCTCTTCTTCCATCTCCACCAATCTACTATGCTGCTGCCAATCTTCTACTCACATGAAACTCATTCACTCGTTATATTTTAGTTTTTTTTCTAAGTCCAGGTAAGACTAAGTAACACGTAATTTTAAAAGACAAAGTATGTTAAAATCCACAACGTAAATTTAAGTATGTTAAAATTCACAACGTAAATTTATGTCGCTTGATTTAATAACAAAAGGAAATTTACGTATATTGAATATTATCTATGAAATAAATGTAAATTTTGTCTTTATTTTTATCAAATTTGCACCACCAAAGTTACATCTACTTCTACGGTAATAGACGTAAATTTATATAATAAGACATAAACAAAGAATCAACATCCTATGCTTAAATTGAAGGGGGACCTACTTAAGACCATTTGCCAAGACACAGTAGACTTGTCCTGTGTGGACAACAAAACATTAAATTACAAGCTGCCACGTTGTTTGTCAATAAATTTACCTTTCCCATCTTGTTGTATGTTTTGTCTGTTTACTAGAGTTGACCCTTTTATTTTGTAAAAGACGTAACAAAGAGCCTTATTTTGGAGGGAAGAAAAGGACTTCTTGTGAAATTATTATTAATTATATGGTCTCTATGCAAAGTATAGTTTTAGCAAACAGGACCACGACCACCCTTCCAATAGTGAGAAAGTAATCAAAATAAATATATTTGGAAGCAATGCGTTTTCAATCTTTGTACTTTTCACTGAATATAGCCAAAGTCTCTGTAATTTTATATTGATAAGTTCGATTTTTAAACTTTAAAAGACACATATATAAATTTAGAGATGTACAGAGTAAAACAGATTAAAAAAAATAAAAAGTTCATTCAAATAAATAAATAAATAAAACAAGAAGTTTTTGGATTTTGCTTTTTTCTTCTAACGATCGAATTGTTTCTGTTTGAATTTTTAAAATCCAACCAAACTAAATTAAATCATACCATGTCTTCCATATATTAATAAATTATACATTTCAACCTTCTACGAGTTTCTTTTATTTCACTTTACCATAGACTTTGTTAACTCTTCATGATGGTACTATTAACTACCTTATCTCACATAACTTGTTGTTGCATTTTTATCTTATATGGATTGATCTTTAAATTCTCTATTCGTATTTGTTTTTGTTACACTATAAGAATATATAATTTTGGATAATGATACTTTGACAATATATTTTTGACAACATTTTAACACTATCTACGTGTTATTCTGTTATTGGTCTATGTTGGTGTTTATGATTATTATTATTGATTTTGGAGTAATTTTGAACCAATCACAGAATGACACGTAGATGATGTTAAAATGTTGTCAAAATGTTTTCAAAGTATCGTTATCTTATAATTTTAGTTTTTAATAATATTAAATACTCAATCTTTTAATTCAATGAGTTTATTATTTCATAGATTTTGAGCAACATATTTCTTTATTATTATATTTTAAGTTAAAAGATGAGAAGAAAGAATACATTTTTAATAGAAAAATTTAAAACTAAAAAAATTAAAACTAAATGATTCAAATAATTTTGTTCTTTCAAACTAAATGAAACCAAAGTGTACATATTATTTTATGTTTGATTTGAATACTTATTTTTAATATAGAAAAACGAACTAAAGTATACCGCGAACACCGTATATAAATTTATTATTTTGTAATTTTAATAGACATGGTGAAATTTTAGAAATAAGGGATCAAATTCAAAAGAAAGGAGATGTGGCCATAAAGAGATTGGAACGTGCACAAATATCAAGGAGGTATATTTTATTCTGTTGAATACCCATATGGTGTTCCAAAGTTTAAATTGACAGATATTAAACTGTGTTCATACAGAAAGAAAGAAGCAACCTATTATTTTGACCATTTAATTTCTTTATTCTTAAAAGGTTTAATTTAATATTTTAATTTTTAGAATGGTTATGGTGCTTTTTTTTTTCTGTTCAAAATGATAATGTTTGTGTTATAAATTTAAAGGATCAATTTGTTGAATTTTATGTGACTAATGTTAAAATTTGACTTTGATCCTTCATTTTTCAAATTATTCCGTATCCTTTTCATTTGATTGAAACTAACGTGGGGGAGTTTAAATTGGCAAATGTTGACAATTTAGAAATGTTACTAGTTAAATTCGATAACTTATAAATGTAATCTATTATTAGTGTTACTTTAAAAGTAAAAGATAAACCTAAATATACGTAAACAATACATATAACTTTACAAAATATATTTCACAAATACATGTGTTTTAAGAGAAGGAATTTTAAAATTCGAAAACATAGTCCGGATAAAGTGTTGTTAATATTGCTGGTGAGACTATAAATGTTATTTGTGTGATTATCAAATTTACTAAACAACTAAAAGCTAAACAAAGTAAGCTAATAAGAATAAATTAATTGATAAAATTCATATAACTTATTTAACCATTATAATCAAATATACTTATTTCTTATTGAAAACACTAAAAAGTATCAATAAATACTCAAATACTAGACTTTTTTTTTTTGGAGAGTATATTAAATTAAATCTTTGAGATTAATATAGTTAAAAAGTGAATTTTAAGTTTAATCTTCATGTCGAAATATATATATTTTATGGGTGAGATTAAACATTAATAGATGATTTATTGATATTAATTTTCTAAAACTGATTTATAAGGAAAGGTTTCTCTCCATTTATATATTTTAAATTAATATTATTTTTAATTAATATAAGACTTTTATCAAACACACTTATTATATTTTAAAGTATATATATATATATATATATATATATATATATATATTGAATTCTTCAGATTAATTTCACTTCATAGTCATATAAATAGGATAACATGATAATTTCTTGTACATGAATTTAGTTTACGGTGAACCTTCATCCCAACACAGATGTTATTAGGAATCTTCATAAGATTTTTATCATAGTAGCTTAAAGTTTAAGATTTGATGCTTTCAAGATTGAAGATTTTATGTTTCCAACAATACATTGATGATGTTGTATTTCTTAAAGAGGTTGATTTTGCATTTGATATAAGGTTTGGATTTTTGTGTGTTTAATGTGTTATAAGTGATTTATTTATCATTGGTATTACTCTGGTTGGTGAGAAACTCGTTTGGAAGAATTTTAGCCTCTCTTTTTCTTTTTTTACGTATGTGAAGTTCTATTTTAATGTATTAAAATTTTTAAAATGTTATTAAATTTGTTTGATTTACAAAGAAAAACATTTAATTTATTAAAATCACATGCTTATATCTTGCTCGTATAAATATTTTAAATGACTAAATTGAGGATTTAATTGATTAAAGTTACATAAACTTGATAATTGAGTGTTATCAATCCATTAGAAACACATTTTAATTTTAATGGATTAAAGAGTTGTGGCAAGTCACCAAGTTCTATTTTAATGTATTAAATCATATTTTGATCCATTCAAACTAACAACTTTATATAAGAGTTATCTCAAATTATATTTGGGAAATCAATTTGGAAGAAATTCTAAATCATTTTTAAGCCTTGAGATAAGAGCTTTATTGGTGGAAAAATGTATTTTTGAGTTATGCCATCAAATCAATGATTTTAAATCACATTGAAGTTCGTTGGTTCTTTTCTTCTTTTTATTTAGATCTAAAATTTGACGGAGTAATCATGCACATTTTTATGAGTTTTTTTTAGGGTGCTTTATTCTTAACTAGGATGTTGATAATATTGCTTCCAATAAGGTTTTACTAGTAGTTGTAAAAAGTTTTGTAAGGTTAAAGATCTTGATGCACTACATGAAAAAACAAATTAAACATGATTTCATACAAAATAAAAAAATTGGACCTTTTAATTCAGTACACATACTTAGAAGATTTGTCAGTATTTGAAAATGTTAACAGGTCTCAAGTCATATATATATATATATATATATATATATATATATATATATATATATATATATATATATAAGATTTTCAAATTCTGTCACATTATAATCGATTATGTTATTTATGTAATCTGTTATGTTTTCCTTTCTGTTTAACAGATTATCCTATGTGTGGAATCGATTGCTTTATTTAACTGTCGTAACAGATTGGGCTATTTATGTAATGAATTAGACTATCCTTTTTGTTTTAATCGATTATCAAAATTATGTAATCGATTATTTCAATATTTAACCATATTAGTTATCCATTTTCCATCCTTAACAGATTATCTCACTTATATAATAGATTATGGTTTTCTTTCTGTTTTAATTGGTTATTTACTTTGTATAATTGATTATAACATAGAAGTTTGTCCTTGTTAGCTTTTTAAGTGATCTAGCTAAATCTAACATATTATATACTTTATTTAATCAATTATTTATATCGAAAATGAGATTTTTCATTTGTTTTAAACATGAATCATTCAACATTAATGGATTCAATCATCTAGCACACACATGTTAAAGATATAAACAATTGTTATGTCATTTTGTTGTGCCAGAAACCATTATTAATATTTTAACCATTCATCATCAAAAATAAAGATATAAAGAGACAAAACTCTCCCTATCAACAACCTCCATTTCCACCTTTAAAGCCCTAGATGATGACGGTTGAACTCTTCTTTTTGTCGCTAAAAGGCCAATAAATCAAGAACTTCCCCTTAATGTAAGATAGGAAAAAGACTTGGGATCAATCCAATGACTTGGTTCTTGTTAAGTTCTAAATTTGTGTAGCTATCCTAAATTAAAAAGAAAAGAAGAATGCAATGAGGGAAATGAAATTTGAATGAATGAATGAATAATTTTGTGTAGTATTTAAATGCATATGCTAAAAAAAAAAATCAAAGCAACTACAAAATCTTAGATGCTTATAACAATGTATCTTATGATGCAATGCAAGTATAAAAGTCTATTATATCTTAACAATGCTTAATATGAAATTAGAAAGCTAAATGAAATGTATGCACATGTACAATATTTTTATCGCTTCTAGGATTGTATTTTAGTGCAAAAGTTTCTAATTGCAATTAGGCATTAGAAAAGGATTAAAAAGCAATTAGGCAAAGTACAAGTCTACTTAAACAAAAAGGAAAGAATTGTGTTTTTATTTTGAAATTGTTAAAAGAACAAGAAACAAAATTAAACAAAAGACACATTTATCTATTAAAATCACCAAATTAACTACATTTTTACAAAAAGAATACCTATTTCTACATCTTAACCAAAAACTACCCTAATTCTAAACACTTAAAAACTAAAAGCGACTAAAAATAGATTTTTACGCAAGAAAAAGATGGAAAAGTTGAGAGCTATCAATGATGCATCAGAGGACATTAAGGTTCGACTACTATCATTATTTGTCTCCTCCTGCTCTCGAGTGATGAACTTCTCCCACAAGATATTGGCAATAGAGAAAATTCTCATAAACTTGGTGCTCAACTAAGGCAATTGAGCCCCCTATTTATAGCAAAATTTCACACCTCTTTATTTCAACCCTTAGATCTCTTCAGATCTGGCACCTAAGAGTAATGACTATTCACCATCCTCAACGTTGCTTTATTTCCTATGCAGCTTGATAACCATTTACCTCCCACCTTAAATCAATCCTAACAATTCATCATTATAACCTCTTCGTCCTTACATTTCTCGAGGCTAGAGAGCTATTATACCTATAAAGGTATATATAACTAGGGATGGCAAAAAAATTCGCGGGTATGAGTATCCGCAGACAAAATTCGACGCGGGTAGTTATTACCCGCGAATATTTATTACCCACGAATAACGGGTAGCGGGTATTTTAATACCCGCTTTTAAACAGGTCGGTGTGAGTATTAAACTATCTGCCCCACTAGTACCCGCTACCCGTAAAAGATAATAAAAAATATTAATCTTTATTTTTTAAATTAAATTTAATTAAAAATAAAATTAATTTATATTTTATTAGGTTAAATTTAATTAAAATTAAATTTATATTTATATTTAATTTACTTTATATTATATTATATATATATATATTTATATATTTATATATATATATATTGTAATTTTATTTAAAAAATGTATAAAATATTTTTTTTTTAATTTTTGCGGGTATCCATGGGTTTTAAAGTACCCGCAAGTATTTTCTAAGCTGGTATCTGTGCGGGTAGCGGGTTAGTTTTTTTTTTTTGCGGGTCGGGTTGTGGGTAGGCACTATACGTGCCCAACCCGACCCTTTGCCATCCCTATATATAACCAGAGAAATACAAATTTTCTTGGCACGTGACCACTACGACAAAGACTGAAGTCTAACATGATGGCAACATTTTACAAGACTTCAACATTGAGCGAGTTAAGTATGGAAATCTATTGTACTGTTAGTGACCAAACATCCTTCAGACATGTCAATATATACTATATAACCATTTCAGTATATTTCAACTACTTATACTTAAGTGTACCCAACATGCACTGTCTGACTCATCATTATAACAAACCGACTATATACATATCAGTCTGCTAGTTACATAAGCAAATTGATTAACTAAAGACTAATTTAGGTAATTGACCACATAGATCATACTCATTCATATTAAAAAAAGTGCATAAATAATAATATAAATAGCACAATTTACAATGTAACAATTACTTTTTTCATTAATTACCACATTTATTGATTGTAGAGACACTGATTTGAGTGTGAGAGTATCTTTTACAGACACAACCCCTACTTGGATAAGAAAGGACAAGCACCCTTGAAAAGTACGAATACCCTTAAAGTTGGAGACTAGAAATGTTTGAAGTATTTGTTAAAGTCTTTACAAGATATATCTAACACTGTAAAAACAATTTTAAACATCAATACATTTGACTTTTTTTCATAAACCATCAATAACTTCTAAATTTTTAAATTTTCTAACTTGAAACATCTTCTCAACTTTATTTAAAAGAAACATATTGACTTTTCTTATATATAATATTGTACTTCTTTAAGAATAATAGAAAAGCTCACTTAAATTAAAAAAAAAAAAAAGAATCTCAACTTATTCTTAAATATCTTAATTCACAGAACAAGAAAACATCCTACCAACCTAAACTACCATATATTCCTATAACTATTCTTATCTCATGTATGTTATAAAATCCTTACATACAAGTTCAAAAACAAAAGAAAAATTACTATGAATTGTTGAATATAGTGAAAAATTATGTATGAAATTAATCTCCCTTGTGTTGAATATACACATAGGGTATTGTATTTATAATAGAAGAAATATGGGTTAAGGCCAAAATATAAATAAAGAATAATAACAAACTAACTAAAGATAAAAGATAAAGATAATGTATCTAACACTGAAGTTGGTGCATATAAATCGTATATATCAAGCCTGTTACTAATATAATTAATAAATACTTAGTGAAAATATTTGATTCTACACTCGAGTGACACCAAATTGTTAATGATTTGCAAAAATGACATAGAAGATGAAATACCAACTCAGAAGACTCTCCCTGAGCAACAAATCTGAGAGATTGTTCCATGTAAATCTCTTCTTGCAAATCGTCGTTGAGGAATGCATTGTTGACATCCAATGAATAAAGAGCTCATTGTTGAAGAGCTATCACGACTATAAATAAACTAACAGAAGTCATCTTTGTCATGAGAGAAAAACATATATGGACGACTCAAATGCAACAGTGACAAAAGGGATGTCAGAAGAGAAAACAACAGAAGAAGTCATGGTTGAACAGGAGAAAGAAACCTTAAAAGTCCAAGATTCTCTAACCAAGACACCTGAAAAAGGAAAGAGAGCAACATCAATGCTCTAAATAGCTGTATGAGAGGAGACGTGACGTACAACCACGTACAACGAACTTGAAAGAGGAAAAAGAACAACATCGATGCTCTTAATCACTATTGAGAGTAGACGAGACGTGAGACCATGGACGACGAACATGAAAGAGGAAAAAGAGTGAACTCGACGCTCTAAATTGCTGCTTGAGAGAAGACGAGATGTGCTGCCACACACGACGAAAAAGGGAGCAAATCCACAACTTTAAAAAGCGTTGAAAGCGCATATAAGCTCTAATGAAGGCGTCATTTACGACACGGTGGTCACTTGGCCAGGAGGGTCAAAATCGTGTGATCGTCGATCGAAACTGAAACTCCGATAGTGACAGCAGTTAACAACGGCTGTAGAAGATGGCGCCACCGATAGGATTAGATGACGTCATTACTGGTAGCAACGAGTTTAATGACAAAGACAACAACAAAAATTCCTTAAAAGAACCGGACTCTAGATACCATGTTTAATATAGTAAAAAATTATGTATGAGATTAATTTCTCTTATATTGAATATACACATAGGATATTGTATTAATAATAGAAGAAATATACGCTAGACCCAAAATAAAAATAAAAAATAATAACAAACTAACTAAAAATAAAAGATAAAAATAATATATCTAGCATGAATAAAAATATGAGTGAAATTATTTTGATTATTTATATTAACTTTTATAAAATAGTTTATATTAAAAAAATGAAAAGTAAAATTGGAAATTTAATTATATAAAGAAAGATTATAAAAAATAATAAAATTCATAACGAGGAACATACATATTTGTTTTATTCGGAACTTTTATGTATAAAAGACAGGAATGAGACATCAGTCCCACACTCCAACCACACAGCACAAAGAAACGCACTCCACTTGTTTTACAGTAATTAGTAATGCTTCTTTATATATATATATATATATATATATATATATATATGTCGTGTGGTATCGTTTTCATCATCATTATAATGAGAACGCGTCAATTCAGTTCTCAATAGTGCTGCAATTTGCATTGCTAAACACTGTGATATCATATGTCTTTCTATTGTTCAAGCTTCACTTCAACTCATGTCATTTCATAGTAACTATTATCTATTGCTTACAAAAAAATTCTGATTAATCTTCATTTTGCTGGTTTAAATCGATATCCTTTTAATTTCTTAAAACAATAAAAAGAGCTATTTATGAGATTAACTTCTAAAATTCATTTCATAAAACGTGTTCTTAAAAGATTTATTTGATATTAAATTGTCAAATATCAGGCATTGGTTTTGTATTTTTCTATCTGTTTAACAATTAAATAATATTTATCATTTTTAAGGACTAAGAATTACTATTGTTTTTCGAACTTTTAAGGAATAAAATGACCATTTATGTGCATGAAACTTTCTTCTGTAATTCAATAGTTTATGTATTCCACGATACCGTTTTTTATTTTATTCTTTATTTTAAATTCTATTAACTATATTTTTTCAGTTATAGCTTTCACAGCAGTTAAAACATATTATAATTTTTAACAGTGATAAACATATTCTAAACTTGTAAGTTTCAGAAACCTATATTTTTAATTGATACTCTTTTATCTCCTCTAAATATTTGTCTATTTTAAAAAAGATATGAACAAAAATTATATATATATATATATATATATATATATATATATATATGAATAGTATTTTTTAACTTTAAAACAAATTAATTTCACCGTATAAAAATGTTTGAGAAATAAAAGAGTGATATAGTTCTTTTTTGAGAGAATTTTAATAACAAAAAAGCCGATATTTTTTGCAAGAATTTATAGTTAGTTAAAACACATATTTGTCTAATTTTAGTTTTTTTTTTTGCTTGAGAAAAAAACTATACATAAAAAAAAGTTATCAATATTGTTCTCACTTGAACATAAC
The DNA here is from genome assembly GCF_016808095.1 of Vigna angularis. Lineage (NCBI taxonomy): Eukaryota > Viridiplantae > Streptophyta > Magnoliopsida > Fabales > Fabaceae > Vigna > Vigna angularis. The sequence continues at coordinate 35,509,741 of NC_068971.1, read as the reverse complement.
ACTTTGCTTAAATGACAAGTTATCACTTGAAAAAATAATAGATAAATGTGTGATCTTTCTATCTTATTTTTAGTTAACTATTTTTGCTTAACTAAGAATACCTCAGTTAAGTGAAAATATGCAAGAAACAAAATTATGCAACAACTTAAATTTTCAACAAACTTATCAAAACATGATTTTAGCCATTCTAATGTTCTTAATAACAAATTTAAACCAACACCAGTGTTTCAAAATTTAGATAATATTAATGTGGTTCAAAATAATTATTTCAAGCTCAAAATTCATATAACCAAATTATAACTCAAGCATGCATGAAATCACTCTCCTATTTACCATTTTAACTCAAGTATCTATTATAATAGGTATACAATCCAATTATATATAACTACTTCAATATACAATTTGATTTCAATAAAAGAATATATTACCATCATCTAATTTCTAGTGACTTCCCATCCTCTAATTCTTCAAAATTATCTTTAACATTTGAATTTAACTTCCAAAAATCTAAACAAAACTCATAATCTGAATCAATCAACTAAATTAAATCACAGTTATTGAAGTATTGTTGAGAAAGCGAGCAAGAGTAAAAGAATATAAAAGGAAAGAAAAAGATGTTACTTTATTTTGGATGTGAACTTGACTTAGCAGCAATTGAGTGGCAAATATTCCTTTGTGTCTGTTCCACTCAAACCGTCACTAAAGGTTATTCACTTATAACATATACTCTGATTTGAAAAAGAAAAAACAGTTATTTGTTATTAACCAAAAATTACCTTCAACTTAATTTTGGTTTACCCAAAACAAATTAAACAAATATTGAACCAAAATTCTCAATAAATACTATATTTTATCACGTGAATTTATAAAATCTAAATTTGAAATTGTCCACGCTGATTTGTAAAGAAAAGTAAGGAAAGTCAAGTTTTAATTATATAATAAATTATTTAATTTTTATTATAACAGAATAAATCATTCAAAATACACAAACATAAATAATAATTAAATATTTATTTTAATATAAATTTATTCTGAAATATAATTTCTTTATTTATTAAGATTGTATAATAACTCTTATTTAATTTAAAGTTTATTTTATCTTTAATTTACATTTTCAAAATTTATATTTACATTAAATTGTTTTTAAAAATTTATTTTATAAAATATTGTTCAAATATATTAGTATACAATTAAATTTATTATAGTACATCAATTAAATTTACTACTAACTTTCCATTCATTTTCAACTTTCTTTTCCACAATCCAAATAACTTCACTTTTCACTTTTTTTTTTCCTTTTTTTTTTCATTCATTCAAAGTCATTTTTTAATAATAAAAAAAAGTCCAACTAGGATCTAGAAAAATCATTATCCATATCACAACTAATCATTATCCTTGAGTGTCACAAGTAGGGTAAGATGAAAGAAAAAATAATTGTATCAAGTCTTTGGGTAAGATTTGTATAACAAATACTAAATAAATATATTTAATGATACTTACGAATACATGTCCTTGATAACATATTTGTTGATTGATTGAATGTACAAGTATTACTTGCCGAAATAGCTAATAACCTATATATTTATACATTTATATTTATAATTATATATAAAAAGAAAAAAATTCATTTTTTTCCTTTTTTGTTTTTCTAATTTTATTTTTTAAATTATTATTTTTCAAATTTAAATAATTATTTATAATAAAAAAATTATTTGTCATTTTATTATTTTAATAACTACATTTTTAATTCAAATAATTAAAATTATAAAATAATTATTTACTCTTTTATTATTCCAGTAACTATTTTTTAAAATTTAAATAATTACTCATAATATAATTTACACAATATTAATTATAATATTTTATTTTAATATCTATAACTATATATAATAATTATATACATTTTATTTTTATAATTTTATTCTTTTAATTACTATTTTTAGAATTTAAATAATTTATAGATATTTAAAAAAATAAAAGCGTACTCACATACACCACATGTCTGTGTTTATGCTAGGAATTTAAATTTTTGTTGTGTACACATTGTTTTCTTCAATTTTACCATAATTAAAATAATTATATTTCCATTTTTACTCTTTAAATGAGTTAATCTAAATTTAATTATTTTATAAATTAAAATAATTATTTTACTATTTTATTTATTTAAGAAATATTTTTTTTTAAATTCAAATAATTATTTATAATAATGAAGTATTTAGTAATAATAAATAATACAAATTATTTATTTTTTAGTTATTTTTAATTAAAATTCTTTTATAGTTTAATAAACTTTTTGTTAAATTAAAAAAAAAGTGAACCCATAGTAAATGTGTTTTCACTTATTATTAGTACATTCTATTTGAATTTTATTTTAATTTAATGATCAGAATAAAATTATTAATAAAAATATTAATATTGAAAAATCGTTTAAAATTTGGCTTCACGTGAACCTTAAATTTTATATATCTCCACTTTTTTTACTTAAACTTATGATATTAAAGTTATTTTGTAAAAAATATTTTTTTAAAATTTATATTTTAGTACAATTTATTTAAATTCCTTTTAGAAGAAAAAAATATTCGTTTCGATTGAACCTTCCTCAAGAATATAAATAGAAATGTTTGAGAATTTTAGCCACAAATCTAAGGAAAAAGCTTAGATTCTATAATTAATTGGACTTATTAAAACACTTGGTTCTTATTCTTGTTTTAACATGTTCCAACACAAATAGTTCTAAATGAAAGATATTGTAAATAAAATTGTCTCTTTTGATGGATACTAATTTCGAGTTTAAACTTTAATCAAACTTAAAGTTCACTCACCCTTCTTTCAGAAAAACAACTAAACAAAAGAATAAATTATATTTACGTCTCTATCTCCATGTCTATTCAATATTCCTTTCAATTTCTTTTATTCTGCATAATAATATCATGATTCTGGTTAACAAATTGTTGTTTCATGTGATATTACCGGGATATGTAGTAAAATTCTAATGATCTTTTTATTGTTTTTTTTGGAGAGGATCTCCTCATTGAGTAGGAAAAATTTAGCAGTAAATATTTTTCGACGCTCTACTTAGTAATAGAGTTAGGATATGTTATAAAAGAGTAATCATCAAGTATCAAGTATAAAAGGAGTATAATTGAATGTTACTTTTATATTTATAAAATTAACATGGATTGTGAACTTATATTTCTATTAGAATAATACTTACATGGAAGAATAATAACAAAAGAGTAAATAATAACTAATATGTCAAATGATTGAGATTTAGTTATAATATGTAAATATAAATCAAATAGGTGTAAGTTTGGGCTACTTCATAATGAAGAGTCTTAAATGGTCTTATTGAGTTGTGCACTTAATATGCCTTTTGGGATGGGTAGGAACATGCCCCCAGTCTCAAGAGTTTAGTTTGGGTCGAGTTGTGTGGCTTGCAAATGGTTTGGCCATTCGATCGAGTTCATAGTTAGGTCATTCGGCCATGCTTTGTAGGTGGATTGGCCTTGAGGTCAACTTCATGATATAATTAAGCCATTCAGTGGTGCTTTGCAGGTGGGTTCGCCTTGGGCCGAGCTCTTTTTGGGCTTTTGAGTAATTTCGATCTCGTGGTCTAGCTATTATTTGATTTTCAAAGTAATTTTAGCCTTGTGGTCAAGCTCTTATTTGGGGTTCAAAGTAATTTTGGCCTCATGGCCGAGCTCTTATCTAAGCTTCAAAATAATTCTAGCCTCATTGCCAAACTTTATCCAAGCTTCAAAGTAATTTCGATCTCGTGGTCGAGCTATCTCTAAGCTTAAAGTAGTATGGCCTTGGCGTCGTGCTCTCTCTTAGCTTAAAGTAGTATTGATCTTTCTTTGAGCTTAAAGTAATATGGGGACCAAGCTCTCTAAGCTTAAAGTAGTACGGCCTCTAGGCCGAGTTCGTGATATATTTAGGGCATTTGATCATGCTTTATAGGTGGACTGGCCTCGAGGATGAGTACTAATATACAATTTGGCCTTAGGGCCAAGCCCTCTCTAGGCTTTTGAGTAATTCTGACCTAGTGGTTGAGCTCTTATATGAGCTTCAAAGTAATTTCAGCCTTGTGGTCGACCTCTTATCTAGGCTTCAAAGTAATTTTGGTCTCGTGGTCGAGCTTTTATCTAGGCTTCAAAATAATTTTGGCCTCATGGCCGAGCTCTCTCTAAGCTTAAACTAGTATGGCCTCGGGGCCAAGCTCTCTCTGACCTTAAAGTAGTATGGTCTCGAGGTCGAGCTCTCTCTAAGCTTAAAATAATATGCTCTGGATATCGATTTCATGATATAAGCCATTCGATCGTGCTTTGCAGATGCATTGGCCTCAAGGCCGAGTTCTAATATACAATCTAGCCTCGAAGTCGAGCTCTCTCTAGGCTTTTGAGTAATTTCGACCTCGTGGTCGAGCTCTTATAAGAGCTTCAAAGTAATTTTGGCCACGTGGTCAAGCTCTTATATGGTCTTCAAAGTAATTCTAGCCTTATGGTCGAGCTCTTATATGGGGTTTAAAGTAATTCCAGCCTCATGACCGAGTTCTATCTGAGCTTCGAAGTAATTTCGACCTCGTTGCCAAGCTCTCTTTGAGCTTAAAGTGGTATGGCCTCGAGGTCGAGCTCTTTAAGTTTAAAGTAGTATGGCCTCGGGCCAAGCTCTCTCTAAGCTTAAAGTAGTCTATTCTCGGGGTCGAGCTCTCTTTGAGGTTAAAGTAGTATGGTCTTGAGGCCAAGCACTCTTGGAGCTTAAAGTAGTATGATCCCAAGGTCGAGCTCTCTCTGAGCTTAAAGTAATATGGTCTCGGGGTCGAACACTCTCTGAGTTTAAAGTAATATGGCCTCAAGGTCGAGCTCTCTTTAAGCTTAAAGTGGTATAGCCTCAAAGTTGAGCTCTCTTTAAGCTTAAAGTAGTATGGCCTCGAGGTCATGCTCTCTTTAAGCTTAAAGTAGGACTGAGCTCCCTCAAGCTTAAAGTAATATGACCTCATGGTCGAACTCTCTTTGAGCTTAAAGTAGTGTGACCTCGGGGTTGAGCTCTTCTTAGCTTAAAGTAATATGGCATAGGGGTCGAGCTCCTTGATGAGTGGGCGCTCCTTGATGGTCATGGAGGTTGATTTCTTTGTTTGTCCATGAGGTTGAGTTCCTTGGGTGGCTGGTTTATCCTAGCTCTTTACATTATCGCTTGAGTATGGTTTTTCCGCCTTATTTTGTTGATTTTAGGTCATCTTAGCCCGATGTTGGATTCATTTCAAAGGTGTAAATCAAATTATTGCATCATAGTCAAACTTGCATTTTGTTTTAGCATTTTCCACCTTAGTTCATTATAGGCATTTTAGATTTTCATTCTCATAGGTAAATTTTGAGTTGCAATTAGAAAAATCCGCACTGAAATGATATGTTAGAAGCTGTAAAAAAAATGTTCAGGTGCATACATTTCAAATTTGTCTTTCATTTAGCATTCTAACTTCATATTAGTCATTGTTAAATAGAGTAGACTTTCATAGATGAATTGCATTGTAGAATATATTGTTAAAGGCATTTAAGTTTATGCATTTGATATGATCTTTTTTATAGTCCATGCATTCAACTACTACATATAATCATAATCATTCATTCATTCAATTTTCATTTTCCCCAATGCATTCTTTTTTTCTCTTGAGCTTTTCCTTATTCTACATTAGGGAAAAGTTATTGGTTTGTTGGCCTTTTAGCTACAAAAAAGCGAGTTCAACAATCCCTTGAGAGTTACTTTTATATTTATAGGATCAACCACTAGTAAAAAAAAGAGGATACCAATGCACTGATTATGTTTCGGTTTACCAGAAACTGAAGCATAACATGACGCGGTGATATTTTTTAAATTTTTGTGATAATATATGGTTGGGTTCTAAAACAATCGAAATAATAGAGTGTCTATGACCTCGGTTAAACATGCAACCACTACCATAGGGTTTGCGTACCTAATAAGCAAAGACTTTTTATCTATCAAAAATATTTGTCTGGCTCTTCAATTGTTTTCGAGGTTGTAGACCTTCTGTCCAACTAATACATTCCCATCTTGAGTTTAATGAAAATCTCTATACAACACTTTTGGTATCATGGATTATGGACCTATGTTGTTATTAAAATAATACTTATTTTAAAAATTAACAATTTAATAAATAATAACATAAAAAAATAATAACTAATATATAAAATTATTTAAATTTATTTATAATATATAAATATGAAATAAATTTTAACTGAAAAGTCTTTAAATATTCTTATTATTAGACTATACATTTTAGATCGAATACGAACATGAGATATTGTAAATAAAATTATCTATAGATAGTAATTTCGAGTTTAAACTTTAATCAAACTTAAAGTTCACTTACCCATCTTTAAGAAATTTTATCATTTTTTTTCCGATAAATCTCTAAATAAAAAAAGCAACAAAACCAAAAGAATAAATTATATTTACTTCTCTATCACCATATCTATTCAATATTCCTTTCAATTTCTTTTATTCTGCATAATATCATGATTATGGTTAACAAATTGTGGTTTTATTATATAATTGAAGTAGCTTTACACGTAGATTATCTATGTTCTGTCATGCACAGCATCAGCACATGCATAAAGTTATCTCAGTCTCAGATTTGAACAATCCTCCAACATGTCAATTATGTTCAGTGTCTTTTTGTCTTTGCAACGAGGTAATAAATAAGCATAGTAAGGTGAATCACGAACGAAATTATTGCCTCATTGAATATAATAGAAGACCCAGTTAGCCACTTCGTGTTTTGTTTTTTCTTGTATCCTCACTTAAAATGATAAAATTGGGTTTGGAAAAATGAACCAAATGAAAATCTCTCGAAAAAAGTACATAAAATTGATTTTTTTTAAGTAATGTGATTTAAATTTGAAAAATATATCACATTTTAACTTTTTATTTCAAATTAATTTTATTGTAGTTTAAAATTATTGTACATTGTAAGTCTTAAAAAAAGAAAAATAATTTTTACACCATTTACACCCATTGACAATTTAAAAGTATCATGGTCATTAAAAAATTAATTTTTGTATTTATAAAGAAAGTTAAAAATTAAAAAGTAAAATAATAGATATGAAATTTGTGTAAAAATTTATTGAATGTCAAAATAATACTACCCTAAAAAGAAATATAATCTTGTATTACTTAGTTTTCATAATTTCAAATGTTTAACCACTCTCCATGTTTCCTGGCTAGAGTAACAGAGAAAGTAGAACTCGTATAGATGAAAAACGGTTGAAAGTTTGTAAAAATTGTAATATATAAATACTATCAAACAACGTAAATTTATTAGGTGATTGACAGCTACATGTAGAGATGTGAACATAACATGTGAAACAATATAAATTTATTAGGTGATTTGACATATACTTGTAGAAATTTTAACATAACATCAAAAAAAATAAAAAATAAAAAATCAACTAATATTTATGGAAATTTGATGAGTCGGATTGAATATGAAATTTTTAGTTCATGTTGATGTCGTGGAACAACAATGTCTTCATCTTTTTGTAGTTTTTCATATAAATGTTTCTTAGGATATAGCAGACAGAAAAAATTAAGATAAAACAGACAGAAAAAATAATTTTAGCATTATAATATATTAAATTAAATTGTCGTGTTTATTTAAAATTGATTTTAGCTTATCGGGTTTGGAAGAGATTGATAATATTGAATTTAAATAATTTCAAGATAAAATTAATAAAATATATTACTTTTATTAAACCTCAAAAATAGTACAGTTTAAACTTATTTTGATTTAAATTCACGAATCACTTTATTGCTGCTAAGTATATTTGTTTTGTGGTACTGCATCATAAAGATTTAATTGAGTATTTTGTGCCTTGTTTGGTTGAAGAGGTGGATAATAGTTTTATAACCATGCTACCTATTTTTCGTGTGTGATGTCTAGTTTTTACTCTAAATAGTACCTTCTCCTTCTCAACTGTTTCGCAAATTTCCGCTTCAAATATACAAGTATACTATTCTACAAGTTAGATTTCCTATCTTACACAGATACTATACGACTCTTTACAGGGACTGATGGGAGTGTTGATAGCAAAATGATCAAAAACTCTGAATTGGATCATTTATATCTGGATTCTCACTTTGGGTTTGATGTATGTCTTTTACTTTCTGCAGCCTCACAATTTCTTCACACATCTCTCAAATTTTTAAAATTATCACTTTTACTCTCTCCATAAAAAGTTACTTTCGAAATATATATTTCGAAAGCTTTATGAAAAAAAAAAGACTTTCCAAAATTTGTGGAACATTTTTTTAAATGAAATTGAGAACAAAATTTACAGAGCGGGTTTCCGAAATGCAATTTTCAAAACAAAACAAATGAAATATATTTCGGAATAAAATTTTTAGAATATATTTTTTAAAATGTATATAATATCTTTCGATATAAATTTTCTGAAACATTTTTAAATGAAATGTGTTTCAAGAAACACTTTCCAAAACACAACATTTCCAAAGTAGCTTTCGATTTCCACATTTTTTTCCCCTACAGAGCTTTTCCACTCTTCATATGCAGCGGCGTCGTTAATAACATAGTGGCAATGATGATAATGGTAGTGGTGAACAGTATTCGAGTCGTTTTCTCTTACTTTGAGGGTGCAGTTAGTAATTGTGTAATTGTGGGAGTGCAGGAAGCAATAGCATTGATGTATTATGCAGAGTAACAAAGATACTGCAGTCCATGGACCACACAGATGATGTTATTTGGGGAAAAAGGTTACATTTTCCATACAGAAGCTCTATTTATTGTCACTTGCAAAGCTCTATTTATACTCTACCACACTTTCAAAGACCGGCACAATATCTATTCTGAGCGGAGTAAAAACAAACAGTGATACTGTAGGCTTGAATCTTGGATTTGTTCAAGCTTACTTCTAAAATATTCTAAGTACCCACGTCCACTGTTCATTCATTTTGTTAGCAATTACTTTTCCCTTTGTATCTAATGACAGAAAAGATGAGCTGTGGATTATTTTTTTCGTTAATTAACAAACAAGATAGATGTGTGAATGTTTTCAGTTTTGTAAAATTGTGTAAAGAATAATCGAGGCTTTCAAAGAACCAAAATAAGTCATGCGTTGCTGCATTTTGCCAAACCAAAGAATTTATATTCTGATTTCAGGTGCAAAGCACTTGATCATTTGCAACTTAATCTTCCTTTCAGGAAGAAAGATGGTACCTCTGAAAACTTAGTCATCTCTACGAAAGCCATGGAAAGACATAAAAATTTAAAATCTCACAATACTACTTTCTTTTAGGGGAAACTTGAGTGGAAATCTTTCTGGGGCAACTCTTACAGCCAACATTATGTTCCTGGAGATTAAAATCAATCTACTATTTCAAAACTGAAATCAAGCAAAAGTTTTGACCTCTCAAGCAGACCCTGCTTCTGTTCCACCCTCGTTCTCTTTACTGTCCTCCGAGATTTCAGTGTTAACTTGTTCTTTTTGCGGTGCTTCTTGTTCAGGCTTTGCAGGTCCAGGCCCAGCTGATACCTTCACCATTGATGGACGTAATAGACGGTCACCAAGTTTAAAACCCTTTCTGAATTCTTGAATTATGATCCCATCCTCAAATTCAGCAGAATCCTCACGCATAATTGCTTCATGTAGCTTTAACAAATAAAATGAAAATATGATTCATCAGAAAAACTAGTTCTCATGACTCTAATGTTCGATACTTCAGAAACAAACAAAATAAAATTTCTAGACAACAGAAACATTGTGTCTAGGGTTTCATTCAAGGCTGTAGCTCACACAAAAGTTTTGAAACAAAGTATCATCCAACCAACCAGCTGGAAGTAATTCTCTAACTAATATTATGTGTTGAGACGAGATTCTCAACAGATTTTGCTAAAACATTTCTCTTGATATTTTTTGTTATGTAGTTTTACACTCACCAAGTTGGCTCGAAACAATCACGAATTGCTTTGGGTTAAAAGCGTGTCAAGGTCTTCAGGAAACCTGAACAAGCTTGATAAAGTGTTTGAAAAAGTTCATCAAGGACATGATTGAATTTCGAGCCAACAGGTTTGCGTGCCTGCATCAATCATAGATGACAGCATTATGCCATAAAAAATGTAATGGAAGACTGGAACCAAACAAAACATGATTTCTTAAACAAAAATAAGATATTTTTCATGGAGGAAACAAAATCTAAAATCCATATTGAAATAATCCAAAGACAATATAAATTATATTACAGAAGTTGAACAAAAATTAAGGGGATAGTGCACCAAAAATAATTGACAATTATAAAAGTTTGGTGCATTCCAGCCTTTAGAAAAGTTAAATTTCTCAGTTTCATTTTTACATAAAACAGTATCCCCTCTATAATGATAAGATTATTTTCCTTGAAAGTTAGATAAACTTGAATTTAACTACAAGTCTACTAATTGAAATTACTGAATGCAGATTAACTTACCAGTGGATCAAAGGGTGTTCCAACTGTCTCCACTGGTTCAACTCCAAGGGCAGCTAGAATTTCATTGAACTGTTTATATATACTTTGATAGCTGTTAACTATTTTCTCCTCTCCCTCTGTCTCCACCTTAATCTGGGTTTTTGCTCTCTCAAAATTATCCAATACAGACAATAAACTTTCTACAACTTCACCCTGAGCATTTGTGACCAGGGAAAGGCGATCTCTCTCTGTCCTCTTCCGAAAATTGTCAAAGTCTGCACTAATCCTTAGAATCCGATCCTTTTCTATTGACAACTCTTCAGATAAAGCAGCTATTTTCCCTTCAAGTTCTATTTGCTCATCTTCAATGGATTTTAATGACGATTCCAGCTGCGCAATTTTGACTTCATCATTACTAGCCAATGCTTCTTTGTATGATTGAAGTAACAATACAAAAGGTGAAGCAGATGCTTCATCAGCATCACTACCCTCATTGTCACTTGCACTGTCCTTTACGTCAACAGCACCATCTAAAGGGTCCTGTCACATTAGTACATAAGAACCCCCATTATTTTCTTTGTTGAGCTAGTCAAATTACAAAATGTCAATGACGTGTATTCCTCAAGCGTGAAATCTACTAGAAAAGTCTAAAATTGTATGAGCCAAAAAAGGTGGTGTGGAATCAAAACCTTATTGATAAATTCCTACCCCATTTGAAGAGTAATATGTAGTGTAGTGATTAAAAAAAATCAAATATCACTTGATGTCTCTTAAATTAGGAAGAAGAGGTACACATAGTATGAAAGATGACTTCGACAGTGCAAATGCTAAAGAACAAAATAATATAATATAACAAGGGGGAAAAAATGCAACGAGGAAGGAAAATTGGAAACATGCTAAATATCATAACTTAACACCTGCCTACAAGGTTGGCAAACTAGATAGTTAAATTAAACTCAAGGAGGAATCTTAAACCAGTTGACAAAGAAGCAACAGCAACGAAAATAATTATAATGGAGCTATCTTCTTTAATTTCAATTTATTTTATTTAATTTTTTTTGTTATTTATTGGTTTGATTTTTTATTATATTGTGTTGATTACATGTTCTACTGACTCACATAATGTGCTTGAGGTAGCAATAAAAAACCAATATTACAGTAAGAGGGTTGTTTTCTTGTAAATTATGCCTGCCTAGGACGTTGTAGTTTAATACAAGATGATGTCAAACTAACGAGTTTACATGAACTAATGGAGCTTCCATAGTATAAAAAGCTTTTAATTACTGAGTCAATCCCTAACTATATGGAATTTTCAAATAGGTCCTTAATCATATGATTTCTTTTAATCAGGTCCCTAGGGTTAGTAATCCGTTTAACCATTATCTACCACGGAATATTCCTTATTCCCTCCTTATTGGCGGGATGAAGCCACCAAAAAATGCCAATTTAAGATGGTCAATTTCTGGCTGTAAAAAAATGCCTTGGATTGTCACTTTCTAGTCATTCCAAGCCACCAATAAAGAATAAATAGTTTGTCAACAGATATACTAAAAAATATGTACATTATCAAGACCCAATTCCAAACCTTCTTAGTTAAGAAACCTACTTGAAATTTTAAAATAATTTAGGGACCAACTGGGCAATTAAACCTATAAAAATTATTAAAACATATCAACAGCAGCTCTGTAATAATGTGGATGCATATAAACACAAGTTCCTAAAGTGAAAACATTTCAAAAGAGCTCATTTTTCCAAATCATTTGAGCCCTAGTAAGAACCCTATTGCCAAAGGGTGAATAAGGAGAAAAAAAAACACTCATTCCAAAGTAGCTAATTCGTGTTTATGCCAATTTACACAATTTTAACAAGATTATCTAAGTTTGTCCAAACTAGAGTTTGATAGCAAGTTAATCCATTATCTCTTTCTACAATCATAAAGTCACAAAAGTATAGAGTTAGAAAACAAAGGTTTGATAATCATAATTTATAATTTCCAAAAGATCAGGTAGGAAAGTGATGAAGTCTGAAAAGTCCCATCTTGAACTACATGTGTCAAACCCCGCCCTTTGTATGGAAGATCCTTTTCCCCAAATACTAGATCAGTATCATCAAGAAGAGTCTTCTTCTTTCATTGTCTACTGCACCAGAAGAACCGGCCATTATCTGCTTAACTTCAATTTCACTCAATCCTTCCATACTCCTCAGCATACATAACCCACTAAACCCTGTATAGATTCCAGCTGGGCAGCATTGCTTACCGAAAAACTACAACATCATACCCTCAAACATTAATTAGCAGCATTAATACTTAAAACCCTATATTCAATCTTTGGACAATTAGAATTGGAGTGACCTCGGTAATTTGTATAATTTTCGAATGTAAAGCTTAAATACGCAAATTTTCAAGATGAAACAACAATTCTGATTAGGAAGTGACAAAACGGGACTTACGGAACTTTATCTAAGTTTAATCCTTATCGCAAACCTCATGTGGACGTAACTTAAAAAGTTAGCCGCAAGACTATACTGAAGTAAGCATTTGAAGGAAACGGGTGATTGATATTACAATTGAAAAAGAGCTAGGTACAATAAACTTCTAAAGACATTTCTAAGAGGGAATAATCGCACAACATAATTAATTATAAGGAATGCATCAGACATTGTGCCTAATCTACCATAGAATCTTAACACACCCCCCTCACTTTCATGTCACACCTAGTTGATTTTACAGCACAATATCAAGAATCATTTTAACAAATGTCTCCTTGCACCAAACCAGAAAATGCTAAAATTCGGAACAAATATAAAACCTGAAATTCAAAATTGGTTCCAATTCCTCAGCTAATAAACAAGTAACAAAAGAAAAAGGCGTTAGCTAGAGAGAGGGCGATCCTCACCAGAACCTGAACCTCCGGTTCCTGAACCTGTGGGGCCTCGGTGTCGCCGTCAAAAGCGAAGGGCACGAACCTGATGAACCGCAGAGAGGGAACAGGAGGGAACCCCAGGGAGGAGAGGAGCGAGGGTTTTCTCTTGCAGGTAGCGCTTTGTCTGAACGAGGCAACGGCGACTCGCGAGGGTTTCGGCGACTTGGCAGCGCGCGGCGGAGGCGCTGGCCGGAAAGTGGGGGTTCTGAGAACAGTGGCCATTAGGATAGAGAGAAACAAGAAGTGGAACAGAGAGATAAGGGGCAAGTAAGTGGCGAGTGCACGACGCTTAAGAATTGAAAAAAATGGTGGGAAGGAAACGACCGTTGGATTCGATTGGGTGTGGCTTAATCCGACGGTGGCGATTGAGTAGTGTTCGTTTTATAGGAAACCCTTGGATATGAAATTTAATATCAAATATCAAATACATAGAACAATCTTGTGTTGCGCCGTCGTTTGTCCATTTTATTTTAGTTTAATAAAATAAAATTGTACAGATTTGGTCTATTTATATTTATATCTTAATTAATAAAAGAATTATATATATATATATGGATTTGTTACGAGTTGATAAATAAATAAATAAATAAAAATAAATAAATATATATATATATATATAAAAGGTTTGTTAACCAGGTAAATATCAAATTTTAGTTGATAAAAATATCTTTATTCATAAAAAAAATATACTTTAAACACATGTATATTTTAATAAATTTAAAATAAAAAAAATAAAAAAATTGGAAATTATTCAAAAACTCTTAATCTTAGAATTTAAAATTCATAATATATGAGGGTATTTTTGTCGACATTGCTCCGTCAAGTTTATTGCGGAAAATTCTTATAGGAGTCTAGGCCATGTCTCAGTCCCAGTGTGGCTGATCATCTTCTCAGACCAACTACTGATTGGTAAGTTATTGCTTCACCAACTAGCTAATCAGACGCGAGCTCCTCCTTGGACGGATTCCTCCTTTTGCTCCTCAGCTTACGGGGTATTAGCAATCGTTTCCAGCTGTTGTTTCCCTCCCAAGGATAGGTTTTAACGCGTTACTCACCCGTTTGCCACTGAAAACACCACTTTCCGTCCGACTTGCATGTGTAAGGCATGCCACCAGCATTCATCCTGAGCAAGGATCAAACTCTCCATGAGATTCCTAGTTACATTATTATAACTTCCTTGTTCGTAGACAAAATTGATTCAAAATTCTCTTTCATTCCAAGGCATACCTTTATCCAGACTAAAATTTGATACACTTTAAAAGGTTACATTAGCAAACCATATATATATATATATATAAAAGGTTTTGCTATAGATACGATTATTGAAAACAAATTCTCCATGCTATTACTTCACAACTATCATATGTGGTTTTTTTGTTGAACTTTTCTATTCAATTTAAGTAGTTTATTTTATTTTGTTTATTACAAAAACATTCACTTAAAATATCTTATGTTTATATGCTTTATTAGACTCAGGATTTGTTACAGATGCTTAAATGAGAGTTTTTATTTTATTCATACTTTTGTATCAGAATCTATTTTTTCTTTTTTCATTGAACAACTTACAGTTTTTATTTTATTTATATTTTGGTATCAGAAAAATATGAGTCTATTTTTTCTTTTTTCCATTGAACAAATTACAATGTAGATTGGGTGAAAATATTTTGCATTGTATAAAAGCCAACAAAATAAGCATCTTAGTTGATAAAATCTGTTATATATTGTTTTTTTCTGCTCCAAATTTAAATACTTTATTGAAGCAAGAGGTTGCCTTGTCTAATTCTATTAACTTACCTATTTGTCCACTGTTATACAATTCAATTATGCAGTTGCTGTTACTGATTTGTGTGCATGTATATCTCTTTTACAGGATGATGTGACTGTTGGTCTAGCAGGTCTGAATACTTTGTATTAGGATGCACTATGAAAATAGGGGAATTGGCAGACCCTTTGTTTAATGTTTTTTCGTTTATTTCTGACTTTTGAGAGCTCTTACACACTATTATTAGGACTTTCAGAAAGTTTATATGGGCTTTCAAATGTTACATTTATATTTGCATGTGTTTGTTAGCAGGTTTTGTTACTCCAGATTTTCTTTTCCTCAGTAATCCTTTTAACTGTTTACTTGGGAATGTACTTACTATCAAGATGTCCCTTCTTATTCTAGAAAAGTATGTTGTTTGTTCTGCCATTGTGTTTGCAGTCATTTGCTCTAGATAATGGTAACGTCAATGGTTTGCAATTAATAGGTTTTGGTATTCTTTGATGTGTTATTTCCCTTTATGAACAAGCTTTGGTTAAAATGTGATTAATGATTCTGGATAATAGATTATTTCTCTTTCCTCTTATTAGACAAAAAATGGATGTTGTTTCATCTTTCGTATATCTCCTATGTTGTCTAATTAATGGGATAAAATTTAAATCATTCTCTTTTTTTTTCAATTAAATACATTGAGTACTTCGGAGTTGGGCATTAAGAAGGAAGTAGAGTGACTAAGTTGGAGCAAACCACCAGTGTTGTTTATGATGTTATAAGATGCTTACAAGCTAATTCCTCTAAGAAGGAAAAAATGAAGTCTCCAAACTTAGATGTTACATCAGATAGTCTAAAATTAGATGTCCAGTAATTGATTTTTTATACAGCGTATAAATTGATAAAAATAGATTTGGTAAAAGATAAATGAAATATAACTTTCATTTAGTTTAATGAATTTAAAGAATGAAAAACTTGTATTATTTGATTCATTGTTAGCTTTTTTGCCTTTTAATTTAACTGCCATAGTTTAGTAATTATTCTATGAAATCTCCAATCTATTTCACATTCTATGCATTTGATAAAATTCCAAGGAGTTTTAATTGTTTTTGCAATCGTATTTGAATAACATTGAGGACTACTTCCTCTTGTAGAGATAACACAGACAGATAATAGAATAAAACATTAATATACTGCCATGTCAAGGGACACAAATATCTCAAGATTAACAAATATTTCTATCATTTTAAGCAAACAATTTTAAAAAAATATTATTAGCTTTAACTGATAAAAAGGGCAAGAAAGAGAAACAATGTATTAATATTTGGACACAGTTAATCTTCGGAACTTTTGCATATAAAAGAAGATGAATTCACCAAACATAATTCAAAACTACAACCTAACAAGTCAAAATTTAATGCTGAATGATAGAGGTGTGTGGTTCCATCATATATTTTACAGTCAAATAGTATGTATTCTTTATCTCTTTTTTCTATCATAACATATTTTTGTAAGAGAAATCATTTATTATTGTGAAAATATATTTTAGAAAATTTTAGATATTATTTTTATGTATTTAATTTAGACTTAATACCAAATGTTTGAAATGGTTCCATTTTTTTTTTCAATATAGTCCTAAAAAATGTAATTTGTGTTCAATTTAGTCCTTTTTGCAAATGTCGTTTAAATCGTTAACAACCAGATGTCCAAATGTACAATTAGTGAATAAGATGTGATTTTTTGGCTAACGTAGACACTCTAAGGCATAGTGAGACGGATTTATGTTTTTTACACAAATGGTCGTTCCCAAACAGTCAAATATTATCTATTCTTTATTTCTTTTTCCTATCATAACATATTTTTGTAAGAGAAATCATTTATTAATGTGAAAATATATTTTAGAAAATTTTAGATATTTTTTCTATGTATTTAATTTATTATATTATATGTATTTTGTTGTTATTATTAAAAAAACAATCTCATAATTTTAAGAATTTGTTTCGTAGAATAGGCAGTTCTTTGTATATATATTTTATTCATGTAAGAAAACAAACAACAAAAAATATATTCTCTTGGAGTTTTTTTTATCTTTCGAAGTAGGTGATCGCGTGATATAATTACAGTCTTCATTGTTATTCAATCTTAGAATTATTTTATATATCCCTATTTTTGTGTGATCTCAAACATTCATCATCCATTTTCGATTTGTGTGCCTTAATTGCACAATTCTATAATGACTGAAATGAGAAATATAGCAAGTTTCAAAGTATGGAAGAATTGAAGAATGTTCATTCAGCTTGTCGATTGAATGGAAAAAATTATCTTAAATGATCTCAACTCATTAAGACTATTCTAAAAGAGAAAGGAAAGGTCAACCATCTCATTAATGATGCCCTTGCGGAATAAGATGTCAGATTCAAGTCATGGGATGAAGAAGACTCCATGATCATGACATGGCTATGGAACTCAATGGTTCCATAAATTAGCAATACATGCATGTTCCTTACTTTTGCGAAGGCTATATGGATTGCAATAAAGCAAACCTACTCTGAGGCAAAGGATGTTGCCCAAATTTATGAGGTGAAAGTAAAAACAATTGCAACCAAACAGGGCATTAAAATTGTCATAGAGTATGCTAATCAACTCAAATCTTTATGGATGAAATTAGATTAATACAGGGTAAAGTGTTTTGAAGATTTAGAAATTCTAAGAGAATACATTAAACAAGATCGGGTGTATGGTTTCTTGGTAGGCCTAAACCAAGAATATAATCAAGTCATAATCCAAATATTAAGCAAGGAGAAGGTTCCTAGACTCAACGAAGTAATGATAATTATTCAAAGTGAAAGAAAGCATAAGTAATATAATGTTGAAGACCCCAATTGCGGATAATTTAACTATGATTGTTGAAGGAGCAATAGCCATGGCTGCATAACAAAAGAAAGTAGATCTCTTCCCATAACAAAGAAGAAAAATGAATGAGTTTCGTACACCTATTACAATAATTCGCGTCACACAAGGGACAAATATTGGAAGTTACATGCAAAACCTCAAAGAAAAGATTTAGGACACAAAGGAGGCCTTCTAAGGAGAGGGGAGCAAGCTCATACTGCTGTTAGTCCTAAAAGTTAAGAAGCATTTGTCCAACTCAACCATAAGGAGTTAGAAAGATTAAGGTTCTTTCTTAGTAAATTGGAAAAACCCACAGGTGTGTGTTCATTGACATACTATGGTAAGTTCCCATTTTCTTGTAGATTTAATGTCTCAAATACCCCCTTTACTCGTTATTAGATACTAGACTTTGGAGCCATAAACCATATGACATCATTCCTAAACACTTCTCCATATTCCCTATGTCCCAAAAAGAAGAAAATTTTTACAACTAACGGAACCCTCATAAATGCAGTTGGATAAAGGGATGTCTAAATAACCCCAACCATAATACTAAAAAATGTTCTTCACGTCCCTAAATTATCCACAAGTTTGATATCTATACAAAAACTTACCAATGACCTCTTATGTAATGCAGTTTTTCATAACAACTATTGTATATTTTAGGACAAGAAGTCAGGAAGGACGATTGGACATGCTAAAGAATGACATGACCTTTACTAGATGGAAGATTTGAGGTTGCCCATTAAGAATCGCTATCTAATATCTGAATCATTCATGTCCAATAAAGAAAAATCCACTTGTTTTATTATCGCTTGGAACATCCTTTACTTTGAGTGATAAAGTTAATATTTCCTTCCTTGTTTAAAAATTTAAATTTGGAACATCTTCATTGTGAGGTGTGTGAGCTTGCCAAACACAAGCGTATACCTTTTCCTATCAGCAATAAAGTAAGCATTTTTCCTTTTTATCTTGTTCATATAAATATGTTGGGTCCCTATAATATTCCTAGTACCTAAAGGGATAAATGGTTTATAACCTTTATAGATGATTGTACAAGGGTAACATGATTTTTCCTTCTTAAACACAAATTTGAGGTCAACCCTATTTTTCTATAGTTTGTTTCAATGATTAAAAATCAATTTGGGGTTAATATAAAAATAATTACGTCTGATAATGCCAAAGATTACTTCAATCATACTTTAAATTCTTTTTGTCAAAAGGAAGGAATAATCCATGAATCCTCATGTGTAAACACACCCAACAAAATGTGATTGCAAAAAGGAAAACTAGGCATTTATTAGATAAAACTAGAGCACTTTTTTTTCAAAATAATGTTCCAAAAAGATTTTTGGGGAAAGCTATTCTCACAACTACTTACTTGATTAATAGATTACCATCTCCTCAAAAAGCCCCATGGAAGTTTTAAAATCATTCTACACACATATAATCCATAAAATAACCTTTCCAAAGAGATTTGGGAGGAAGTTATTGTCACTACTATTTACTTGATTAATAGATTACCATCTATTTTATCCTCAAAAAGCCCTATGGAAGTCTTAAACTCATTCTACCCACATATAATGTAGAAAATAACCTTCAACCTATAATATTTGGTTGTGTCTCTTTTGTACATGTTCATAGCAATGGAAGAGGAAAACTTGACCTAAATGCATTTCTTAGGGTACTCAACCACACAAAATGATATAAATGTTTTCATCTTCCATCCAAAAAATTCTTTGTGACAAGAGATGTTACTTTCAATGAACGAGTAAGCTACTTTGACCAATTTTATCTTCAGGGGACACATTAAGAGAGGGAAATGAGCCTTTTATATTACCAAATATGACTTTTGGACCAGAAACAAAAATTCAAAAGAATACTACCATTATATGTGAAGCTAAAGTTGGAGAGGAACAAGTAGAGGTGAATCAAATACCTCAATCTACAGGACCAACAACTAAACCACATGACAATACAAAGTTTGGGAAAAATTTGGTGTACACACGAAGAGGAAAGACCATTCCAAGATCTACTCATGTTCAAGAATCCAACCCTAACATTACCTGAGGTAATTTATTTTGATCCTATAAATTATAACTCTACTACTTTTGTGATGAATTTCCTTCTAAAAAACTAGTTGAACATATACATAATAATTTAGACCTCCCAATTGCTCTTAGAAAAGGAACCCGAACATGCACAAAACAACAACCTTACCCCTTGATAAATTGTCTACCTTTGAAAAATTCTCACCTACCTATAAAACCTTTCTCACAAGCCTGAACACCACAACTACACTTTCTTCTGTATTTGAGGTATTAATTGACAAAAAATCAAAACAAGCCATGGACTTGGAGATAAAGGCATTGAAGAAAAACAATACTTTGCAACTAGTCATCCTACCACCTGGAAGAAGAGTTGTTGGGTGCCAGTAGGTTTATACTGTGAAGTACAAGGTCGATGGGACTATTGAGAGGTATAAGGAAAGGTTGGTGGCTAAGGGATTCACCCAAACATATGGAATGAATTGCTTAGAGACTTTTGCACCAATTGCCAAAATGAACATGGTTAGAGTAATTTTGTCATTGGTAGAAAACCACAATTGGGAACTACAACAATTTAATGTAAAAAATGCATTCCTACATAGAGATCATGAAGAAGAAATAAACATGGAGATACCACTTAGGGATACAAGACAGATTGAGGTCAACACAATTTTCAAATTAAAAAAGGCGTTATACGGGTTGAAACAGTCACCTAAAGCATGTTTTAGGAGATTCACCAAAGTTATGACAAAGTCTTAAATATAAACAAAGCCAAGGGAACCACAATTTATTCATCAAACATTCTGATTCAGGGGGAGTAACAATGTTATCGGTCTATGTGGATGATATAATTATTACTAAGAATGATAAAAAGGAACAACAAAGGTTGAGCCAATGCCTTGCTAAGGAATTCAAAATCAAGACTTTAGGGATGCTAAAATAATTTTTGGGAATTGAAGTAGCCCATTCCAAGAAAGGAATCTTCATATCCCAACCAAAATATACCATTGATTTGCTACATAAATAGGTAAAACAGCCTGCAAACTAGCAAGTATACTTGTTGATCCAAATATAAAATTAGAAAGTGTAAATGAGGATGTTTATGTGGATAAAGAAATGTATCAAAGACTTATGGGAAGACTCATTTACCTATCTCACACTAGGTCAGATATTGTCTTGGATGTGAGCTTAGTTAGCCATGCATCAATCAAAGGAAGTACATTTACAAGTTGCACTTATAATTGTCCAATATTTAAGGACTCCAAGAAGATGAATTTTGTTCAAAAGAAATAAGAATGCTATTCTTGAGGCATATACAAAATGTTGATTATATAAGTTCAGCTATGGATAAGAGGTCAACTATTAGATATTGTATCTTTCTTTATGGAAACCTAGTTTGGAAGAGCAAAAAACAAAGTATGGTAGCTAGATGTACTGCTGAAGCATAATTTCGAACAATGACCCAAAAAATATGTGAACTTTTATGGATGAAGATTATACTAGAAGATTATAAGGATAAAGTGGAAGGAACTTATGCGATTATATTGTGATAATAAATTTAGTATAACTCACAACCTAGTATGATAAAACCAAACACATTGAGGTGGACAAACATTTTATTAAAGAAAAGCTTAATAATGGCTTGATTTGTATCTTATATGTGTCAACTCAAAGTCAATTTGCAGACATACACACCATAAGATTGAACAACAACAATTTTGAATAAATTATATCTAAACTTTAGAATGAAAAACACTTATTCACATACTCGAAAGGAAATGTTAAAACATATTTAAAAATATTTTAAATATTATTCTAATTTATTTAATTTGTTATATATTTATATCTTACTTTTATTACTAGAATAAAAATCCCACCGGAATTTATTTAGTAAAATAGACACTTCATTCAACAAACTCTTTTACATATATCCATGCATGTAAAGAAACAAACAATAAAAAATATATTCTATCTCCTAAATTTAAGAATTAATATTTCAATATTTAAACAATATATTAATACTTTCAATTGATATCACTTATTTCCTCTCTTATCATATATGCACATATTTTTTTCTTTTATCCAATTTACTAGATGTTGAAGATAATGTGGATATGTCCAAATATATTTATGGCAACATTTGTATTACCATTAAACATGATTTCAGTGCACTGAAAAGTGTAATTCTTATACATAGAAAGAAACACATCAGAAAAGAGAAATAAATAATTGATTCAATGAAATGGAAAGAGTTAAAAAAAGAAAGGAAAAATCTTAATAAGATGTTTGTTTTAAAGGGAAACAATTTTTTTTTTTCAAATTCCATGGAATAATGGATAGACTCCAAACAAACACATGCTGTTAACAGTTCACCCTTTTTTTATGCTGTTCAGTAACATCATTAAGTACATCTCTGAACTTAGGTCCACTTTGTATTCCCTACTCCATACCCTTTCCCTTCCTCTCTCACCCTTTTCAATTCAGAGCAAAACTGTTGCTACAACAACATGAAAATGAATAGCAGGAGTAGGTTAATGACCCTTTGGTTTGTGATATCTGTTGCACTTTGTTTCAATGCCAGAAACTCAGTTTCAGCTTCAAAGCAGTGTAATTTCCCTGCAATCTTCAACTTTGGTGACTCCAATTCTGACACTGGAGGCCTCTCTGCTGCCTTTGGACAACCTGGTCCTCCCCAAGGAATGACCTACTTCCACCACCCTGCTGGCCGTTACTGTGATGGCCGTCTCATTGTTGATTTCATAGGTTCTTAACCCTTTACTCTTTCTATGCTTATTTTCTTTACTCTTTCTATGCTTATTTTCTTTATTCACTTTGCGAATTCTTGTTTTAACAAGGGTTTAAATTCATCATAAAGAACTAGTCATTGTGTTGACAGTAACTCTCACATTCTACTCCACCTAACCTTTTCTGCTATTTCAATATAATCTTGCAGTGTCTCAACCCTTTTCTCTGTCATTGCTTTTCTGAGTTCACTTTGATTCTCTCAACCAAATTGCAAAATCAGTACTTTGAGTCTTGAGTGTGTGTTTTGTTTGTAGAATTTGGGATCAAAACTGATTGAAAGTTTGGTTTTTTTGAATGATTGAAAGTTTTCTTGACCAAGTTCTTTAATTTTGTTGTGTTCATTTGTATTTTGATCTCTAAAAGCAGTATCTTGAAAAATCCACCGACATATTCACTGGGTTTTGTCACTCTCCATAAAATACAATTTTTCTAAGGTAATATCTATCACACCAAACATTGCAGTCGTTTAAGATTTCTTTGCTCGAGGTTTTGTTCTTAAAAAGTATATAATATGACTCTTCACATGATTCAGCAACCAAATTTTATTGTTTAATTTAAGCGATTTGCTTTGGATAGAATTGCAAAAGTAAGAGAATCTAAAACGTTGAGTTATTTGAAAGATATATAATTTGATCATTTTAAAAAATAAAGCCATTTTGAAATATTATTGTTCTACACTTGGAATTTTCCAATGTAATTTTTCAATCTCTTAGCTTTTTTATGGAATGCTGAGATATTTTTTTTGCATAAAATCCTTACATTATAATAATCGGCATAGTAGCTGATAAGGTTGGCCTAAGTTACGTGAATTTTGGGAAATATGTGTGAAGTTTTAAGTTCTATTTTTTTTTTTTGTTTTTTGTGATACTGATAATTTATTCTCACTATCGCTATTGTAAAGAAAACTTTATGGAAACTTTAAGAATAATACTAACTATTAAAAGCATTATTTCATGATAGCAACACATACTTCTACCTTTTCTTTGAAAGTTAAAATAAATAAATCTGACAATTTTTGATGTATTTATTTTATTCCCTTTATCAAACTATTGTTTGTTGTTGAAATTATTGAGTATTTACAGAAAATGAAAACCTTTTTATTTTTATAAAATGCAATATTTAGTGCATCTCTCTCACATTATATATAATATATATATATAGTGCAGACAAAATTATAATAAGTGATAGACAGGACTTTCAGATACCCTTTGGTGATTATGCATTGTAGCATGTGATGTATGGACCACGCACGCACTTCTAACCTCTTTTGTCCCTTTTCCTTAGCTTTGGAAAATGATCATCACAATATATGAGAAATCAATATAATTAATTGTACATGTAATTATTTAATTATATACGTCATTTCTTAAAATAATTATTCATATGACTTTTTATCTACCATAGTAAATAAATATCTTATAAAATATTATTAACAATAAAAGTAATTCTTACAACTGTAGAAATAAATCTTTTAAAATTAAAACCAGTTAAGTTCCATAAGATCAACAATGATACAAGATAGATTGAACGGATTAGCTACTTTTTATATATATATATATATAAAGGAGATGCAAATTTGGTAATAAAATTCGGATATCTGATTTTGCAACTAAAAAAACAAGCAAATTAGTATATTAAAAGAGGATACTTTATATTATATTAGATTTCTACAAAAAGTTTGGAACCCTCAATTTTGTATAAACAGGCATAGATTATAGTTTCCAAGGAATTTAAATTAAAAAAGTGTTCTTGATGTTGAGGAATGGTAATTAATTTGACCTTGATTTTTGATATTTGCATGAAAAGCTAAGAAGCTGGGTCTGCCTTACTTGAATGCATTTCTTGATTCTGTTGGGTCAAATTATAGCCATGGAGCGAACTTTGCAACTGCTGGATCCACCATTAGACCTCAGAACACAACCCTTCATCAAAGTGGAGGCTTCAGCCCTTTCTCTCTGGACGTTCAATTCAATCAATTCAGTGATTTCCAACGCAGAACCCAAATTTTTCGCAATAAAGGTAATGCCAACACATGAACCATATTTTCCCTTCTTGTGTTCTTCATGATCAATGATCATTCTTCATCCCTCTTAGGTGGAGTATACGAAACATTGTTACCAAAAGCAGAATACTTTTCTCAAGCATTGTACACGTTTGATATTGGTCAAAATGACTTGGCATCTGGTTACTTCCACAACATGTCCACGGATCAAGTTAGAGCGTATGTTCCAGATGTTTTGGATCAATTCAAGAACGTAATCAAGGTAATGCATGTGATGTTTCTGGTTGCTGATTCAGAAAATTTAACTTATATAGTTCTTGCATTCTGATACATATTTGGTTTAACATTTGTGGAAAATACAAACTGTTTATAGTAACTTCAATTTCGAGAATAAGTTATGTATAGATGTTTGATTCATGTACTAGAACTACTGTATTCTTGCAAGTATATGAACTAAAACATACAAATATAGGAACTGCATAAAGTTTAATCAGAAAACAAACTAACAGCATGTGCATGACAGATGTTTGTGTATTTGTTTGGTTTTGTCAGTATATATATAATCATGGAGGAAGGTCATTTTGGGTTCACAATACGGGTCCTGTTGGTTGTTTGCCATACATTATGGATCTTCACCCAGTGAAACGGTCATTAGTGGACAAAGCAGGATGTGCAACCCCTTATAATGAAGTGGCCAAGTTCTTCAATCGTGAACTGAAAAAGGTTGTGGTTCAACTCAGAAAAGAGCTTCCCCTGGCTGCTATCACTTATGTTGATGTTTACGCTGCGAAGTACTCTCTCATTAGTCATCCGAAGAAGCATGGTAAACCCTCTGTCTCTGGTTTGGACTTGTTTAGTTTGTGAAAAAAGTGTGGGAAAATGAGTTTGTTTGTTGAATGCAGGTTTTGAGGAACCATTGAGAGCATGTTGTGGACATGGTGGAAAGTACAACTACAATTTGCACATGGGGTGTGGTGCTAAGATTAAGCGTGGTGGGAAAGAGATTCTGGTGGCGAAGCCATGCAAGGATCCATCTGTTTGGGTTAATTGGGATGGCGTTCATTACACTCAGGCTGCAAACAAAAGGGTGCTTGAACAGATTGTTGATGGTGCATTTTCTGATCCACCCATTCCTTTGAACATGGCTTGTCATAGGAATCTTTGAATGAAAGGGTGCTAATATCTTGTCCTTTTTTCTTTGTATCTTTTGAAAATTATTCAATAAAAAATGGCAAAGTATGTAATTGATTATTGGATCGCGATATTCAAACAAAGCCTATTTGACAAAAATTTAACAACGCCACATGTCAAGTTTTAATTGGTCGAATTTGAATGTTTTTTTTTTTAATTTAAAATCTGATTTGGAATGGGTTGAAGTTTGGATTCCGAAACTACCCTCTTCGTTTTCGAATTCTATCTTCTCTCCTTATCACTGTCTTCTCTCTCCATTTTAGGGATTTGAATTTCATTTCAACTTCTCTCTTCATAGCAGTGTTCTTCCTCCTCCATTTTTAGGGTTTTGTTTTGTTTTGAACATCTCTCTCCTGCTTCCCTGTCACCATTGTTTTCCTTTGAATCTCTGTGGACATTGGGTTTGTTTATTTGAGTTGTAGATTACGCTTGTCTCGTTCGGTGTGGATTTGTCTTGTTCGGTGTCGATTTGGTAGAATTTGTTACCTTTTTTGTGCAATGGGTTCGTCCGGTGACAATGGTTCTTCGAATAAGGTATGAACTTTTTCGTGTCTCGGTATTCGTATTTTGGGGAGTGGATTTTGGTCTTGCATCTGTTCATCATTTTTTTGGTGTGTCTTGCTTTTGGGTTGTCACTTACGTTGCTTTTGGGTTGTCACAGGACTGATGTTGTTGTAATCGATTACAGGGAGCTGGTAATCGTTTGCCAGTAGAAAAATCTCCTTTTGTACCGAAAGTTGAAGAGTGCTACCCAGACGTGGCTTAAGCACTCCCCAGAAATATTTTGGATTCGTTATGACTGTCTTTTGAAGGTTTTATGGATGGATCATTAATGGAACACTTCAAGTTGGAATACTTCAATATTAAACAAATATAAACGAAATAATGAAGGGTATTGAGTAATGAAAAATTATAACAATATTAAAAAGCACATACATTAATAAAAAAACGTAATGACATTTCACGAAACAACAAGTTTTGAAATGAAAATATACATAACAGTATACAATGAAATGTAATCTAAGAAGATGGTTGTCGATCAAATTGATTACGGAAGTTAATAACTTCTTCCTCTACGAGTTGTGCAAAAATTATCATGAACTTGAACTACCTTGGTTCAAACACCTATAGGTGGTTTTCTCCAATTGAGGTGAGGTGCATAACCCATGCTGTCAACTTTGACCTTTGTTGACTATTTTAATCATAACTTTTTCCACAGACCTCCAAATGATGTGATTCTTTTTTTATTAGAAAGTAGACTCAAATATCTTTCCAATGACTACTAATTTATAATTTTTGGACACCTTAGTAGGTGCAGTTAATTTCTTAAAGTTAACGTTTTATATATTTCTACCACCTCTGACCTTTTCTGGTTGTTTTGCTCATAACTTTCTCCATCGAACTCCAAATGAGTTGATTCTTGTTTTGTTGGAAAGATCTTTGAGTCTAGATTCCCAAAAAACAAGAATCAAGTCATTTGGAGTTCGTTGGAGAAAGTTAAGAACAAAACAAGTAGCAAAGGTCAGAAAAATAGAGTTGGGGAGCAGTGTTCATCTAGCTGGGGAGTACAGTTGAAGTTTTTGTACAAATTACCCTTTTTCCTCTAGTAATCGATTACAAGACCCCTGTAATGGATTACCAGAGAAAAAAGGGTAATTTATACAGAAACTTCAACTGTACTCCCCAGCTAGATGAACACTGCTCCCCATTCTCTATTTTTGTTGATTTTTTCCTTTTTTGAGATGGGTGAGTGAGTTTAATGTTATTCGGTGAGCTCCCTGCACCAATAATGAGGTTAGGTCATTGATTTCTTCAAAATAAAAATGTCCATTTAGGTGGTTTTCTCCAATTGAGGTGAGGTGCATAACCCATGCTGTCAACTTTGACCTTTGTTGACTATTTTAATCATAACGTTTTTCACACACCTCCAAATGATTTGATTCTTTTTTTATTAGAAAGTAGACTAAAAACTCTTTCCAATGAATACTAATTTATAATTTTTGGACATCTGAGTAGGTGCAATTAATTCCTTAAAGTTAACGTTTTATATATTTCTACCACCTCTGACCTTTGCTTATTGTTTTGCTCATAACTTTCTCTACCGAACTCCAAATGAGTTGATTCTTGTTTTGTTGGAAAGCTCTTTGAGTCTAGATTCCAACAAAACAAGTATCAAGTCATTTGGAGTTCGGTGGAGAAAGTTAAGAACAAAACAAGTAGCAAAGGTCAGAAAAACAGAGTTGGGGAGCAATGTTCATCTAGTTGGGGAGTACAGTTGAAGTTTCTGTATAAAAACGTTATGATTAAAATAGCCAGCAAAGGTCAAAGTTGACAGCATGTTATCTCACCCAAGTTGCTCATCTCATAAACATTGTTTCTTTCCTCCATCATGGGGT
This sequence comes from Vigna angularis, assembly GCF_016808095.1. Lineage (NCBI taxonomy): Eukaryota > Viridiplantae > Streptophyta > Magnoliopsida > Fabales > Fabaceae > Vigna > Vigna angularis. The sequence goes on along the minus strand of NC_068971.1, from coordinate 35,481,257 downwards.
GTCAAAACATGACTTTTGAACAAAAAAATCGACTATAAAACATTATTACTTTTGTGAATACTGGGTGCCCAAACATGACTTTCCAGCCTCTACTCACACTTAAACACTAAAATCAAGTGAAAACCAGTGAATTTATGCAAAAAAATTAAAAATTTTGACTATGATCACCTAGGTTACCGCAACTGACTCCTCCAGTACAAGTTTCTGTACAAATCCTGGATTGTGTTCGTGTAATCGTTTACCAAGCATCTGTAAACGATTACAAGTGTATTTTTTGGTGCAGAAGTTTCAAGACTTCATCTAAGTTGTTCATCTCATAAACATTGTTCATTTCCTCAATCATGGGGTGCCCAAACATGACTTTCCAGCCTATACTCACACTCAAACACTAAAATCAAGTGAAAACTAGTTGATTTATGCCAAAAAATTAAAAATTTTGACTATGGTCACCTAGGTTACCACAACTGACTCCTCCCGTACAAGTTTCTGTACAAATCTTGGATTTTGTTCGTGTAATCGTTTACCAAGCATCTGTAAACGATTACAAGTGTATTTTTTGGTGCAGAAGTTTCAAGACTTCATCTAAGTTGTTCATCTCATAATCATTGTTCATTTCCTCAATCATGGGGTGCCCAAACATGACTTTCCAGCCTATACTCACACTCAAACACTAAAATCAAGTGAAAACTAGTTGATTTATGCCAAAAAATTAAAAATTTTGACTATGGTCACCTAGGTTAGCACAACTGACTCTTGCAGTATAAGTTTCTGTACAAATCCTGGATTTTGTTCGTGTAATCGTTTACCAATGAGTTGTAATCGATTACAACCATATTTTTTGGTGCAGAAGTTTCAAGACTTCATCTAAGTTGTTCATCTCATAAACATTGTTCATTTCCTCAATCATGGGGTGCCCAAACATGACTTTCCAGCCTATACTCACACTCAAACACTAAAATCAAGTGGAAACCAGTTGATTTATGCCAAAAAATTAAAATTTTTGACTATGGTCACCTAGGTTAGCATAGCTGACTCCTGCAGTACAAGTTTCTGCACATATCCTGGATTTTGTTCGTGTAATCGTTTACCAATGAGTTGTAATCGATTACAACCGTGTTTTTTGGTGCAAAAGTTCCAGGACTTCACCTAACTTTATCATGTCACAAGCATTGTTTCATTCCTCATCAAATATATCAGTACTAATCAAAGTGGCCACTTTATTCATTAACAATTCAAACAAAACCATATTTCACAATGACAATAACAAAGGAAATTCAATTAACATTAATAATATGTACAATTTTGTATTACTTTCTCTTAACATTGAACAAAATATATTCCAAATTACAAACATTTGTTCATCTATGTACAATTTTGTATTATTTTCTCTTAAGAAATCTATACAAATATCACTCATATTTTATTCTAAGAAATCGAGTGTAAGGAGTCCTAAGCACTCTGCTCTTGTAACGCCTTCGTGACTCTATCCTCACGTAAGTCTTCATTGGAGGTGGATTGGTGGACATGCCTCCCGGGAAAAAAAATCCAATGTTCATGGACGGTTCTTCACATAAAACACTCTGTCCACCATCTCCGCAATCAGTGACCGGTGCTCCTCTGTCAAATGCTTGTTCAAAGTAGAAATATATTTTGTTAAAAAGGAGTGACTAACCCTCAACTGCATCAACAATAAACAAAATAACCAAAACATAAAAGCCCTAAAACAAAAACAACAAAAAATTTAACAAGGAAAACCCAAAATCCAAACCGAAAACGCAATGTACAAAATGAAGGAAGAATGCATTTACCTTGCTCGTCGAAGGACCATGGTTACCGGAACTTGCCATTTTGCACAATACACTCAACAAAGAGGACGACATTGACCAAAACGAAGAGATGTAACAAAAACGTAGAAGGAGAACAACAAGGAAGAGCGACAACCACAAGGAAGAGGGAGACCGAAAACCAAAAGAGAAAGCTAGAACGAAGATGATGAACGAGAAGGAAGAAAGAGAACGAGAAGGAAGAAAGAGAACGGTGATTTCTAATGAAATAGGGCAAGGGGTATATTTGGAATTCCAAATTTTCTGAAGCTCTCATCAATTTTGATGTCACAATTTCAGAAATAAAAGAAAAAAAATTGGACCAATGCACTACTGGCACGTGACGTTGTAAAAAATGTGTTAAAATTTTGTTGTTGAAATATCACTATCCTAAGTAAAATGTAAAAAATGAGATAAAAATGATGTTTCTCTTGACAATTACCACGTTGTTTCTTACAATCGTAAGTTGTTTTAACCAAACACATATATTAACACAAATAATATGGTAAATTTATTTAATCCGTGCTTAAAATAATAGTGAGTCAAAGAATACTCTTACACCCAAAAAGGGGATAAATTTCTTTGTTGGATAATAAAAACAGGAAAATTAAGAAGTGCTCAACTCTGCATGACCATGGGCAAAGAAAGAAGAAAAATTCTTATGCAAGGTTCAGAAGAGAATGGAGTTTGTTAACGTTACGGAGTTGGAGCGCTGAGAGAAACCAAAAGCAAAAAAGTAAAAAAAAAAAACCTAAAAAAATCGCGAGAATGGAACAGAGCGTTCTGGAATGTCTGGGCGTTGAAATCATCGGCGTGATGAGTCCGGTGTCGATCTGCATGTTCCTGGTGGTTCTTCTGGTCTACGCCCTCTCCTCGCCGTCATCCTCTGCCGCCACCATCACAACCGCCGCCAACCTCGTCTACGCCGAGAATCCCGCCGATAGCCCAGCGGAGAAGTTCGAGGGCGCGCTCCTCAACGCCGTCGTCTTCGTCGGCCTCATCGCGCTCGTCACCTTCCTCCTCGTACTCCTCTACTACTACAACTGTACCGCCTTCCTCCGCCACTACACGCGCTTCTCCGCCTTCTTCGTCCTCGCCTCCATGGGCGGATCCATCCTCCTCTCCCTCCTCCAGCGCTTCTCCATCCCCCTCGACGCGGTATCCTCCTTGCTTCTGCTCTTCAATTTCACCGTCGTCGGAGTACTCTCCGTCTTCGCCGGCGGGATCCCGATTATTCTCCGCCAAGCGTACATGGTCTGCCTCGGGATCATCGTCGCTGCTTGGTTCACCAAATTGCCTGAGTGGACCACGTGGACGCTCCTCGTTGCGCTCGCGCTCTACGATTTGGTGGCCGTTCTCGCCCCCGGAGGCCCGCTCAAGCTCCTCGTCGATTTGGCGTCCACTCGGAACGAGGAGCTGCCGGCGTTGGTCTACGAGGCGCGTCCTACTGTCGCTACCCGAACCCCCGCCGCCCTAGGATTTATGGTCGCCGGGGTTTCGGATTCTGAAGCTTCTAGAATTGAGCTTCAGGTAGTTTCTAGGGATAATGTAAGTAACAATGATGATGATGACGACGACATTGATGCGAATCATGGTGGGAGCGATGAAGGGGAAAGGTCCCCATTGGTTGGTGGAATGAGATTTGGCGAGGTTGTTATTAATGAGGAGATGTCTCCCCTTGTTGAAATGAGTGGGATTGGGGATGGTGAGGACGCCGAGAGGGTGATGAGGGAGATTGGTGGGGAGAGGGGGATTAAGCTTGGCCTTGGGGACTTTGTTTTCTACAGTGTTCTTGTGGGGAGAGCTGCCATGTATGATTTGATGACAGTGTATGCGTGTTACCTTGCCATTATTTCGGGACTGGGGTGCACACTGATATTGTTGTCGGTGTGCCGGCAGGCTCTGCCGGCACTTCCAATTTCGATCGCCCTGGGGGTTCTGTTCTATTTTTTGACGCGGCTGCTGATGGAGCCCTTCATTGTTGGGACTGCCACCAATTTGATGATGTTTTGAGGTTTTTGAGATACAGGTTTGGCAGGCTAGGCTTTAGGAATGTTCTAGTGGTTTCATGTACAAGGAATTTTTGCATGGAATGATTAAGTAGGATTATATCCATTACAGCAAATGATATACTTGTGCTCATTTTCACAGATAGTGTTGTAACTGATGTTTGAAATGAAATGCAATTCAACCACCCCTTCCATGTCCTTTTCTCTAGAGATTGTAAATTTTAAAACTAAAATGACTAGTTATATTAAGCAAGTCTTCCTTGTCCTTTTGTTGTACATGAGATTTGGAGAGGAAGTTATTATTTACCGGCACTTGCTGAGTTTATCACATCTACTTGAGTGTGTGTATGGACTTTTCGTACAATTTATAGCCTCCATAATGGATATTATCCATCATATTTTGAGATTAGTATATTTCTTACAAACCGAAAACAATTCAGAAGGCTGTGTCATGTTTGCTCAAATTGTTGACTTTAAGCAAGAGGGTAGCATTGACGGGTGATTTTGTATTAAAGTATCACGTGTACATTTTGATGTGCACGAAAAGATTGATCTGCATATGTGCTTTTAAGTTGTACTATAATGCACACAAGTAATTCTAAGGATGTATTTATGCATCGCTTACCATTAGTTCTCTGCGGATTATAGACAAAACTTTGCTTACAAATATCTGATTGATTTAAGTCTGGCAGCAGTTAAAGGTTCCCTTCTTATGCCTTTGAGTAATTTGTTTTGCCTCTTATATAGTTCAAAGTTGTTTACTTTGTTGAGAATAGTTTTTAGTGTACTGTGTCTCTTTCTCCCCACTGTTTTTATAAGAATGAAGTGATACTGTATGAATATCAATCAATTTAACTTTTAGGGTCTTGACCTCCCCGTATAGACGTTCCAAGTTATATACCTTCTAAATCCAAATTAATATCAATACTATTTACTGGTATTCTACATTCTTAACATATGTCCTTTTATCTAGGTCTTGGAATTGAAACATACTTCATCCCCCCATTCTCGGTTGGGTTTAAAGAATTTCTTCCATAGATAGCTCATCTAAATAATCTGATAATGTTTGCAATTTGTTCTTTTGTAAGGACATAGGGCATGCAGTCTGTCTATTTTTCTTCTTTCATTTTAATGAAGTTTATCTGCTTTCACATGCTTGATTCTGTCATAAAAAAAAACAGGATTGACAATTACGGCGAATGGTAATTGTAGATTTTCACAGGTTTAGAGTTGGCAACTTATAAAGTTCTTAGGTTATCTCTAATGCAAGAGTCATACTATAGAGTCTTATTTTGTTTCATGTAAATCTTAGTATGTCACGTTATTTTTAAAATCTTCTTGTATGCTTTGTTCTAATATGAGATCTTATAAAACCTACATTTTAATAATTTTTATGTACAGTTCATTCATTGTAAGTACAGCGTTTGCAACATGAGAAATAATTTTTAATTCTTATGACAGTTTTGAAGATCTTCTCATACCATATCAGCATGTTCCAATGGAGTTTCTTATAAAACCTAGGTTTTAAGCTCATGGTCCCGATTATGACCCTTGTACTGTAGATGTCCTTAGTAGTCTTTGAACTCACATAATCTCATATTGCATGGGTCGGTAATCTACATTCTATTTCTGACTAGTTGCTACTACATTGATTTCCTGTTTCTCCATGTACCGAGTTTTTCTTCCAAGAAATGTACAATGGTCATCATAGGTACCCCTCATATCAGAGCAGTACTGCCACCCATTATGCATTGGGTTAGGCTTCTATTTGCAAGTGATCGTGCTTCCTGAACAACAATTCTCTTCCTAATGACCCTTTTAGATGGTTCAGCTTCAAATTGTGTGCATGAATTGACTCACCAAGGGTTGTGCAAAATATAAATTTGAATTCCAACACATTTGCACTCTTAATAAGAATGGCAATCACTGTCTTTTTGTTTGATGGTAAATAAACTATTTCCGAAGTCCTTTTCTTAGAAGAGCTTTCATTCCATCTCATCCATTTCTCAATCCAGATGTAGAGCTTCTGTGATGCTTGTTGGCACCATACAGATCAGAAATTCTAGAGGAAAAACTTTATGGTTACATGACAGATTTTGTTGGACATATTTTTAAATGGAATGAGGAGCATGAGTCCCATAACTTTTTCTTGATGCCTCTAGGTATGCCAACATCAGAAATAAAATTGATAAGGTGTTTGTAATTTGAAACATCTAGAGTTCAATACGATTGGATCTACTGTTGGGATGATAGTCTGGCCTGACCTGTATTTCTTTGCTCCTCAAGTGTTAACCAGGACCTGTTAATTTGGTTGTGATACCGCTCACCCGTCTCTGAGTTGTTAATGTTTTGCACATTATCTTCAATTTCGGTGACATGATAACTAACAATTTTTAGAATGTAAGATCAAAACTTAATGTTGGTTTCTCCCTTGTTCGCATCAGTGTCCTCCTGACATATTTTGTGACCACCTCCCAACAGTATAACCGTTTTCGGATCAAACCAGTCCTTTTTTGGGACACCTAACTTATATATGAAGTCTTTGCACTTTCAATTCCGTTTCTCTCAAATTAGTCATTGATGGAAGCAGCTCCACTCTTCAAGCTAGAGCTCTCCACGAATCAAAATGGATGCAGCGAAATGAATTGATGAAGGAAGACGCAGGTACACGCCAAGTGTTTATGAAATGGTTTATTGGAGGTTTGGTAAGTTGTGAGGTTTCTCAAGCTCAGAAAGCCTTCTAAGGGGAAGGAAGCTAGAGGAAGGAGTGCAAAATAAGCACAAAAAGGTTTGAACTCTGAGGATAAGCTTGGAGTAAACTCAATAGCATTTCATTATCTCTTCAAAGTTGGATTTTACAATGGAGAGTGCCTCTCTTTTATAGGTGAAGAGAGGGCTCTATAGCTGATCTACCAAGCTCTAAAGAATGACAAAAGAAGTGTGTTGAAGATGCAATCTAAGCTTGGGCTGCAAGTCTCATGCGAAACACAATTAAAACGTGTTTTAAAAGCTTAAATTCTGGTTCGTAATGGCTAAGCTCATGGTGTTGGTGGTTGGGCACAGGTTCTATTCCGGAAGCCAATCTCCCTTTGTAGTCCAATCCGGAAGTCAAAAACTTTAATCCGGAAATCACTTTAAATGCTCTCTTCTTTGCCTCATTTGCTCTCTTTAGCTTGGCAAGCCTTCTAGGATGCATAGGCATGGTCTCCAACCTTTATTTATGACCTACAAAACAATACAAATGTGATATGGGAATAAAGGTATACGTGAGGAGAAATAAAGCCGGGAAGGAGAGAATGTCTGTTAGAAATTAGGAGGGAGTTTCTGCTAGAAGTTAGATAGAGGAAAAAGGGAGTATAAATAAGAATTAGTGGTAAAGGGCGAGGATTAGGAAATGAATATTTTGTTGTTAACTGGAACATTAGTCCAGTGGAGGGAGATCGGGCTTCCTTGGGGGGTGATTACTATACAATTGTATTCTTGTTCATTGAATAAGAGAAGTATATGATAAGTGCATTTTGTTGGTGTGATTTATTTCCTTTCTTGAGTTCTTGATTTAAGAAGTCCAATAAAATTGGTCTGACCTGCCGGATCCAAATCGAAGGAGAGACAAGATGGAGAACAAGGTGAGTGCATTGGAGGGAAGATTCAATTCCATGGAAGTGACGTTGGAGGAAATTCGAGCGGAGATGAGGGCAATGGCTCGAAACGCGAATCGCAACCGTGGGAGAAGACGAAACCAAGGGAGGAGTTTTGAAAGTAGTCGTTCGGTTAATGGAGGTCGGGGTACGAAGAAGGATGAGTCAGAGGGTGAATCAGAGGAAGAACGTGACGTTCAAAAGAGTTGGATGAAGAGAGTGGAATTACCCACTTTCGAAGGGGTCGATCCGATGGGATGGATCGCTAGGGCGGAGAAATTTTTCGAATTACAAAATGTGACAGAAAGGGAGAAGATGAAGCTGGTGTACATCTGTATGGAAGCGGGAGCGAATTATTGGTTCCGCTTTTGGCGGAAGAAGGTGAAGAATTCTACCTGGGCGACATTGACGGAGGCGATGGTCAGGAGGTTTGGAGGTAGACATCCTTCAAAAAATTGGCGGCAGTGTGACAAAGAGGAGCGGTAGAAGAATATGTATAGGAATTCGAAGTCCTGGTGGCTCAGGCGACGGGCGTGATGAAGGAACAACTTCTTGGGTATTTATTTGCTGGATTATAAGAAGGACTGAGGGATCTCGTTAGACCTTACGATCCGCACGATCTGTTAACCGCGATGGAAAGGGCACTGGACGTGGAGCAATCAGGATTAGTGGCGAGGGTGTCTGGCGGTGGCGGGATGATGAAAGGAGGATCGACGTGGGGGAAATATGCAGCCAGCGCGGGCACGGTAGAGAGAACGGAGACCTATCACAGGTCATCGGAGGGGCATGGAAGTAGCGGTGGATGTCTCGGTCTAAAGAAAGAAGTGACGACCAGAACCACCGGTTTAAAAGTAGAGAGCAATGCAGGCGGAGGCGGGCCGAGTCGCGGAGTGCGAACTCTACCATATCCCGAATATCTCAAGAGGCGAGAGGAGGGTCGATGTTTTCACTGTGGGGGTCCTTATAACCGCGGGCATCGTTGCACGGAGCGGAGTTTCAAGGTGATGATCATGGGGGCCGACGATGATGACGAAGAAGAAGTGGTGGAGACAAAAGAGGAGGCGGAACAACAATGCATGGAATTGTCGGTGTATTTGGCTGGGGAATAACTCAATCCAATATCATGAAGTTGTCGGGGTGGATTCGAGATTGGAGAGTAGTCGTGCTCATCGATAGCGGAGCGAGCCATAACTTCATATCGAAAAGTTTGGCAGAGGAGATGGGCTTAGAGAGGGAGGAGACCTCGCCTTATCGCGTCTGTTTGGGGGACGACCAAAGAAAAGAAACACGAGGCCGTTGCATTGGAGTTTCGTTGACGCTGGATGGAGTTGATGTTAAAGAGAACTTTTATCTCTTTGAACTAGGGAGAGTCGATGTCGTGCTGGGAGTAGAGTGGTTGGCCACGTTGGGGGAAATTAGGGGGGACTGGAAGCAAATGACCATGAAGTATGAGACGACAAAAGGAGAAGTAGTGATAAGGGGTGATAGCAAGTCCATGATGAAGGTTATCAATCCCGAGGCATTGCAGAAGGAGACAGGAATTGCAGCTTTGGTAGTGGTATGGGGCTTGCACCAGTCTGAAACAGCTGGGGAAAAATCAGGATTTGTGGGTTTAACCCCCTTATAGGAAGCAAATATGGAGAAAATCTTGGGGGAATTCGAGATGGTGTTCCAGGAATTGCAGGAACTTCCTCCTGTCAGAAGGGTCGATCACCAGATAATTCTCAAATAGGGCACCGAACCTGTGAATGTGAGGCCCTATAGATATCCTCACTTGATGAAGGCTGAAATAGAGAGACAGGTGCAGGAGATGTTGGGCCTGGGCATTATTAGGCCCAGTAACAATCCATATTCCAGTCTGGTTATTTTAGTTAAAAAAAATATGGGAGCTGGCATTTTTGTGTTGATTACAGAGCCTTTAATAGAGTTACTGTCCCAAATAAGTATCCCATTCCCGTGATTGAAGAGCTTCTGGATGAACTCCATGGAGCAGCATATTTCTCCAAGGTGGACCTTAAGGCGGGTACCACCAGATACAGATGAAGGAAGAAGATATCATTAAAACAGCTTTCAGGACTCATGTAGGGCATTACGAGTTCTTAGTAATGGCATTCGGTCTCACGAATGCTCCTTCAACTTTCCAGGATATGATGAATTTGCTGCTGAGACCATTTCTGAGGGAGAGTGTGCTAGTCTTCTTTGATGACATCCTGGTATACAACAAATCGTGGGAGGCTCATGAGAAACACCTCAGATAAGTGCTAGAGGTGTTGAGGCAGCACAAGTTGTTTGCAAATAAAAAAAAAGTGCGAGTTTGGCAGGAGACAAATTCAATATTTGGGCCATATGATATCTGAGCAAGGGGTGGAGATGGATGACGAGAAGGTATCAGCCGTGACAGATTGGTCTAAGAGTTCTTTGAAGCTTTTATTATTCGTTTTATTAGCATACAATTATGTGTATATGTTGATTATGCAATGGGATTATTTCCTTTACTCTATCGTTTCCATTTATGAGCTTGCAACCGTTTCCAAAATAACACAGTTCTGGAAAATTGGAAAGCAGTAAGTGTATCCTTGAATTCAAAGATTTTTTGTGTTGCTACTTCATTCCGCTAAAACGCATCTTTTTGCAATAAGTCAATTAAGGTGCTACTAGCCAAGCATATCCTTTCACAAATCATCTATAATATCTGGTTAAACCGTGAAATCCTTCCAATTGCTTAAATTTTTTGGCTAAAGTCACTTTTTGACAAGTTTCAACTTTTAAGTATCCATAGCCACATCTTAGCCTAAAAGAATATGGGTAAAATACTCAATTTTCTACATTTCAGATGAACATTAGGAAGATGAAAAAAAGACTCTTGCTTGATGGAATAATTCCCTCATGAAGCATATTTGTCACTAACTTCTCATTTTTTTTGTCTTGTTGACCTTGAGAATAGCAATATGATTTTCACCTTAACTAGAGTGGCTCTTTCCATTAAAGGAATAAAATGCATGTGGAATGGAAGAGGTGGCAATGCCGTTGTAGTAAAAAAAATGGAAGCATGTGAATGTAGTACAAAACTAATATAGATAATTCTTTTTTTTTCTCTACCAACTTGAATTATATAGGATCCAATTCAAATTGTTGTAAATATAATTCTTAACAAAAATGTATTTACGACAAATTAATATTTCAATTAAATTTTTTATTGAATAAGTTAAATCTGAGTTTTTTTTAATAGAAAGTATATTAAAATTTTACTGAATAAATTTAATTTAATAATAGATAATATTTATCGGAAATATAAATAAATATTATTGTATATAGCAGGCTGCAATTATAGCTTTTGAACATTTTGTTGGAATTCGGAGAATGTCCTTTCTCCCGGAAGAACTATGGCGGCGAATTCTAGAAATCGGAATCGAAAGCAGCGGTTTCAGCTACAAGGATCTCTGCTGCGTCTCCATCTCATGCCGCCGCCTGCACCGCCTCTCCTCCGAGGATCTTCTTTGGAACCGCCTTCTCTCCGCCGACTATCCTCAACCCCATCCTTCTTCTTCCACTTCTTCTAAATCTCTATATAAATTAAGGTGCGAATTCTGTTCCGCGTTTTCAATTCTTCTTAGCTCGCCCTTCTGCCTTTTGTGTGATTTTCTTATCTGGGTAACTTTAAAGCTCAAATTTTTATTACTTATTTATGAAGTGAGTTTTTGGTAATTAGGTTTGAGAGGGACAAGGAGAGGAGAATAGCTGCTCATAGGAGGGCTGTGTTGAGAAAAGAGAGCCAGATTGCGGAACATTCTAGAAAACTCAGAGAAATTCAGACACGTGTTGCTCAAGAAACCGCCACAGCCACACAAACTGCTCAAGACTTGTCCAATTTGCGTAGGGCCAGGTACTCTACCCACTTAATCTTTCATCTCACACACACATACCAAAGCCTTTTTCTTTTATTCATCTGTGTTTTAGTTGAATGCTTATGCCGATCCTATATGGACTCTGTTGTGAAAATTCTTGTTGCGGATTGTTTTATTGGTTATGCTATCTTTTTGGTGTTATGTGGGTATTTTAATGTTCTTGTTTATATAACAGAACAGTAATGGGGGTGGATTGATTTTTCATTTCCGGGGTAACTGGCTGCAGCTATTGACTATTGTAATTTTATCCATTGGAAAGTCACCTAAATAAAAGAAGAGTCTCAGTTGGAGCCCATAGTTGCTACGTCATTGGAGACTCAGTTGGAGCCTGAATGGTATTTTGTCTCATATAGACTAGAAATATGACTTAAATGAAATTTGGATAGTTCTTATCTTACCAACTGATTTTACAAGATTGAGTTACGAACCTAAACTCATATTCTAATAGTATGAGCTATATTTTTTGCTCCATGGTGGGTTTGCTGTAGGCTTTACTGCATTTATTAGCTTGGGTAGCTTTGGTGTTGATGGGGTTTTGTGAGTTTTTTTTTTTTTTATGAAGTTTGGATAGTTCTTATCTTACCAATTGATTTTTCAAGATTGAGTTAGGCACCTAAACTCATATTCTAAGAGTATGAGCTCTATTTTTCGCTCCATGGTGGGTTTGCTGTAGGTTTTACTGCATTTATTAGCTTGGGTAGCTGATAGGGTATAAGGTGGGAGATAATGATAAGGGTTGGGAGGTAATGAGAAGGAGAAGAAAGGTAGGAGGGAAGTGAGGTCGAACGATATTGACAGTAAAGGCCGTAAAGGCCAAACGGTGGAAGGCATTGACAAGTAAGGCCGAACAGTGGATAAGGGGAAATGGTCAGACCGAAAGGTGGACAAAAGGGGAGCGACCAGGCCGAACGATGACAACGGGGCGACCTAGCCGAACGGTGGGAGGTAGGAAGCGACCAGGCCGAACAGTGGGAGGCAGGGAGTAACTAGGCCGAACAGTGGGAGGCAGGGAGCGACCAGGCCAAACAGTGGGAGGCAGGGAGCGATCAGGCCGAACGGTGGGAAGCAGGGAAGGACCTGAGCCGAACGGTTGAAGAATCACCATCTTAACTACACAATGGTTAAGGGAGCGAGAGCTAATTACAATAAAAGCAGCCACAATAGGAAAGAATATTCAGTATAAGTTAATTAGAGTAAATAAATATACATTATATATATATATATATATATATATATATATATATATATATATATATATATATATATATCCTAGGAAATATTCAATATAAGATTTTATAATTACGGATATATGCTTGGATAATGTACGGGGGATATTCATATTAAATATAGAGATATTTATATTAAATGCAGATATTTCCTAGAGAAATATTTAGTAAGAGATGGGGCGGGAAATAATTAGTATAAATAAAGCTAGAGTCTAGGGTTAAGGGTATGCTTTTGATTTGTGAGTTTTGTAAAGGAGGTTATGCTCCAGAATAGTTGACGAAGGTTATGCTCCCAATTATTGTTTGTTTTCTATTTGATTTAGTTATTCTTATCAATAAAAGAGATTCATTCATCCATTATCAGTCGTTTATTGTTCTATCACGTGTGTGAGAGTGTGAAAGGTTGTATTTGGCTAGTTTACATACTCAGGTACGTAACAATTCTTGGTTCGACCTGCCAGATCGAAGGAGAGAGTGTGAGGCCAGCCGGAGCGATAGAGAAGAGTGAGAAACGTCATGGAGGGGAGGATGAGTGCAGTCGAAGTCAAACTAGAGCACGTGGGGTTAAATCAGGAAAGCATGCAGGTGTCCATAGGCGTAATGGAGACGAAGATGGAAGCAATTTGCAAGAATTTACAAGAGCTGATGAGAATGATGGCAGTACGAACCCATCATCTAGATGGGAAGTCAGAAGGAAGTCAGGGGTCCGTCAATGGCAAAGTCAACAAGGAGGAGGGCGAGAAGGATGAAGGAAGGACCGAACGGTGGGGAAGGAGGTGGATCGAACGGTGAGAGGGCAATGGACCGAACGGTGTTGAATGCTAGGAGGAACCTTTGAATTGGAGAAGAAGGGTAGAGTTACCCGTTTTCGAAGGGAGTGATCCACTGAACTGGATCAATAGAGCGGATAAATTCTTCGAGTTACAAGGGGTGTCTGAGGAGGAAAAGTTGCGTCTGGCGTACATCAGCATGAAGGGTAGTGCAGGATTTTAGTTCAGATTCTGGAGGGAGCAAACTGACGACCGAACGTGGGCGGGACTGAAGGAGGCAATAGTGGTACGGTTCGGAGGCAGCAGTCAGGGACCAGTCTTTGAGAGACTGGCGGCCATTAAGCAAATAGGCTTGGTGGAGGAATACATCCAAGAATTTGAAATTTTGGTGGGACAGACAAAAGAGTGGCCAAAGCACAGCTGATGGGATACTTCATGGCAGGTTTATAGGATGGAATTCGAAAGCAAGTGCGATTGCTTGATCCGAGAGAGTTGATGATAGCTATGAGGATGGTGATGGACGTGGAGGACGTCCAAGGGGCGTGAAGGCTGGGAGCAGAAGTATGATCAAGAATCAATTTGAGAGACCGAACGGTTCAGATACGTGGTTGGAGCCCAGTCGCCCTAACCAGAGTTGGACGGTAACTGCTGTGGAGAGTCAAGCAGCAATCACAAAGAGTATGGGTTTCAAACGAAAGGAAAGAAACCTGAGGAATCTACCCTATGAGGAATGTGAAACGAAGGGAAGAAGGAAGGTGCTTTAGATGCGGCGTTCTGTTTGGTCCTGCTCACCACTGTCTGGACAGGAGCTTGAGAGTCACGATATTGGCGGAAGATGAGGAGGGATGGCCACCACCCGAGCCTCAGACCTGAATTGATGAGGAGCCATGAGATCAAGCTCCCCGATTCCAACCTTGAGGACAAGGTTGTTTTGCAGCAGGGTGTAATGTTAGGATATAAGGTGGGAGGTAATAGCGGGATGTAATGTTAGGATATGAGGTGGGAGGTAATGAGAAGGAAAAGAAAGGTAGGAGGGAAATGAGGCCGAACGATATTGACCATAAAAGCCGAACGATGGAAGGCATTGAGAGGTAAGGCCGAACGGTGGACAAGGGGGAATGGTCAGACCGAACGGTGGACAAAAAGGGAGCGACCAAGCTGAACGGTGACAACGGGGGCGACCTGGCCGAACGGTGGGAGGCAGGAAGCGACCAGGCCGAACGGTGGGAGGCAGGGAGCGACCAGGCCGAACGGTGGGAGGCCCAGGCCGAACAGTGGGAGGCAGGGAGCGACCAGGCCGAACGGTGGGAGGCAGGGAGCGACTAGGCTGAACAGTGGGAAGACCTGAGCCGAAAGGAGGCAGGGAGCGACCAGGCCGAACGGTGGGAGGCAGGGAGCGACTAGGCTGAACGGTGGGAAGACCTGAGCCGAAAGGTTGAAGAATCACCATCTTAACTGCGTAGTGGTTAGGGGGGCGAGAGCTAGTTACAGTAAAAGGAGCTACAATAGGAGAGAATATTCAGTATAAGTTAATTAGAGTAAATAAATAAATATATATATATATATATCTTAGGAAATATTCAATATAAGATATTTATAATTAAGAATATATGCTAGGATAATATACGGGAGGATATTCATATTAAATATAGAGATATTTATATTAAATGCAGATATATTCTTGGGAAATATTTAGTAAGAGATGGGGCGGGAAATAATTAGTATAAATAAAGTTAGAGTCTAGGGTTAAGGGTATGCTTTTGATTTGTGAGTTTTGTAAAGGAGGTTATGCTCCAGAATAGTTGACGGAGGTTATACTCCCAATTATTGTTTGTTTTCTATTTGATTTAGTTATTCTTATCAATAAAAGAGACTTATTCATTCATTATCATTCGTTTATTGTTCTATCACGTGTGTGAGAGTGTGAAAGATTGTATTTGGCTAGTTTACGTACTCAGGTACGTAATAGTAGCTTTGGTGTTGATGGGGTTTTGTGAGTTTTTTCTTTTTTTTTTTTTTGTAGACAAGCCTTTGTAGCTTTGAATGTGTGGCAACCGGAGGTTGTCCGAAGTAGGCAAAAACAAATGGTTGAGCAGAGTGCTGTCCCTGCTGAATGTCGGATACACGCTCTTGAGATGGAACTAAAGCTTTGTAAGCAACAGATTGCAGGGTTGGAGCTGTTCTATGTAAGTGTTGATTTCTGAATCGCATGTAAAGCTTCATTGGGTTGTTACTTACAGAAAATTGTTCCAGAAAGATGAAAAGCGCAGGCTTGATACTGCAAAAGAAGAGTTGGCGTCTATGAAGTATCACCCTATGGAGGAGCGTAAGACCATAAGCCAAAGGGATAATAAGCATGTCAAGCGGAAAAAGCTGAAAATATGCAATAGCTGTGAGTCTCTAATATGCTAATTCCTCCAAAAATATCTGTATACAAAATCAAATCTACTGCTTGCCCTAAGGATAATATTTCTTTTCCTACTTTTTTGCTTGCTTGATTCACCTTTTCTACTCTGTTTCCTTTTTAAATCCATTCCTTATAGATTAAATGATTGTTATAGCAATTATGATCAATATCAATAATAATATTGGAATTGTTTGCCCTTCTGGTTTTTATCTTATTGTTCAGTTTTCTTGCAAAACTATTATTAAGATTAAGGCAAGTTTTCTCCTGATTATGCAGTACAAAAAAATGAAACAAAACAGGATAGATGAATAATTCTTTTGCAATTTTCTCCAGAGGAGGGACCAAACATTATGGTTCATATTTGTTGCTGTGATTCTGACCAACTGTTTATTCCAAAATTATTTGCTCCCTATCAAGAAGATTTGCAAATTTGTGTTAGTAATGTTGTTGGCTTGCATAGGTTCTCACATATTATGAATTTTGTATCTTGTACTTGTAAAAGATGTGGTTTCTCAATGTGGTAGTCGTAAATCCAGGACCTTGGACCTTGGATCATTGGGGACAATATATTTTGAAAAATAAATGTAATAGTATTGACTATTATAATCATCGTCATCATCATGGAATGGATAAATTGACACGGAATGGAATGTCTAGGTAAATAAAGTGAAAAGTACTCAGTTAAAAATGGAACCGAATGAATGAACGAAACTTGATAGCAAAAGAAAATTTGACGTCAGAATGGAAATTGGGGATGGGGGTTTTAAATATATAAAAAATGAGGGGCTAAAGTATAAAATTTCAGTTATATACAGAGTGAATGCACCCCATCAATTTAACATAGGTCCTCGACTGATTGTGACTCTGAGGCTTAGGTGTCACAATAAATTTCAGATACAGATCAGCAAAGGGGAATGTTTTATATCTATAATATAAATCTGATGCTGGTGTAACAATTTATACTTTCTATACTTTCCATACTGACGCATATCTACAGAATTTGCTTTTGGTAAAAACACAGGCATTGTTTGATCCATGTACCTGATCACAAATGATGAGAAAAAGCTTTGGTTAATCTTTATTCATTGACAATTATAGATTCTTATGTAACTAGTTGTTAACCAAACATTGGTTTCTTGTTTGTGTGCTTTCTACATTGGAACATGAAGAACTTGCACTGTCTATCTTTCATTTTGTGCTAATAATTATATTTTTGGGCAGGAAAACATTGCATCGGTTGAGGTGTTGATGAAATTTGCTCATCC
This sequence comes from Vigna angularis, assembly GCF_016808095.1. Taxonomy (NCBI): domain Eukaryota; kingdom Viridiplantae; phylum Streptophyta; class Magnoliopsida; order Fabales; family Fabaceae; genus Vigna; species Vigna angularis. The sequence continues at coordinate 35,464,214 of NC_068971.1, read as the reverse complement.
TTCTTCCATTGAAACTTGGAAATTGTTCCGTCCATGAAGACTGACTGTGCAAATTCTGTGATTACTGTACGGAGAATGTATTAGCAATACGTAGTGAAAGCCTGAGGGTATCAAAGTTAAATCATTATGTGTAACTTGAGTTCAGATGACCCCTTGTTCATTCGATTGTAGCCTTTTGACTTGTGGAAACCTTTTAAGTTTGAGGAAAGCTTGATCAAAGGATGGAGTGTATCATATGCAGATCAATAAGTACTATTAATGAAGTATCTAAATTTAAAAAATAAAATTATAAGGGCTTCACGTGTGGTACCATTATTCTTTAGTTAGATGAATTACCCAATTACAGCCATTTGTGAATGTTTTAGTTATTTTCTTCTGGTTTTTGAGTTATATCATTTCTGTTCAGTTGATGCATGCTCCTTGAAGCCAAAATTCCTTAAAAGAAAACGTTACTGTTATGGGTAGGCTTAGAAAACAGTGGTATAAATAATTGGAAACTGGGTTGTGTGGTGGTAATTTGGCAAACATTTTACCGACCTATTTGGTGAATTTGGATTTTCTGTTAGGTTTTTTGTGTTAATTTTCTGTTATGTCTTCAAAATACATTGATGGATTTTGATGTTTCAAAATATATTAATATTTTTTTAAAGTATCAACATTTTTAGTGTATTGTTGAGGAGAGCACAACACTAACAAAATTGATAGTTTAAGTGGAATAAATTCTAATGAAGAAACTCAGAATGGTAGAAAAATGTGGGACAGTGATATTAAATATTTTAGTATAATCTTGAATAGCAAGAATAGAAGAATTGTATACGTGGTTCCTATTTCACACCCATCTCCATCATATCTCTCTCTCTCTTCTCTATTTTTTCTCGACTAACCTTAACTTCAGATTGCCTATATATATATATATACATATATATATATATATATATATATATATATATATATATATATATAGATATATATATATAGATATATATATATATATATATATATATATATATATATATATATATTTCAAAGAACTTTAAAATGGTAAAGTTAATAATATTATTATTCATACTTTTTCAAAAAGAATTACATGACATCTAGATGCACTATTGAATTGTGTTTATGGCCAAATCCAAGTTTAGACTTTATTGAAATATGCCATGATTTCACAACATTAATTTGTAGCTTAAAGAATACATGTAAACCATATTAATTTTTATAAATTAAATCTTCTTATCTTAGGGAATTTTATTACGTAAAATTTTTAAACGAACAAGAGTTTTGGTAAGAATAATGAAATTCTCCTAAATCAAACTTCTCCACTTAGAAAAATTAAGAGAAGTGTAAAAGAAATTTCTAAGTCTCACTAAGATTAACATAATTATCCAAGGTTCATTTAGGAAGGTTATGAGAACCACATTTTGAATATTGTCCAAATCCTAAATGGTTTACAAAAGATAATGGAAGAGATAAAAATTTACCATATCAAAGCCTAATCAACATTAAAAGTAAGACCACCTTCATGTTACTAGAAACCCTAATCAACTAAAAAATTTAGAATTAAAGCATCAACTACCATTCGAAAAGTTAATTTGCTCACCATTTCCAACAATCTGAAGAGTATTTTTAAGAATAACATCATACCTTTAAGCAATATCAAGTCATACTAAAAAAATTTTATAAAGAATAATTGTATTATATTTGGTCTTCAAAAATGTAGATCGCATTAGCCAACTAAAAATATATAAGTATAAAAAAAATTTCAAGCTAGAGAAAGAAAGAAAGTTTTATTTTCTTTAAGAACAGTTATAATGTGTAAGTTATTATCATGTTTGTTAGAGTATAATTCATAATATTAACCAGTTGAGTTCTTTCTATCATTGTTAGAAGATTTCCTTTCTAAGAAACAAGCTTAATATAAATGATATTAGTAAGTAGTTGTAAATAAATTTAATATTAACATCAATATATTTCCTTCATGTATTGTTTTGGATAGCATATTAACAGCTTCAAAAAATTCTTAATATGTCTACTTTTTGACAAAATCATTTTAGTTAATAGATATGATCTTTCTAGCTAATATAACAATTTTATTAGCAAAACTTTTAGTGATGGTTTTACATTTGAAATAAAAATAACAATATGAGATTTTATCACAAATTTAACTTCAAAATTTTTAGTGGGAAGAGAAATAACAATAACATTAATTTTAGTGAGAACCTTGTTAAGAGTCTAAACTGTGTAACTATGGTGTAGCATCTTCAAGAGAGTGTTGATAATAAACAAGTTAGTTGGAAGAATTAAAACACTTTTAATAATTGTGCAAAAGAATTATACAAATATAGGATGTTAATACACTAAGCAATAAACATTATCATCGCTATATGATATAACTCAATATACGCTACTAATAAACATGTTATATCATATGATTTAAGCTATTAAGATCTAGATGTTCTTGAATGTAGTTCAATATGCAAGGTCGTGCATTCAATAAGGAGGTAAACAATTTTCACTATATATATATATATTAAAGTAAGAGATATCTCAATTGCTAAATGAAATAAATTTAGCCTTAAGCAACGATGCTCTTAAAAAAAAGGTAAGATGCAAAACATCACATTTTCATCAATAATGCGAAATTTGGTGTACGCATTAAACGTCTAATAACTTGGAGGCTATAGGGTATTTAAACTTTGATTTTTCTGAATATCAAGAGAATAAACATTTCATATCTAGATACATGTATTTGTTGGTTGAAGGAGTTATCTCTTAAAAGTCTACTAAAAAAACTATTGTATTTTCTTCAACCATGGTCACCAAGTTTATTACTTGTTTTTGAAGCATTCAACATTTGGATATGATTGTGAAACTTTGCCATAAGTTTGCATGTCGTCAATGATATTGAAAGATCATTGAAACTATTATGAATTTCTAATCATCAATTATGAGTTATTTGCTTCAACAATAATTGGAGTATAACCAAGTCAAAATCAATGACATAAAATGTTTAGTTAATTTTTTTTTCATAATATAAAATATTTCATATAATATCTAAGAACTAATTTCATGTTAGTTGACTCCCTTGCTAAAGGTTTAATGGTTAAAGATTTTCATAAGGATATTACTCATACGAGTGTAATTTCTTTTAACACCTTAGTTTAGTGGAAATCAATGTTATTTGTCTTTTTATTTTATTTGGATTATTTGTGTGCTTTTTAGAATCAAAGTTAATGTTTATAATTTTATTCTAAATTTAATTTAGTGCAACATGTATTGTGTCTGAATTCATATCTATATAGATTGAAGATTGAATTAGTTAGAATGTTTAATATCACATCACATGTAATTTACATACCATTTTGTCAAGTAGAGTAAGAATGATGATTATAGTCATAATCATGGTTGATAGTAATGAGTTTAGTGATTCATCATTGTTATATGATGTTAGATGGTTTAATGAGAATCTAAAACTAAATAACAAATATTTGCACACCAATTTTTTTTATATACATTTTGTTGTTGATTAATATAATAGTCAAATTGAAAATCACTGAAAGTTTTATAATCCTAATAATAGACTAACATAAATTACGTATTTTACTAACATTATAGTACTTTTTTACATATGGATTGAATCAATATAAGTTATCTTATATAGTGAATTTTCTACGTACCAACAAAAAGTGATATGATTTGATAAAGAGAAACTAAGGGTGTTCATAGATTAGATTTTTCAAAATTTAGTCTACATACAATCTAAATCCAATAAATATATTGGATTTAAATTCTAAATCCAATTTAATTAATCATATTGATTATATTTGTCTGATCCAATTTAAATTGAATTAAAACTAGATTGAATTCACTTTATTAATTACATTAAATCCAATGTGGGGTCACCCTAATCAAATATGGGATTAACTTAACTCAACTTGTCATTAATCTCAATCAAATGCCAATGTATCAACAAAACCCAACTTATGGACCAAATTGGCCTAATTTGTCATGACCTCTCCTAAGCCTAACTCAACATGGATTTGCCAAACTTGGCTTATTCTAAATTTTTCTCAAACGAGACGCGATCTAGCTTGGTTTATCCTCTACTTAAACCGATTTAGCTTTATCTGGACCTAACTCGATTCGATTTAATATGAACTTAACTCAACTAAGTCTTTATCGAACTGAACACAACGTAGTTTTAATTACGCCAAATTCTATTTTCTTAAATTTAATCAAATTTAATATTTCATTACAAGGTACCTTAACATAAAATTTTCAAAATTCAAATAATACTCAACAAATTCAATTAAATGAATTAAATTTTAAATTCAAAATATAATTCAAATTAAAGATAAATCTATTTAAATAGATTTCGAATAATATAAATTTAAGTAATTATGAATTAGATTTGAAAATTGGGATTGGAAAAAGTAAAATAAGCTTAAAAACAAAATCATTTTGTTTTAGTAATAAATAATAGGTTTGAATTTTTTTCAAATAAATAACCATACATACTAATAGAAAATATAATTCTTTTTTTTTTCTTTTACCAACTTGAATTATATAGGATCTAATTCAAATTGTTGTAAATATAATTCTTAGCAAAAATTTATTTACCACAAATTAATATTTTAATTAATTTTTTTTATTGAAGAAGTTAAGTCTATGAGTTTTTTTTTAAAGTACATTAAAATTTTACTGAATAAATTTAATTTAATAATAGGTAATATTGATCGGAAATATAAAGAAATATTTTTGGGTATATCATAGGCTGCAATTATAGCTTTTGAACATTTTGTTGGAATTCGGAGAATGTCCTTTCTCCCAGAAGAACTATGGCAGCGAATTCTAGAAATTGGAATCGAAAGCAGGGGTCTCAGCTGCCAGGATCTCTGCTGCGTCTCCATCTCATGCCGCCGCCTGCACCGCCTCTCCTCCGAGGATCTTCTTTGGAACCGCCTTCTCTCCGCCGACTATCCCCAAACCCATCCTTCTTCTTCCACTTCTTCTAAATCTCTATATAAATTAAGGTGCGAATTCTGTTCTGTGTTTTCAACACTTCTTAGCTCGCCCTCTTGCTTTTTGTGTGATTTTCTTGTCTGGGTATTTTTAAAGCTCAAATTTTTATTACTTATTTATGAAGTGAGTTTTTGGGTAGTTAGGTTTGAGAGGGACAACGAGTGGAGAATAGCTGCTCGTAGGAGGGCTGTGTTGAGAAAGGAGAGGAGAATAGCTGCTCATAGGAGGGCTGTGTTGAGAAAGGAGAGCCAGATTGTGGAACATTCTAGAAAACTCAGAGAAATTCAGACACTTGTTGCTCAAGAAACCGCCACAGCCACACAAACTGCTCAAGACTTGTCCAATTTGCTTAGGGCCAGGTACTCTACCCACTTAATCTTTCGTCTCACACACACATATCAGAGCCTTTTTTCTTTTATTCATCTGTGTTTTAGTTGAATGCTAATGCCGATCCTATATGGACTCTGTTGTGGGGGCCAAAATTCTTGTTGCGGATTGTTTTTCAACATATTGGTTATGCTATCTTTTTGGTGTTATGTCTGAGTTTTATGTTCTTGTTTATATAACAGAACAGTAATGGGGTGAATTGATTTTTCATTTCCGGGGTAACTAGCTGCAGCTATTGACTAATGTAATTTTTATCCATTGGAAAGTCACCTAAATAAATTACAGTCACCCTTACCTGGCATAGTCGTGGCCTCATTGGAGGCCATAGTTGCTACATCATTGGAGACTCAATTGGAACCTGGATGGTGTTTTGTCTCATAGAGACTACAAATATGGCTTATATGAAGTTTGGATTGTTCTTACCTTACCAACTGATTTTACAAGATTGAGTTAGGCACCTAAACTCATATTCTAAGAGTATGAGCTATATTTTTTGCTCCATGGTGGGTTTGCTGTAGGCTTTATTGCATTTATTAGCTTAGCTAGCTTTGGTGTTGATGGGGGTTTTGTGAGTTTTTTTTTTTTTTTTTTTTTTTTTTTTTTGTAGACAAGCCTTTGTTCCTTTGAATGTGTGGCAACCGGAGGTTGTCCGAATTATGCAAAACCAAATGGTTGAGCAGAGTGCTGTGGCTGCTGAATGTCGGATACACGCTCTTGAGATGGAACTAAATCTTTGTAAGCAACAGATTGAAGGGTTGGAGCTGTTCTATGTAAGTGTTGATTTCCGTATCATATGTAAAGCTTCATCGGGTTGTTACTTACAGAAAATTGTTCCAGAAAGATGAAAAACGCAGGCTTGATACTGCAAAAGAAGAGTTGACGTCTATGAAGTATCACCCTATGGAGCAGCATAAGACCATAAGCCAAAGGGACAGTAAGCATGTCAAGCGGAAGAAGATGAAAATAGGCAATAGCTGTGAGTCTCTAATATGCTAATTCCTCCTAAAATATCTGTATACAAAATCAATTCTATTGCTTGCCCTAAGGATAATATTTCTTTTCCTGCTTTTTTGCTTGCTTGATTCACCTTTTCTACTCTGTTTACTTTTTAAATTCTTTCCTTATAGATTAAATGATTGTCATAGCAATTATGACCAATATCAATAATAATATTGGAATTTTTTTCCTTTCTGGTTTTTATCTTGTTGTTCAGTTTTCTTGCAAAACTAGTATTAAGATTGAGGCATGTTTTCTCCTGATTATGCAGTACGAAAAAGTGAAACAAAACAGGATAGATGAATATTTCTTTTGCAATTTTCTCCAGGGGAGGGACCAAACATTATGGTTCATATTTGTTGCTGTGATTCTGACCAACTGTTTATTGCAAAATTATTTGCTCCCTGTGAAGAAGATTGTAATGAACTTGGATAACAAATGGAATAATAAGTAATTGATGAGAATAGAACACTTTGTATCGTAATATGGAATATGAAAGTTTTCATATAATTGGAAAAATGATAGAGGAATAAACTGTCCATCAATACAAGTAGTGGAAATGCAAAAATAACAGAATTGGCAGAAGAATATCCCAAAAGGGCCAAGAGAGAGAAAGAGACAATTTATATCTTGCACACCCTTCTCCTGTAGCAATACCCCCCCTTTTTTTATAATCACGTAGTGCTCCACACGAAATTCTTCAATGCTGAATTGGCTATTCTTTTCTTGCCACTTTTGCGGTTGCTCTGGTTTTCCTCCCTGCCACTTTTGCAATTGCTCTTGTTTTCCTCCTCTTTGGCATGTGTCCATTGGGTCCCACATCCCCCACTTGCTCACTACCCTCACCATTCATAACATTTCTTTCCCCGTAGGTTGAAGTTACGTACGCAGATTTTCTCAAGTAGCTTTGGAGATATCTAACCCTTCCATTGGATCAGTACTTAAGGTATATGTTGATTCGCTCGTAAGATGACTCTGGATTGTAACGCCTTGAGCAATTGAATGACAAGGCCACATTCATTTGTGAGGAAAGGCAAGGGTAGATATGGTTGTTGATTTCCTCCTTTGAACTCTTTCAATAAAGACATGGAAAATCGGGTGGATCTTTTCTGTAAGTGGCAATGATAATTTGTAAGCAACATGTCCAATTTGTTGCATTACTGGGAAAGGACCAAAATAACAAAGGCCAAGCTTTTAGTTTTTGTGAAGAGCAACTAAATGTTGCTGATACTGTTGGAGTTTCACAAGCACAAGGTCTTCCACTTGGAACTCCACCATGAACTCGTTTATGATCTACATATTTCTTCATTAGATTTTGTGCTTTTGTCAAATTCTTTTGTGGCATCCTTCACATATTAGGAAGATTAGGAGGGTCTCTCTCATAAACTGATTTGAAGGGTGTCATGCCAATGCTAGTTTGGAAGGAAGTATTATACCAGTATTACACAATCTGAAACTATTGGCTTTTGTATCCCATGCAACTTTACAATGGATCATGAACACTTTAGCTACTTGCTTGCTTGAATAATTTGCCTTAAGCATGCAAAAATGTGCATACTTAGAGAGGCGATCAATGACAAACATAATCATGGAGAAGCCATAAGATGGGGAAGGCCAACAGTAAAATTCATGGCCAAGTCTTCCCAAATCTAGTGAGGGATAGGGAGGGGTTGTAAGAGTCCACGGGCAATGTAGTGGAGGATTTGGCTTGTTGGCATATCAAACATTGTTGGACATAAGCTTTAATATCATGGTGCATACCTTACCAGTAAAACTGAGAAGAAATCCGTGCCAAGGTGCGCAATACCCGAGTGGCCACCTATGGGATTGTTGTGGAACTCTTGCAAGATAGTTTTAATCAAGGGATGCTAGTATGGTACCCCAAGTCTGTGCAGAACAACAATTGATTATGAATGGAATAATGAGGACTTGAGGGTGCTAGCGTTACAAAGTCTTATAATATCACAGAGTTTTGAATCAGAAGCAACTGCATCACGCAGGTTTGTGATGAGATCCCACTTAAGCTGAGAAAAAGCCTTGAAATAGGATCTTGACAAGGCATCTGCAACTAGGTTCTCCGTGCTAGGCTTATACTCGATGGTAAAATCATACGTTAATAACTTGTGTAGCCAAGCTTGTTGTTCTGGAGTATGAATGGCTTGTTCCATGATACATTTTAAGCTTTTTTGATTGGTGCGTATGACGAACTTATGTCCAAGTAGTGTCGAAATTTCGCTATAGCCTTGGTGATTGCATGGAATTCTCATGTATAGGCAGATTGCTTCTGCATTTGTGGTGACAATTTTTGGAGAAGAAGGCAATTGGGTGTTGGGATTGACTAAGAACGACACCGATGCCTGTCCCTGATGCATTAGTTTCCAATATGAATGGATTGGAGAAGTTAAAGAATGCCAAAACAAGAGCCTTGGTGACGACTGTCTTGAGGTTATCAAAAGCAAGATTGGCTTGAGAATCCCAATGGAAATTAAACTTTTTCAGCAAATTGGTTTAGGGAACAACTATGGAAGCATAGCCCTTTATTAATTGACAATAGTACCCAATCAATTTCAAAAATCCATGTAATTGCTTCACTGATGTTGGGATTTGCCAATCCAAAATTGTCTTCACCTTATTGTGGTCCATCGAGACATCCTTACTTGAGACAATTTGACCAAGGTATTCCACCTTATGTATACTAAAATGACACTTGACAATTTGGCAAATAGATGGTGTTATTGTAAAATTCGAAGTATAGCTTCCAAGTGGTGTAAATGAAGTGGCCAAGATGCACTATAGATCAATATATCATCAAAAAGTACTAACATCGATTTTCTCAACAAACTTTGGAAAACAAAATTCATTAAGCTTTGGAAGGTAGCAGGGGCATTGGTGAGCCCAAAGGGCATAACAAGCCATTCGTAATGGCCTTGATGAGTTCGAAAAGCTGTTTTGAATCTATCCTTTGGTGCCACCAAAATTTGATAATAGCTTGAGCGAAGATCAAGCTTGGAGAAATATTGAGCACCCCAAGTTCATCCAATAATTCATCGTTAGGGATGGGAAAGCTATCCTTAACGGTGACCATGTTTAGAGCCCTGTAATCGGTACAAAACTGCCATGTGCCATCTTTTTTCTTGACTAAGAGTATTGATGAAGATAATGGGCTATTGGTAGGAGAAATAATGCCTTCATTAACATCTCAACAACCATGTGCTCAATCTGCACCTTATGGCCATGTGGATACCGGTAAGGTCGAACTTTCACAGGATTAGTACCTGACAACAAGGGAATCTAGTGATTATGAGACCTATCCGGTGATAAGCCAAAAGGTTTGTCAAAAATAGATTTGTAATTATATAGAAGTGCTAAATCTGGGTGTAAGTCAGCCGGGAAGTTAACCCCTTGATCCTGTGGCATCTCGAGAACTTGAAGTTGTAATGTATAGCATTTAGCAAGAACATGTGTGTGAAACATTCTCTATATGTGATGGAATTGCGTTGGGGTTGGAATCGTAGAGTTATCACCATGGAGAATAATAAAATCACCATTCAAGTAAAATTTCAGAGTCAAAACACTATAATCTAAAATATGGGACCTAATGTCGCCCGCTAGGATGCGCCTAAAACCAAATCTGTGCCAAAAACCGGTAATAAATACACTGGAAGAGTAAGTGTACAGCCCTGTACTGCCACCTTGAGTTCTCAAATCAGTCCTTCAACGTCAACGAGTTTCCATTGCCCACCATAACTGGAAAACTAGAAATGGGTTCAATAAGTAATTTCAAGTAATTTGCAAGACGTGGTTGTAGAAAATTATCAGAATTGCCATCGTCTAACAAAATCTGAATAGAAAAACCTTGAATAGAGCCCTGGAATTGCATTGTACCCACTGCGTGAAAGCCTTTAAAGGTGTTGAAGGAGAGATGATGGTCGAAAAGAGGGTTAGTGTTGGTATTAGTAAGTTGTGGGTACGGGTTGGTTTATCCGGAGGTCCCTCGGCCTTCTCATATTAGAGCAATAGGTATTGTTTATTAGGACATCTATGGGTTGGGGTGAAATTGTCATCGCAAGTTTAATACAACCTTTTCTCTACGACTTTGCATTCCAACCGGGGTGATGTTTTTGACAGTGGATGGTTTGAAAGGTTGGCTAAATGGTTTCATGTTTGGTGGGGTTAATAGGGGTGGTAAGGCATTTGGTTTCAATTGTTGGCTTGAGGTTTGTTTTGTGTTGAAGGGTTTGGGGTAGCTAGATGAAAAGTAAGGTTTCGGGTGAGGAGTGTATTTTTTTTCAAAAAGTTTGGCTAAAGACACAACTTTAAGTACAAAATTAGGTGACTGAGCCAACACATCTCTTCTAATTTCAAGTTTGAGGCCACTCAAGAAACAATCTAATATGGCGTCAACTGGAAGTCTTGTAACACAATTAGCCAAAGTAGTGAACTCTACATAATAATCATTGACAGCCCAATTGTGATAGTTTAAATAGAGCTGAGCGTGGACATGCATAAGGAGAAGGACCAAATTCGAGTTTTAATGCCTTAGTAAAAGCTTCCCAGGAAAGGGTTGTTGTTTTGCGTCACCTAAAACCAAGGTACAACATCCTTCTCCAAATGAATCACAACAATAGTGAAGCTTGGAGCTTGGGTGGAGTAATACTCAAAAAAGTGTTCAGCCTTAAAAATCCAATGCAGCACATTTGTACCGTCAAATTTAGGAAAATGTCAAATTTAGGAAAATCAAGCTTAATATTCCTTACCTGAAATGGTGGATTGCTTTTGGAGTTTGAACCACCAGGGTTATTCTGTGGGAAACGTCAAGGATTTTCTTTACGTTGGCCTCAAATTAAGGCGTGTGTTTTCGGCCATGGTGGCGAGGAAAGAACCAAAATGTAATGAACTTTGATAACAAATGAAATAATAAGGAATTGGTGGGAGTATAATACTCTAAGTCGTAATATGGAATATGAAACTTTTCATATAATTGAAAAAATGATAGAGTAATAAACTGAAAATCTGTACAAGTAGTGGAAATGCAAAAATACCAGAATTGGCAAAAGAATATCCCAAAAGGGCCAAGAGAGAGAAGGAGACAATTCATATCCTGCACACCCTTCTCCTGTAGCAATGCCCCTTTTTTTATAATCACGTAATCATTCAGTGCGGAAATGGCTCTTTTCCAGTCACTTTTGCAGTTGCTGTTGTTTTCCTCCCTCTTTGCCATGTGACCATTAGGTCCCACGTCCCCCACATGCTCACTACCCACACCATTCGTAACAAAGATTTGCAAATTTGTGTTAGTAATGTTCTTGGCTTGCATAAGTTCTCACATATTATGACTTTTGTATCTTGTACTTGTAAAAGATGTGATTTCTCAATGTGGTAGTAGCAAATCCAGGACCTTGGACCATTGGGGACAATATATTTTAAAAAATAAATGTAGTAGTATTGACTATTATAATCATCGTCATCATCATGGAATGGATAAATTGACACGGAATGGAATGTCTAGGTAAATAAAGTGAAAAGTACTCAGTTAAAAATGGAACCGAATGAATGAACGAAACTTGATAGCAAAAGAAAATTTGACGTCAGAATGGAAATTGGGGATGGGGGTTTTAAATATATAAAAAATGAGGGGCTAAAGTATAAAATTTCAGTTATATACAGAGTGAATGCACCCCATCAATTTAACATAGGTCCTCGACTGATTGTGACTCTGAGGCTTAGGTGTCACAATAAATTTCAGATACAGATCAGCAAAGGGGAATGTTTTATATCTATAATATAAATCTGATGCTGGTGTAACAATTTATACTTTCTATACTTTCCATACTGACGCATATCTACAGAATTTGCTTTTGGTAAAAACACAGGCATTGTTTGATCCATGTACCTGATCACAAATGATGAGAAAAAGCTTTGGTTAATCTTTATTCATTGACAATTATAGATTCTTATGTAACTAGTTGTTAACCAAACATTGGTTTCTTGTTTGTGTGCTTTCTACATTGGAACATGAAGAACTTGCACTGTCTATCTTTCATTTTGTGCTAATAATTATATTTTTGGGCAGGAAAACATTGCATCGGTTGAGGTGTTGATGAAATTTGCTCATCCTTCTTCCATTGAAACTTGGAAATTGTTCCGTCCATGAAGACTGACTGTGCAAATTCTGTGATTACTGTACGGAGAATGTATTAGCAATACGTAGTGAAAGCCTGAGGGTATCAAAGTTAAATCATTATGTGTAACTTGAGTTCAGATGACCCCTTGTTCATTCGATTGTAGCCTTTTGACTTGTGGAAACCTTTTAAGTTTGAGGAAAGCTTGATCAAAGGATGGAGTGTATCATATGCAGATCAATAAGTACTATTAATGAAGTATCTAAATTTAAAAAATAAAATTATAAGGGCTTCACGTGTGGTACCATTATTCTTTAGTTAGATGAATTACCCAATTACAGCCATTTGTGAATGTTTTAGTTATTTTCTTCTGGTTTTTGAGTTATATCATTTCTGTTCAGTTGATGCATGCTCCTTGAAGCCAAAATTCCTTAAAAGAAAACGTTACTGTTATGGGTAGGCTTAGAAAACAGTGGTATAAATAATTGGAAACTGGGTTGTGTGGTGGTAATTTGGCAAACATTTTACCGACCTATTTGGTGAATTTGGATTTTCTGTTAGGTTTTTTGTGTTAATTTTCTGTTATGTCTTCAAAATACATTGATGGATTTTGATGTTTCAAAATATATTAATATTTTTTTAAAGTATCAACATTTTTGAAAGTTGGTACTTATTATGAAAAAAAAATTTAAACTAAAACTAGTAGAAATATCATTAAATCATATATAAAAGTTAGTACTTATTATAAAAGTGTTTACTTCAATCTCAAAGTTAGCACAATGATTGTCTTCATAATAAATCTGAGAAACCGTAGTGTTTATATTATAACAACTTTTAATTAGAAACCCAAGAAATAATTTGAGGAAATTAAAATTTTGATGAATTAAGATAAATCTAACAACAATTCATATAAATTTTTATTGACAATACAGTAGTCATAAGCTCCGCATAAAAGGATTTATTAATTCTAAGGTAAGAAAACAAATGTTAATGAGAATTCGTTGAAAATATCTCCATAAGCAATATGATTAAGGCCTCTTTAACAAGTCCATCAGTGTTTCATTTTCATCAATATTAGGCATTTTCCAAAGGATTCGGAAAAATCTACTTGCTTTAAATTTTTTTTTATCATAGAATTTTAAAATAGTAAAGTTAATAATATCATTATTCATATTTTTCCAAAAAGAATTACATGACATCTAAATGCACCATTGAATTGTGTGTATGGCCAAATCCAAGTTTAGACTTTGCTAAACATGCCATGATTTCGTAGCTTATGTTATTTCTTGCATAAAGAACACATGTAACACATTAATTCCTATAAATCGAATCTTCTTATCTGAGAGAATTTTATTACGTAAAATTTTTCAATGAACAAGAGTCTTGGAAAGGAGAACGAAATTCTCCTAAATCAAACTTCACTTAGAAAAAATAGGAGAAATGTAAAAGAAACTTTTAGTCACTTTCTCACTAAGATTACCATAATTATTCAAGGTCTAGTTAGGAAGGTCATAAGAACCACATTTTGAATATTGTTAAAACCCAAAATGGTTACCAAAGAGAATGAAAGAGATAAAAGAATTAACTTTAGAAGTAAGACAACCCTTCTTATTACTAGAAATCCTCGTTAACTCAGAAATTTAGAATTAAAGCACCAACAATCATTTCAAAAGTTAATTTGCTCACCATTTCCAACAATATAAAGAGTATTTTTAAAAATAATATCATACTATCAAGCAATACCAAGTCATACTAAAGAAGATTATAAAGAACAAATGTATTATATTTGGTCTTTAGAATCTAGATCGCATTAGTCCAACTAAAAAACATGAGTATAAAAAAAATCTCAAGCTAGACAAAGTAAATAAGTTTTATTTTCTTTGAAAATATTCATAACGTGTAAGTCATCATCATGTTTGTTAGAGTATAATTCATAGTATTAACTAGTTGAGTTCTTTCTGTCATTTTTAGAAGATTTCCTTTTTAAGAAGCAAGCTTAATATGAATGATATCATAAACGGTTGTAAATAAGTTTAATATTGACCGATAGATTTTCTTCATGCACTGTTTAGGATAGTATATTAATGACTTCAAAAAATTCTTAATATGTATAATTTTGGCAAAATCATTTTAGTAAAGGAGGAGATATCTCAATTGCTAAATGAAATAAATTTAGCCTTAGACAATGATGCCCTTGAAAACTGTAAGATGCAAAACATTACATTTTCACCAGTAATGTAAAATATGGTGTACGCATTAAACATCTAACTTTTTGGAGGCTATATGGTATTTCAACTTTGATTTTTTTTGAATGTTAAGAGAATAAACGCTTCATATCTAGATGCATGTATTTATTGGTGTGAGGAGTTATCTCTTCAAAGTTTACTAAACAAACTATTGTATTTTCTTCAACCATAGCCACCAAGTTTATTACTTGTTTTGAAGCATCTAACATTGGGATATGATTGTGAAAGTTTGTCATAAGTTTGCATGTGGTAAACGATATTGAAAGATCATTGAAACTCTATTGTGAATTTATGATAATCAATTGAGTTATTTGCTTCAACAATAATAAGAGTATAACCATGTCAAAATCAATGACATTAAATGTCTAGTTAAGAAAAAGTTTCATAATATAAAGTATTTCATATAATATATAAGAACTAATTTCATGCTAGTTGACTCCATTACTAAAGGTTTAATAGTTAAAGTTTTTCATGAGGATACTACTCATACAAGTGTAATTTCTTTTAACTCCTTAGTTTAGTGGAAGTCCATGTTATTTGTCTTTTTTTTTTTATTTGGATTATTTGTGTGCTTTTTAGAATCGAAGTTGATGTTTATAATTTTATTCTAAATTTAATTTAGTGCAACATGTATTGTGTCTCGATTCATATCTACATAGAATGAAGATTGAATTAGTTAGAATGTTTAGCATCACATTATATGTAATTTTGATATCATTTTGTGAAGTATGAGTGAGAATGGTGATCATAGTCATAATCATGGTTGATAGTGATGAGTTCAATGATTCATGATTGTTTTATAATATTAGATGGTTTAATGAGAATCTAAAACTAAATAACACATATTTGCACACCAGTTTATTTTATATACATGTTGTTGATTAATATAATAGCTAAATTGAAAATTACTGAAAGTTTTATAGTCCTAATAATAGACTAATGTAAACTACGTATTTTACTAACATTATAGTACTTTTTTTTATCAATATAAGTTGTCTTATATAGTGAATTTGGTAAGGAGAAACTAGGGGTGTTCATAGATTAGATTTTTCAAAATTTAGTCACATACAATGTAAATCCAATAAATATATTGGATTTAAATTCTAAATTCAATTTAACTAATCATATTGATTATATTTGTCTAATCCAATTTAAATTGAATTAAATCTAGATTAAATTCACTTGTTAATTACATTAAATGTGGGGTCATCCTAATCAAATCGATATGGGATCAACCTAACTCAACTTGTCATTAATCTCGATCAGATGTAGGTCCAATGTATCAACAAAATCCAACTTGGATTGGACCGAACTGGCCTAATCCGTCATGACCTTTCCTAAGCCTTACTCAACTTGGATTTGCCAAACTTGTCTCAATCTACATTTTTCTTAAACGAGGCGCAGGCTAACTTGGTTCATTTTCTACTTAGGCCAATTTAGCTTTACTTGGACCTAGCTCGATTCACCTCATTATGAACCTGACTAAACTAAGTTTTTATTGGACTAGACCCAATGTGGTCTTGATTAAGCCCAATTCTACTTTCTTATATCTAGTCCGACCAAACATTTCGTGACTTGAAATGAAGTAGAGGTACCTTGATATATGATTTTTAAAATTCAAAATAATACCCAACAAATTCAATTAAATGGATTAAACTTAAAGTCCCACAATATGAATTTGGATTTGAGATAAATCCATTTAAATAGACTTAGAGTAATATAAATTTGAATAATTATGAATTAGATTTGAAAATTTGGATTAGGAAAAATAAAGTAGGCTTAAAAACAAAATTATTTTGTTTTAGTGATAAATAATAGGTTTGATTTTTTTTCAAATAAATAACCATAATATAGTAAAAAGAACTCACGTAATATAAAATCATTGTGAGGACTTAGAAAATAATTAGGAATAGTAGCAAGTTATAAAAATAACGCTAAATTATTTTATTATTTAAAAGTCAAATCATAAACAAAATTTTTTATTAACTAAATTTTATTTTATAAGAACCACTATCTTCATAAAAATCTTTGTATGCCTTTTCTCTAGTCCTTTAAACTTCATCCTTCATATGTTTAAAGATGAAAGTACGCCATAGGGCTCCTGGCCTTGAGGTTTACAATCGTATCTAATAAGAATCTTGAACAGATTAAGTTCATCTTTTGCTCTACCTTTGAGTTTTGCTAGTAAATTTGTTGCATATGGGTACGAAGGAGTTTGAATATGATGTTAAAGGGCTCAAAGTGAATCTTTGTTCGGTTAGAATGGTAAGGGTGTGCTCTGATCGTTGACCAGATTTTCTATAAACAGGTAGAGCAACCTATGTGAGATAGAGTTTGTGTGAAACACTTTTTGAGTTTAGGAGTGTGTAACTAGGTAAGGGAAGCTAGTAAATTATAATAAATCTAATTGAATTTGATTAGTTGTGACAAAGCATGGTTTGATTGATATGATAAGTATGTAATTCTCATTTCGATGTGAAGAGATTAATTGTATTGTCTAATTTGGTAGTTGGCTTTTTAAAATGTTTAGTTAAAGTATTTGAATTTTAAGTTGATGTGTTGGAAAGTATATAGATATTTTTGAAATGTGAATGTTGGGACTTGAGTTATAATGCTATCAAATCGGTTGATTAACACTATTTGAGAATGCTTAAACAAAATTATACCTATTAAATGCTTGAGAAGAATAGAAATAACTCATATGCAAATGAACCCAATCTAATATGCATTATTAAACTACGATATTTTGATATGATTGGTGATTTGAGATAGTGATTAAGTTGGTTTGAATTGAAAAAGTTGTTTGTGGAACTAATTTAATTTTGTTAGGATTATTCAATTTGATTTATCTGGGGATTTTTTTTAACCAAACAAGGTGTTTTAAAGTAAGAAAAAGCTAGAATTTCCTAGATATGCAAGTTGGATAACCTGTTTTAGTCAAATCAAAAGTTAAGAATACTGATACAACGTTAGGAACCACTCTTAAAACTCAAGTCAATAAGCTTCAAAGGTCCAAAGTGTTGGGTGCCTTTTTCAAAGTGTTGAATGTCCTTTTTAAAGGTTTAATGGTCTAGGGTGTCAAGTGTTACCTTGTACTGTTGGATGCTCACTTACTATTGAGCTACAATATCCAACTTACATAGAGAAAGATATCTAATTATGAGAGTCGAGAGAGGTTCCTATACCGAGATTTGGTGTGAAAGGGAACCATTCTAGTGAGCTATAGGACTTAACCCTATCATAACGATGGGAGCATATGTCCTATATTAAGGGTGGAGTATACCCTAGGTGGTAATTACCAAAATCTATTGAGTGTTCACATGACAGGTACAAAATCTCCGTGTCTGCTCAATTCATGTATCTTCCGAAAATAGAGTCAAATGTCTAAGTCTTTGAGAGTTTGTGAGTTGTGATTTCATATATATGTACGTGAGGACATGTTTTGTGTAGACATTTGATTGTTTTTGTTCTATGTGATTGGCTAGTTAAGATGATAATAAAATTTTAATGTGTATGGTATCTTATAATTATACTAAGCGATCATATTATCTGTTATATTGTAGTTTGTCTATCTTCAATAATCATATATTACACATGAATATAACATAATACATGTGAGTAAGTATGTGAAACAATAAAACTGTTGATGGTCTTTCTAAAAATAATATTATTATTTTAGGTATATATTTTTTATATTATATAAATCTTCTTAGTTGGTGAAATATTAATTATTTTTAAAATATTTAATTTTAATTTTCTTATGAAAGATTTGTAAATATATTTTATATATTATAATAATATAGATGAATAAAATACTTAGGGTTTTACAATCATGATCATGTTAAATGTAGAATAGAATAATCTTTTCCATTTTTCATTTAATTCGCTAATAAGGCTTATTTTACATCTTGTAGGTGAAATAGGATAATCACGTAATAAAGTTTCGTATATACAATACATTTAATGGCGATTTGAACTTTAAATTACGTAATCCTTTCACATCAACAGTGAACGGTGCGACCTATTTGGACATAAATTTCTTTAGAAAAGTTTTAAGTTGAAACTTTGAAAGTGAGATCAGTTGCTTTCTAATTAATTAATGTTTTCTATGGACAGATCCAAAACGTGAGAAGTATATGTGATCAGTATCACTCTGCTCAGTTCTGTGCTTCTCTCTCTCTCTCTCTCTCTCTCTCTCTTTCATTTTATACACACTTTTTATTTATATAACTTTTCTTTAAATTACACGTTACCTTGGTCATTATTTTTTGATACTCAAATATTCATTGTTTGAAATTATTCACGTGAAAATTAAGAGTTGGATATTGTTTTTTCAAACCCATAAGATTTTATATATTTTACATTGATTATAAATAATGTTAACTTAAAATATATAGACAAAATTAATTATTATATTACAAGTTCGTTTTATAAGTAAGTTTCATCTAAACTCATTTTTAATATAATATTAAAGTTTATTAAACTTATTATCAATTTTTGTTAATGGACAAATAGTTAGTTCATGTATGATATATATATGTTTCATAAATCAATTTATAATGTGTAAATGGGATAATTTTTATCATAGAAGTCAAATTTGTAAGAGTAAATTAATTTTTAACCTACTTTTTTTTTAAATTAATTAGAGTTCAACTGATTAGTAATAGTATTTGTTCTTATAGAACTAAATGTATATTCTCTAAATAGTCCAAACGTTTTAAGTCTTTAACTTCAAGGGTGCTAATCCTTTTTAAGGTTATTTGTTCTCTCTAAGCTGGATAGGGATTATGTCTCCAGAAGACATTCCAACACTCAAGTCAACCAAATACCTTAGCGAACAATAAATACGATAATTAACGAATATAATTAACATACCTCATAAAATGCGTTATTTATACTACTGTTCATGGATCCTTACCTGGAAGTGTTTGGGCCACATGATTCAATTACCTATTAATCTTGAATTATCATAATTAATTGTTGAAGACTATGACTAGTAGGAGGTTGGCATGATGTCGTCCTAGTTGAATCTGGCATCTATAAGATGAACTTCGTAGTGATTGTCCTACACAAGATAAAGATACATATATAGCAAATCTACTTATCTTTAATGTTTTTATCTTTTTAGGATTCTTGTCTTTTGTTATCACTTTATTTTTGAGAGTCTTTTAGTATTTTACTTTTTTTGAGGTTTGTTTCTACATAAGTTTTATATTACTGTTTCCTAGGGAAAGATCATTCCCTGAATGTCTTTCATGTTACCTACTTCTGATATGATTTTGTGTTGGAAGTCTCACATCTACTAGAGATAAGGTCAATTCATAGTTTATAAGTGGGTGCAAACCTCACCCTACAAGCCGGTTTTGTGGGGTTGAGTTAGGCTTAAAGTCCACTTCTAACATGGAATCAGAGCCATGGTTAGAACCTATCCTAGCGATATTTGTTGTTTGTTGGACATATTGTTCCACCCGCTATTGGGCTGCTATTCGGACCATCCATTAAAAATGTCTAATCCCACGCTCGAGATGTATATACCTCGGCATGAGGGATGTGTGTTGGAAGTCCCACATTGATTAGAGATAAGGCCAATTCATAGTTTATAAGTGGGTGCAAACCTCACCTTACAAGCCGATTTTGTGGGGTTGAGTTAGACTTAAAGTTCACTTCTAACATTTTGATGTACAATCAAGTTTTGAACGTTGAACATTTAATGTCATTTAATGCTTACTCAAAATGACAAAATGTTTTTTGAATTTCTACCATTAAGTAGCATTTTGCAATTAAGTTCTTTTCTGAAGATACCAAGTGAGTGTGTGTGTGTGTGTATATATATATATATATATACACACACACATCATAAGATGAGGTACTTGTTAAGCATATGATACCGTTTAGTTAAGTAAACACTTATTTAGCTTTTGTCTCTTGTTAGACAGATAGCGTTTAACTTGCTTAAGTTTTTTTTCATATTTTAATTATTATGTCTTTTAATATGTTTTTTCAGAGACATTGTCTTGACTTGTTTTGTTTTCGAGAGAAGTTGAATACATATTCCAGGTATTATAAGCATTGATCGTTTAATGCAATATTGCTTAGATGCTTTAGGCATAACAGTGTTTAGACATGCGTTTGGGTGTTTTAGTCTAGATGTTTTCCTATTTCCTAAGACCTAAGCGTTTACCTAAGATTTTCTATGTTGTGTTTTGTGTTTCAGGTTCTAAGTTTTTTGTTTTCATTCTAAGTTATTTTTTGATTATTATCCTAAGTTGTTTTCTTGTTTTCCGAAGTCTTGAGTTGTTTGTCTTTGGTTTATGTCTTAAGTTTTCTTAGTATGATTTTTCATTGTTTAATTCTTTCTCCTAGATGATCATCTACAACTTTTGGATATGTTCTTTCTGGTTAGAGTTCTATCCTACTATTTTAGACCTTTTGTTTTCTACTCTATTTCCTGAATAGAGTTAAATTCATTTCCTTTTTTTGGCTCATGGCTTTGTGTTCTTTTATCCTAATCTATGGTTTTCTAATCTCGTATTTCTTTTATCTTAGAGTTGGTTTTCTAGGATGCTCTACCTCAGTGTTTTGATGATTTGTCTTCTATCTTAAGAGTTGTCTTGGGATTTTTCTATCCCAGTGGCTAACTGAAGGTTGGTTTCCTAGTTTAGGTTTGGGGTTTTCTAACTTAGTGTTTTTTATCCTAGTTCCTACTTGAAGTTTGGCTTCCTAATTCGGGTTTGGGGTTTTCTAACTTATTGTTGTTTGTTTTCTTAGCCTAGATGTTTTATCGTATTTGGTTTGCTAAGTGTTTTTCTAGTTTGGAGTTAGCTTTCGATACATAAAGACTTCTTCGTTAGTTTTCCATACACAAAGACTTCTTTGTTTCATGTTATTTAGTTAAACTTCAAAACCAAGGTTTTTATTAGATGAAGTTGTCTTATCCTGACAGATACAAGAAACCAATTGTGAGAGATAGGATAATCTTCGAGACTTAGGTCTACTCCACCCATCTCTTTGGTACACTGATCTTGAACAAGAACAAAATTATTAGCAAAAAGAAAGAGTGAGTTTTGGTGGAGTGAGCTTGCTTATGAAGTTAAAAGGATAGTCAGGAATATAAAGCACAATCTGCCAGGTTGGAGTATGATCGACTGGGTTGGAGCAGTGAATGAAGCAAAGTGGTCGTTAGAGGAAGCTAGTTTTAATCGCAATGATCACCGAAGGAAAATGATTATTGATGAAAGAGAAAAGGGTCATATAGTGGCCGCATGTACTGTTCACCGAGAATAAAAATAGAGAGAAATCAAATCTAAAACCTAAACTACTAATACCATATAGAATTGTATATGTTATGAATAAATTGTATGCCTAGACAATACGACATGTATTTATAAGATAATACATAATCAATTATATGTTAAAGACTTGCAAAGACTTTCGTGATGTTGATTGTTAGTAGTCGACCTTTAATGTTCCTTTTACTAGTCTTGATATCGATACTCAGTTTTTATTTGCAAAATAAAAAATTATATTTTTTAGTTACAAGTATAATTTTCTTTATCAAATTGTTAATTGTTATTAACGTGAATATTTTAAAATAATATTTTGAAATGCAATTTTATACCTATGAAAAAAAAAACTCACTAAAATAATATTTAAAATATTGATATTTATATGCATGTCTCTAGTTAGAAAAAAATATAAGTACTAGAAAGAATAATGAATAATTTTATTCTTTGACTTGCAAACCTTAACAAAAGTCATATACATAAAGTACATATATTGTGATGATTTTGTAAATTTAATGTGATTTGTTTGTAATATTAGGAGTAGGGTGTGGGTACCATGCTAGTATTTACCTAATCGGTCCAGAAGAAGGGTTTGCGTGTATGACCAGTTTAGATAAACGTTATCACTTACCATCATAAGCAAATTTTGCTTTCACAATTAATTAATATCCACTATTATTCTTTAACATTATTCTGTGATGATAAAGATAAACCAATAGGTTGTACCATCTGCAAGACTCAGAGATTGAAAAAGAAACCAAAGGAGAAAAGGAAGTAAAAAACAACACACATTTATTACTACCTTTAACTAAGTAAAGAAATATTTAAGTCCTCTTAATCTAGCACTTTCTCTACAACCATGGAAGGAGACATGTAGGGCAAAAATTTATGACCAAAATAATAGTAATAATAATAATAGCTATTATTATTATTATTATTATATTATTATTATTATTATTATTATTATTCAAGAGCAAATCTTTTAACCCTTTGGTATTGTGTCAGAAAGGGAGCAATTAAATAAAGAATAGATGGATTCTACTATTTATTTTATCACTAATTTTAGATAAAAAGAGAGAGAATTGATTTTGTTTTATTAAAATGCTAATGATCATTGACAAAAGACAATAAAAATAAGTTCCATTTTTTAAAGAAGATAAAATAAAGTAAAAATAATTAAAAAAATTAGTAAAATTCATTATATCAATCCTTTTTGTATGGTTTTTTTCTTTATTTTCTTTTTTTCTACCAAAACATCTTTAATTTTATCATTTTTATATAATTTCACTTATTTATTTTACTTTCTTCGCAATATATCCCACCTAAAAAACACAAATATTTCTATCTCTGAAAAAAAAATCATTATAGAGTAAAATTTACGTCATATTGATAATATATATATATATATATATATATATATATATATATATATATATATATATATATATATATATAGACACACGGATCTTAAAGGTCATCTATTTCACATCACCAAAATGTTTATACATTTATTTTGGTAAAATATTTTCTGAAAATTTGATTTATATCTATATACTAGAGATATATAGATAGATAAATAATAAGAGATGATTAGCATAATATAAAAATAATTAATAAATGTGTGATAATGATAAATGTAGTGAATTTAGTTAGTGGTAATTTGTCACAATAGAAAAATAGTGATAAAGTGATGAGAATGATAATTATAATAATTGCTAAAAAAATCAAAGAGAATAAAATTTACCAACCTCAATAAATCTTCACACATATAGTTGTTGAACATACATACGAAACTTAAACTTTTACTTATATTACTTTTTCATTACATCAGAAAAATTATTTTTATGATAATGATAATAAAAAAATGATTAATATATCAATTTAACTAAAAATATCTGCACATATAAGTAATTATATATTTTCCTATTTATTAATTGAATGAATATCACATAATACTAACTTTTCTTTCTTTGTTGACAATATGCAAGTGATGTCAATGTTGGTGTGGTTTTTTCTGGAAAGCCTAAGATGCTAATGGGGTGATCGACACGTACAAAATGTCTTGGTAAGCAAAACTTGGCTAAACCTAAAACTGACACACATGTTACATTTTTTTTTTGTTGATATGGATTTTGAGGTTTATTGGTTATGATATTTTTTATTCTGTACGTATTTACTGCCTTTGTTCCTTTATACTGGTTAATTAAAAATTAATCTTAATTAGCCACTTAGTTATCTCAACTTTTTGATTCTTTACTAGTTAAAACAACTATATATATATATATATATATATATATATATATATATATATATATATATATATATATATATAAAATACAACTATACGAAATTTAGTATTATACCGAAGCACAAATGGACCCAAAATTCATTGTAGACGTAAATGAAAAGGGGACATGCATTAAAACTATGTTTAGATATTTTTAATACTATGTTTTTGTAATGCCCATGAAAAGGAAAGTAGTGAGAGAGAGCGAGAAAAAAAATACAACAACCATCTTGCCTTATTATTTTATAACTTGGATTTTTAAGATAAGAAATGTTGATGAAAATCATTTTTAACCGATA
Organism: Vigna angularis; assembly: GCF_016808095.1. Classification (NCBI taxonomy): domain Eukaryota; kingdom Viridiplantae; phylum Streptophyta; class Magnoliopsida; order Fabales; family Fabaceae; genus Vigna; species Vigna angularis. The sequence continues at coordinate 35,439,575 of NC_068971.1, read as the reverse complement.
CACTAAGTAATTTATCACAATAAACTACGATAAGTCTAAACCCATCACTATTTCATAAATTAATTTTGTAATTTATACTCACGTACAAATAATGATAGACAAAAAAAAATATCATGCATGCTATAGATGGAAATCATCTTGGCCTAATAAACATTAACATCGTCACCTTAATGTGATAGAAACTAGTGAATCGTATCTTATTAGAGTATTAATCACATGACAAGACTATTAGCACACTTAATTAATCTAATCTAAGCATATTTGAGTAAGATGTTATAAGTACATTAAGTTCATAGTAGATGTTATTGGCTAATATTGTTTCTATTTATTATATTTGTTTTTATCACCAAAAAGAAATATAAGGAGATTTTGATCAAAGAAGAAAAAGTTTTGTCGAAAATAGAAAATATAGAAAATTTTTGTAGAGAGAGATAGAAATATTTGTAAAGATTAAAAGAGATTGAAAGTAGATGACATTGGATAGAAAGTGAAATAGGAGTAGGAGGATGGGAAGATTGGGTTACGTACACGAAGGTCAATTGTTTGTGGGGTACGTCTTTGATTAACACATTCAAACTCATCGGTGGAAGAGGATGGAACCCTTCAAGCCTCCTCTTTAATGCTTTTTACTCCCAGGACCGACCTCTCCTCTTTATTTTATTCATCATTTCTTCAAATATATATTAAAGCCTTTCAACCATTCCAAAATACTTGCTTAGTCTTTCATTTCCAAATTAATGATCCTTATGACTTTTCCTTATCCAATACTACCACTACACTTTCTATCTAACTCTTAACTTAATTTCAAAATTATCTTAACCGTTTTTGTCTTTTATATCATTCTTTCACTTGTCCTTTTCTCTCCTTCAAACCCTTCCTTCTTTCTTCTCTTTCCTTTCCATATTTTCACTACAAAAGTTTTTATTTTTTGAGTTTTTAGGGGTGAGACAATGTTTATATATAAGGAAGAAAACTTATTTATTTTAAGATTTTAGATTGAATGTGGTGTTAGTTATTTATATAGATTTAACTTGTATTTTATTGGTGTAGTATTTTTAAATGAATCTTCTTGAAAGAATTATTAATAATATTAGATCTAAATAATTTTCTTGATGATCGGTTTAGATGAATTTAATATAATTTATGTACCAAAAGTCTTTCTTAATAAAAATTCAAGCAAGCATGTTTCATTATATAATAAATGACGAAACAAGTAAATATTATTAATTAATAAAGTACTCAATGATTGAATTATTAAGATAAATCAGATATAATATAAATGTGAGAATTAAACTTATACTTAATAACGTAACATTGTTTGTTTCACATGTAAATAATTGTTTATGCTATTTAATAATTTTATTTATTTTTAACACTACAAAAATTGTTCTATGTAGACAATCAATGGCATAAAGCCTACTACTACCTTCATACTCTAGTAAACAAATTCACGCGGTAATTAATTGAAGATGATAGATAATGGAAGGAGTTATTGTGAATTGAATAAGCATAAGCAAACTATCTAAAGGGATAATAATAGGTAATTAATTATTGTGAATGAAAGAAGTGAAATGATTGAAACTTGGAACAGATCATAAGTAAAAACCAAAGCATGTAATGAAGAAGTTTATTTCACCCATAGCGATACATTGATGTGTTCCATTGCCTATATAAGGAAGTTGAAAAATTTAGTGGAGTTAATTAGGATACTGAATTAGGCTCTATGGCATACATATTTTTTTAACTACAAGTAAATCAAACATGTATGTGTTTTGGTTGAAAAAGTAGTTCACAACAAAAAAAATTATGAGACTAATTTTTGAAAAAAAAATATAGAGTGATTATTAGAAATACTAAATTTATTGATGTTTATGTAGGTATATGTGTAGGGTTGAGAGACGTACATTTTTGAGGTAACCTTCATGTCTTCCAATGCTTGGATCCACTCTTCCGTTTGCTTTCACTCTTGACCGGGGAAGGTACTTGCAAAAGACACCCTGATGCTCAAGTTAGGTAATGTAACATCCCAAATTCTCACATTAATGTAACAACCCAACTTTTTACATTAATGTAACATCCCAAATTTTCACACTTGATAATTAACATTACATTTACGGTAACATTCCGTAATCTCACCCTTTAAAATTTCCTAGTTAATATAAGTCTATACATGTAAAAAGATTCTAATTATAGTTCTTCTACTCCTCCCTTTCCTTGGCACTATGTGAGGCGACATTCCTTCATCTGCTCCCGTATAACGAATTATACGATCATCGCACATACCCAAACACAAAACACAAACAAGTAGGGTGAGCTAACATGCAACAAATCATTTATAAGACATGCATAATTACTTCGATACAAACATCATATAATAATTATGTCAGACACCCTCATACCATCGTACCACAATTCCTATTGAACACTCGTCCCACAATACACAATAAACACCAAAATACCCAATAAACACCAAAATACCCAATGGACACTCATTCCATAATACCCAATAAACACTCATTGAACACTCGTCCCACAATACCCAATAAACACCAAAATACCCAATAAACACCAAAATACCCAATAGACACTCATTCCATAATACCCAATAAACACTCATTGAACACTCGTCCCACAATACCCAATAAACACCAAAATACCCAATAAACACCACTATACCCAATAGACACTCATTCCACAATACCCAATAGGCACTTATCCCAACGATATTCAATAGGCACTTATCCCAACGATATTCCATAGGCACTTATCCCAACGATATGTTGATGAGCGATACAACGGAAGGTTTTTCACTTGTGATGTCATTCTTAGTCCCCTCACTATGTCCAAAACCGGCACATAGACCAGGACATTCTGCCCTCCATACCATTCATAATGTTAGTCCCCTCACTATGTCCTAAACCGGCACATAGACCAGGACATTCTGCCCTCCATACCATTCACAAGGTTAGTCCCCTCACTATGTCCTAAACCGGCACATAGACCAGGACCTCCTGCCCCTCTCACCACATAATTCATCATTCTCTACTTGAGACTGATTGATTATTAGAGTATCAGGATAACCTCCAACTTCATGACCCTCAACATCAACATATACGCACATACCATGTCATTACAGAATCTCTCCACTAAACTCATACCATGCTCACATTCCTTAACTCATATTATACCATTACGAAATCTACCCATAATCCTCATACACATACCATGACATTACAGAATCTCTCCGCGAGACTCATACCATACTCACATTCCTCGACTCATATTATACCCTTACGACATTTCCCCGTAATACTCATACATGTTCATATGCATAAATTCAAATCAAATAAACTTTAATCATTTCAGAAATCATACAAACTGAATATATTCCAACAAGATATATTACATGATAATTTAACAGTACATAATATGTACACAAGATTTAAGTTAAAAACCTGTCGAGTAGACTTCCAGGAAAGAGAGGTGCGTCACAATGGACAACTTAAGTACCAAGTCTTTCCTTAGCCAAAGTGTTCCTCAACTAGTTTTTAACAAATTTCTTATTAACAGATTCAAAACAACAGCATATAATATTTACACCGAATATCAATATAGATAAACATACAGTAAGCATTAACAATATTCATACATAATTTCAAGACATGAATAGTAATAAAACAGTACTAAATCATAATATAAAAGCTTAGAAAAGTTAGCTCCCCTACCTCTATTCCAGATTCCTCTTGATCTGAATTTATTTCCCCGAAACCCTTCAGAACCTCTACTCTTCTTGCAACTAAAAATTTCTCCCTAGCTCTTTCTTCTCTATTTCTCAAGCTCTCACTTGATTCCTCTTTTCTTGGTGCAAAATATCCTTCCCTCCCATGGCTATTTATATAGTTAAAAAAATTTACTATTCATTAATATTTTAATATTATTTATTATTTTAATATTATTTAAAAATAATATTTCAATCATTTTCTCACCAAATCTGATCCTAATTTCTACCTACTACTTTCTTCCATGCTAAGGAATCTTAATGCTGAAAATTTATTTTTACTATTTACTTTTTACTATTTACTATTCACTTTTTACTATTTACTATTCACTTTTTACTATTCACTATTCATTTTTTACTATTCGATTTTCTTAAAAAAAAAAATACTAAATAAGTTATCAAAAATTTTAACCTCTCCTTCTAAAATTACTATAATTTTATATTCAAAATATATATTTTTCTATCCATTAAAATTATTATTACTAATAAAATGCTAAAATTTACTATTATAAATATTTTTTTTTTCATGGGTCTTACATTCTCCCCAACAACAAAAATTTTCGTCCTCGAAAATTCGAAAATTCGATATAAAAATAAAGTTATGATTATTTCACCTTACCTTCTAGTTTCCTTGTAAACTCATTTACTCTACTTATTTTGTGCATAAAATTTCTAGCATCTCAAATTGAAATGTACTCACGAAAAATTTAAAATCATAAACCTTCAAAACACTCTTACTTGTCACTTCTAGCCTCGTCAAAACCACCATTAAACATACCCCACTAGTCTCAAAATAATCCATTAATGTTTTAAAAGAACTCATTACTCATAAACTATTAATCACAAAATTCCAGAAAACTTTTCATTCCTACTATAACCAGAAAGTGATTCTCCTTATAGATCCCTATTTAAGACTTTCATGACCCTATAAAACTCTAAGAATCATTCTTTTTCCGTAACAACCTTCCATTATATTTTCTCAACACAATTTCTACTCCTAGAAATCGTACACCTCTAAAAGCCACTTATGTTTACCAAAATTATACTAGATTGTTCCACCTTACCCTCTACTTCTATTCTCCGTAAAATTTATAATTACTCTGATGATTACACGGAGTCCAAAACACTATTACTAAACAATTCATCCTTTATGTTTTTCTTTTCTATACCCATTTAACAAGGGCTTGTCCAAAAATAATACCTATATTGAGTATGCTTTATAACATCCATAGAAACCCTTCCATACTTAAGATCATGCATCATTTCCTTCACTCGTCCTTGATGAACTTATCTGACTCTCGGTAATATTGCCTTCACCCTTAACCACACTTAATGTTCAACAATCAACTCACAATTCTTGAAGACCATAAACTTCTAAAAACATATTGGAACATGACCAAACCATCCTTTCGATCATACCCTTAGACTATAATATCTATCATTCACTTGCATTGGTCAGATATCCGTAAAATATTGATCCTCATCCTTTATTTAACCCACACTAAATGTTGAACCACTATTTTCTTCACCTGATAAACATTTCTGAAATACTTAACAAAACTAGAATAATCAAACTTCTTTCAAGATTATACTCCAAATTATCTCAACCTTCATGTAATTATTTTCCTAGCAACCATTACTAGCCTAAGTTAAAACATTCTCCAAGAATTAACTTATAAACTCTAAATCTTAGGAATATAAACCTTGTCCTCAAAATACCTTCCCACATCCTAACCTAACATGAATCCACAAACTTAACGTTGTCTCTAACCCAATACCTAACAATTGTGTATCTCTGATAAGACTCAACAGATCACTCAATCAACAATGTTATAAATTCTGAAACCACTTATTTTAATCTCAATAAGGCCGAATTTAAAACTAACTAGATTCCTTATCAGTACTGCACCCACTCATTTAAATAAACCACTTATGGCACATAAGTTAAATGATCTAGAGAGATTATCAAGGCAATCAACCACAACCAACCTCAATTATAACGTGCTTCCCTAGATCAAAACCATATCCCCAGGATATCTAGTGTTAACTAAATCTAAAATTTTTTATCTTATGCGAACTAAAAGTAAGTATCAACAAGTTCACTCACACACATCACTCGATAGAGATCAAGGTGCGACATATAAATCTTTACCCATCCTTTACATCACCATTGAGGTTTGAATACTACCATATAACTATGCCTGATGAAATTGCTCCAATCACAACCTACAACTTCTTAATTATTCCAAATTCCCTAATCACATTAGTATTGCAACTCTCCTTTTTATCTATTTCCAAACTCTTCTTCTTCCTTGTCTTGCCATGTTCATAATATTAATTCAACCTACACTGCCTCTACTAACTTTAATATTCCAAAATCAATAAGATTTTCAACCATAAATCATGACTCTTCAATCCTCTCATAAAAATACCAAAACTTTGCATAAGCTGAAAGCCAAAATTTTCGTACCTGGATTTTCTCTACCACTCATCATACCAAAATCACATACTCTCAAATTTTATCTCTAATACATTTACTGGAAAAATCTAACCATCTCTTTTTGATCATCCATTTAGCTTAGAATCCATTTAATACTTCATTCTTCTCTAAAGACCTCGTGTTCTCTTAACTTACAAATTTCTCCTCCTATTAAACTTTCTCTCAATCCTCTTTATGCCTTATACCATTTCTCTTCTACTCTTCTTCGTCTAATATTTGATTTATCCTTAATCTACTTCAGTATTCCTATCCCTTTTTATTTTAAACTTTATCTTCAAATCTTCCACCATTTTTTTTTTCAGATTCCAACCATCACTGATACATCAATCCATGTTACCAATCTCACACAATGCCACTCCGTTTCTCATCAACACTTCCCTCTCTTCTGACTTCTAACATTACTGATATACTAAACCAAACTGATTTCTCAAACCTTACTACATTCATGCTTATCCAAAGCTTCTCTTAATCTAGCCTTTGAACTTAACTCCTTTTTGTGAAACGTAAGATATCTAATCTCCTGATTTTGTCCTGCAAACATCTTAAAACATAACTTCTAAACACCAACATCTTCACTTATCCTTTGAAACTCAAATTCTAGTATTATATCTCCCTATGAAGGCTTTAACTAATTCTAATATCTTTCATAAACCTTGAGAATTAAGAAAGGAAAATCATCTCTCGTAAAAGTCATGAGTAGTTAGACACAATAATCTACTATCTAGACTTGGAGAAAATGGTAAGTATACCATTTAGACTCAATTCTTCATAGAGAAGACACGACAGACCCACGACACAAAGGTCATCCTAAGGACGAACTGCTCTGATACCATTAATGTAACATCCCAAATTCTCACATTAATGTAACAACCCAACTTTTTACATTAATGTAACATCCCAAATTTTCACACTTGATAATTAACATTACATTTACGGTAACATTCCGTAATCTCACCCTTTAAAATTTCCTAGTTAATATAAGTCTATACATGTAAAAAGATTCTAATTATAGTTCTTCTACTCCTCCCTTTCCTTGGCACTATGTGAGGCGACATTCCTTCATCTGCTCCCGTATAACGAATTATACGATCATCGCACATACCCAAACACAAAACACAAACAAGTAGGGTGAGCTAACATGCAACAAATCATTTATAAGACATGCATAATTACTTCGATACAAACATCATATAATAATTATGTCAGATACCCTCATACCATCGTACCACAATTCCTATTGAACACTCGTCCCACAATACCCAATAAACACCAAAATACCCAATAAACACCAAAATACCCAATGGACACTCATTCCATAATACCCAATAAACACTCATTGAACACTCGTCCCACAATACCCAATAAACACCAAAATACCCAATAAACACCAAAATACCCAATAGACACTCATTCCATAATACCCAATAAACACTCATTGAACACTCGTCCCACAATACCCAATAAACACCAAAATACCCAATAAACACCACTATACCCAATAGACACTCATTCCACAATACCCAATAGGCACTTATCCCAACGATATTCAATAGGCACTTATCCCAACGATATTCCATAGGCACTTATCCCAACGATATGTTGATGAGCGATACAACGGAAGGTTTTTCACTTGTGATGTCATTCTTAGTCCCCTCACTATGTCCAAAACCGGCACATAGACCAGGACATTCTGCCCTCCATACCATTCATAATGTTAGTCCCCTCACTATGTCCTAAACCGGCACATAGACCAGGACATTCTGCCCTCCATACCATTCACAAGGTTAGTCCCCTCACTATGTCCTAAACCGGCACATAGACCAGGACCTCCTGCCCCTCTCACCACATAATTCATCATTCTCTACTTGAGACTGATTGATTATTAGAGTATCAGGATAACCTCCAACTTCATGACCCTCAACATCAACATATACGCACATACCATGTCATTACAGAATCTCTCCACTAAACTCATACCATGCTCACATTCCTTAACTCATATTATACCATTACGAAATCTACCCATAATCCTCATACACATACCATGACATTACAGAATCTCTCCGCGAGACTCATACCATACTCACATTCCTCGACTCATATTATACCCTTACGACATTTCCCCGTAATACTCATACATGTTCATATGCATAAATTCAAATCAAATAAACTTTAATCATTTCAGAAATCATACAAACTGAATATATTCCAACAAGATATATTACATGATAATTTAACAGTACATAATATGTACACAAGATTTAAGTTAAAAACCTGTCGAGTAGACTTCCAGGAAAGAGAGGTGCGTCACAATGGACAACTTAAGTACCAAGTCTTTCCTTAGCCAAAGTGTTCATCAACTAGTTTTTAACAAATTTCTTATTAACAGATTCAAAACAACAGCATATAATATTTACACCGAATATCAATATAGATAAACATACAGTAAGCATTAACAATATTCATACATAATTTCAAGACATGAATAGTAATAAAACAGTACTAAATCATAATATAAAAGCTTAGAAAAGTTAGCTCCCCTACCTCTATTCCAGATTCCTCTTGATCTGAATTTATTTCCCCGAAACCCTTCAGAACCTCTACTCTTCTTGCAACTAAAAATTTCTCCCTAGCTCTTTCTTCTCTATTTCTCAAGCTCTCACTTGATTCCTCTTTTCTTGGTGCAAAATACCCTTCCCTCCCATGGCTATTTATAGTTAAAAAATTTACTATTCATTAATATTTTAATATTATTTATTATTTTAATATTATTTAAAAATAATATTTCAATCATTTTCTCACCAAATCTGATCCTATTTTCTATCTACTACTTTCTTCCATGCTAAGGAATCTTAATGCTGAAAATTTATTTTTACTATTTACTTTTTACTATTTACTATTCACTTTTTACTATTCACTATTCACTTTTTACTATTCACTATTCATTTTTTACTATTCGATTTTCTTAAAAAAAAAAATACTAAATAAGTTATCAAAAATTTTAACCTCTCCTTCTAAAATTACTATAATTTTATATTCAAAATATATATTTTTCTATCCATTAAAATTATTATTACTAATAAAATGCTAAAATTTACTATTATAAATATTTTTTTTTTCATGGGTCTTACAGGTACCACTCAGTATTTGGAATTTAGTAAAATGTACCTGCCTTCTGGACTTAACCTTCTATTTATAAGTTATCCCGCATTTAGCACAGATCTAATAGAATAAAAACAAACTTATTTTTAGATTCGGTCTGATTGAGTGGACTATAGCGTTAGATTGCTAATCCGTTGTACAAATTCTTGTACCGAGGGTTTGAATCTCTCTCTTTCCGTTGATAATTTGGTATTTTTTTTTTGAACTTGTTTTTTTTACTAGTGAAAGATGTTAAAATAGAGAAAATCCTAAAAATATTTCAAAATTCCACACAAGCAAGAAAACACAGAATCCACTTTTTTCTTATTCTATTCTTCGCGTCCTCGATTACGTCCTGGATCGTTAGATAGGAATCCGAAGATGAAAAGAGAAACGAAAAAGATCACTACCGTATAAACAAAAAGTTCTAGAGTAATCATTATGAAATCTCCAAGATAATTAAAAAACGACAAAGAAAAGCTTAACAATATCTTTAATCGAATATCCTTAATTAATATCCTTTAATCATTCTAGTATTATTTTATTACCTGCTGGATTATTGGTCCAACCATAATATAATTATGGCTCATCATAAATAACTTAGGCGCTTGTCTCCCTACGGTCCAATAACTTATGTGTTGACCCATCATGAACAAGACTATTTGCTCTGACCAACCCTCATTGACTAAAAGAATAGACCAAACGGTTGTAAATACGGGCCGCTCGGCCACTCCTATACCATACAATTGACAAAATATTTCCAAGTAATACATATGAGAAATATTAATGGTGGATTTTGATATTTGATTTACTAATAAAAAATTTCACCAATAAATGAGTTAGATAATTGTGGAGGAATGATACGTGGATAATATTTATTGACAAGATTGTCATAGTTATTTATCAACGAGTTCTAACCAATAGATTCAAATAGTAGTAATTGAGGTTAGAGAATTAAAATAAAATATTAAGATTTTGATGAGACATTTCCTTTCCTTCTCCATCGAAGAAGTGAGGTCTAAGCTCATCTTCTCTAAAATTCGTCATTCCCAAGCTCATTTTCTTCAAAATTGGAATTGGTCACAATTTTGTTTTCCCAAACCGTGGTTTCTCATATCATATGGCTTTAAAAAACCCAACTCCGAGTAAGGTTCTTGTACTATCAAGTGTGATTAAATATGGCATCACTGCTTGGACTTCATCATCGGTATCAACTGTTGTGCTAAGTCCCTTTGTTCTAATGTTTAAGGTTCTTGTGAGTGTAAAGAAATTGGCAATAGTACTAAGATATATATATATATATATATATATATATATATATATATATATATATATATATTCTCAATATAATAAATAGTTGAATTCAGTTATTTATATTAATTGAATGTAATTTTTGAATAAATCGAGAAAATAAATATTATAAAAACAATTTATTATAGTAGATAAGAACAAAAGTTTTAGATTATAACTTTTGTTCCTATAATAAGAACATTTTTAAATTGTTTTGACATAATTTAACCATTTTATTAAGAATATGACTTTGGTTTACGAGTCGTTTGAGGGTTAGAATAAAGTTTAGATCCGTATAAATAAACCAACAAGATGAAATTGAATTTTGTAAGTGTTGTGAATATTATGTAGTGTATATTGGATCAACAAATATTTCTAGTTGTAAATGATAACACAATAACTGAAGAACTTAGAGCTTTTCACAATCGTACCATCGATCATCTAACTAAACCAGAATATGATAATTATGATATTCAATCACAAATTCGCACACAATTTAGATCACAATCTCACCCTTCCACTCGCATAAAGTGAGTAAAAGACGACTAATAAAAATGTCACGTTATGCCATTAGTTTTCACATATATTTTATTAACATATACTTTAGTATTATTGTCTTAAATTTCCCAATACATTCCATTTACATAAATAATTTGATTAATTAATTAAATTAACTATAATTATAAAAATAAAAATTACAACGTCAATTATTTTTTAAAATATTCAAATAAATAAAATCCACAAAATTACACTCACCTACAACAAGAAAATACAACTAATTAAACATAAAATATGATATTTTAAAACTTCAAATTAAACATCATTGCAAAACTAAATCAGGAGTTATTAAACAATATTCCCTACGTTATAAAATTGTACACCGAATCAACTTCTTAAAAAAAATATGTGAAAACGTACTTAATCACAACTTTAAGAAATTAAAAACAAACATGAAAACGTCTCTAGAAACCACAATTTTTTTGTGAAACAAAAAAAGATAAAAATAACTATTAAACATAACTTTTCTTTGTTAGAAATGTTATTTTGATAATACATATTTTTTACATGTGATATTACTAAAATTATAAAAGTTTATTATTTTATGGTCATTTTACCTTTCTAATACGTCAATCAAATGAATGTAAACAAGTGTGTCTTTCTTATTATTTTCTTCTTTTATGATCATATATTGAAGCATGTCATACTTTAGAGAGTCTCTCCCTACGTTGTACTACTTACACAGTAGAATACAATTTATCTTGAAGTGTTGTCTTAGCATAATGTCGATGAAAGTCGAGCTTTGAGCAGTTGCATAGAAGATCGTTATCCCTTTTACACAGAAGAGGGAGTAATTAAGATCAATGGAAAGTGACACAACCTAAGTACTAACACACCACTTCAGTACATCCCACAGCTCGGACACATGCTTAAGAGAACGATCTCGCTGCTCCTCATAAAGAAGCAAGCACCCACACACACTCTCTCTCATACCATAACATAAAAAACAAGCTCAATTCTCATCAAAATTCAACCTTTTTTTTCCATCATCTTTCATTCTTTTACATTCTGTTGCTCTAAGTACTTCCATCACTCCAAAAAGGCCAAAAAGATAACATAAGAGGCTCGAATTTGACACCACAGAAAGGTGAAAGCATTACTCCTTATGGAACCATATACAACATAGTTCCATGTCTCCTTCATATGTATATGACAATTTCATTTTTATATATATAATATGATAATGGATATTGAGGGTTGAATTCAACGTCTTTACAAGCTAACAAGTACAAATTAAATATTTATCCTGCACAATAACAGACAAGTAACCACAAATCATTATTCATTTGTTCCAGATTCTGTAAACATTCCCCAAAAGCCAGAAGCAACCTTACCAAAATCTCTAACCCCTCTGGGGATCCTTACGGCACTTTCTGCTCCTCTCTGTGAAAATTTCATTTATTGTTAGCTGTCCGCTAAATTTTGGCAGTACCACACATTGAATTGTGCAGAGGGTAATGAAAATGAGAAATAAAATGAAAATGAAAATGAAAAACCAAGTATTCGTTGGAAAATAATGAATGCCACAATTAAGTTTGCTTTGAATTTTACGTTTGGTTAGGGACTTAAATTTTAATAAATCAGAAGAATAGATTAGAAGAAAAATGTACACTTCACTTGGAACCTCAATTTATTAGATGTCGACAAAAGTTGTATATGTGAAAAAGGCAACATGGTGATTGATTAGTGTGCTAACGACATGAAGGGTCTGAAGCAAACAGTTTGAAGGGAAATAAAAGAGAAGGGTAAGAAATATTAAATTAGATTAAGTTTTGGTGAGAAGGTGCCACGTGACAAAGAAAAGAAAGGAAAAAGAGAGAAAATGGTTAAACTCCTCAGTGGCTGACTTTGGTTTCCACATTGACTGCATAATTATAAAGGTAGTAAAAGAGTTAGGTGACTTAGCTTGGTAGATGAAGGATGGTAAATCTCTTAAGTTTTCCTTTCATCAAAGTCATCGAGTATATAAACCACTCACATGCATTGGTACTATTTGCAAGCTCTCTTGGGAAGTTTGGCCTAGCTAGAAAAGGAGATCAGTGCGTATTCAGTTTTTGGGGAGAAAGAAAGAAGGTGGATTCAACCAAAGCAACCCATGGGGAGGCCTCCTTGCTGTGACAAAGTTGGCATCAAGAAAGGTCCATGGACACCTGAGGAGGATATCATCCTTGTCTCATACATCCAAGAACATGGTCCAGGAAATTGGAGATCAGTGCCTACTAATACTGGTAATTAATTACCTAATTTCAACATCTCCTACTATTATATCTTCAAATCCTTTTCCTGTTTTCTTTACTGTATGTATATCTATTACTATGAAACTGCCTTCTTCTTCTTCTTCTTCTTCTTCTTGAATCAAACTGATCATATATAGTTCAAACTTTTTCTTGAAAAGGGTTGTCAAGGTGCAGCAAAAGTTGCAGGCTTAGATGGACAAATTACCTCAGGCCAGGAATCAAGAGAGGGAACTTCACTCCCCATGAGGAAGGAATGATAATTCATTTGCAAGCTCTACTGGGTAACAAGTAATTCTCGGTCAAATATCATAATTTTCTCTTCTCAACAACGAAAAGAGAATCAATATACATATAGCATGAAGAACTAAACATCAAAATTCAGATGCTTTTTACTTATTTGCTTATGATTTTAGCATATATATGTATATGCATATGATATGCCTGAATCTGTGAAGTTGTTGATTGTTGAGCAGATGGGCAGCCATAGCTTCGTATCTTCCCCAAAGAACAGATAATGATATCAAGAATTATTGGAACACCCATCTAAAGAAGAAGCTTAAGAAATTTCAAGCTGCCATAGATCCCCACTCAGCATCAGACTCAGCCACCAGTGGTCAGTATCTACCAAAGAGCTTTAACGACAGAAGAAGTTTAGACATGAGCAGCAGCAACAATAACCATGTCTCATCCGTTAGGCTTAGTCAGTCTCAGTCCTCCACATATGCCTCAAGCACTGAGAACATCTCAAGACTCTTGGAAGGTTGGATGAGATCTTCCCCAAAGCCACTCAAGAGATCCCAAGATCAAGAGCTCCAAAGCATTGATGATGATAACAACAACAACAGCAACAACTTTGAGACCACTAATAAACTGATGAAGTGTGCATCGCTGCCTGCTTTGAACCTTCACCATCAGCACAAAAGAAACAAAGATGAGCAAGAGGGTGGCGTAGATATGGCTTCTCATGAAGAGTTTGATTCTATTTTGTCCTTTGAGAACCTAAACAATGCTGCTTGGGACAAGTCCACATGCGATTCCATGCCTGATAAGAGTCCTGAAGCTGCTGCCGAATCTTCTCACGAAGTCTCTCAAGAAGAGAGGATTAGGCAAAAATCTGAGAACAACAGTGCTCCTCCATTGTCATTTCTTGAGAAGTGGCTCTTAGATGAAAGCGTTGGTCAAGTGGAGGAGATGATGGAGTTATCTCCAATGTTCTAATTGACATGGAAATCACAATCCCTATAAGTTTGGGATGTGACATTCAAAATCATATATGACTAGCCAGAAGAAAGAAGAGAAAGGAAACTCTTCAGAGATCTGACTAGGGTTTAATCCATTACATGGGTTGAGGCTCTCAGAAGCAGCTGGGATCTCCTCCAACTTGTAACTTGGAAAGTTTATCAATGGTTTAATTATTTCAAGTAATACTATGCTTAGTGCATGTTGCTCTTTCTCTTGTAGAAACTTCAAATTAATGTTAACTTCAGTCCAAGAATAATGATAAGAATAATTCAATAACAGTTATATATATTCAAAGGCTTCACAAAATCTTATCAGTTTTGGTGGTAAAATATCTGCATGAAGATGCATTTTGAATAACTCTATGTTGTTTCTTTTCCACTTACGATATCTGATTCTTTAGCAAATTACTATATCCGCTAAAAAGGAAAAGTGAAGAAGTTGAAAAAATGAAGAACAGTTAATTTAGTATGGAGAGAGAGAGAGAGAAATTAAGCATCTTGGTGTTAATTAGCATATATCAGCTCAAGTGTCAATAATTGACGTAGGGAAAAAATTGATGTGACTAGAGTGTCCATGTGTACAAGTTAATGGACACATAAAAATCTTTGATGTTGTGGCCAGAAACCTTTATCGCCCTACTCTATGAATTGTTATGCTAAATCACAGTTGAATTATTAATTATCACTAAATCAATCAGATACATGGAAACAAACCATGGCTGCTACTACTACCTAGCATTTTGAATATTATTTCTCTTTCATTAATGATTCACAGAAATTAAAAGGGCATCTAAATTTCATACCAGACAAGGGATATTTTAGTAAGTGACATAATATGAAAGATGAGGTCAATGTTATTTGAACAACACTCTGACCTTTTCATAAATTTTCTTCTGTATAAAAAATAGAAAGCAGAAAAATCACCCAAGTCCATAACACTATAAGTTCTGAGACTCCTAATAATTGATTAATTCGTATGAGGGGTGAAAAAGAGCATTAATTATAATTAAGTTTTGTTATGTGGGATGGGACCATGGATTGCATTTTGCTAATTAAGCAAGAAATGAAGTCTAGAAAAGAGGAAGAATAGCCATATCTGAGTGAAACATGATGCTGTCACGAAAGTCTTGCTAACAAATAAGGAAATGGGTGCTTGAAACTCCTTTTCTTTTGGAAAAAAATGGTATGGGAAGCATGTGATTTCTTTTTACCTTTCGGTGTGAGAAGCTGTCTACCATTGCTAATATCATGCTTGCCATATATATATATATATATATATATATATATATATATATATATATATATATATATATATATATATATATATATATATATATATATATATATATATATATTTCATGCTTATAACTTTCACAAGATGCAACAATTGGGGCTGCAATCCTCTGCTCCTACGGTGCATCTAACCATCATCTTTCTACCCTACTTCGACCAATCACTTATTCCTCCTCCTTAAAAAAGAAATATTAACAATGGACCTTTTTTTCATTGGTTAAAATTTGTAACTTTTAACCAATTTTAGATGTGTAGTTACTTATACCCATCTATAGCTAAAAAGTGCTCCTATTTGTTTGCAAAAATGTTAAATACTTTTGAGTTATAGACTAGTCTATATGTATATATTCATGATTTTTTATTTTATAAGTAAAATAAAAATAAGAGTTAATGAATGAATGAAGAGTGATAAATAGTTTAATTTTGTTGGGTAATAATAAGTCAATAATTTGATGTTAAATTTGTGGATAGGCCAGCTTGACTTTAAGAGTGTATTTAATGCAGCAGCTTTAAGACTAAATGCGGCATGTTGTGATTGGCAGTGCACAACTAGAGATGAGGTGCATCATTTAATATTTCTAATAATTTCCTATTTTCCAAACTAAATAAATAATAATTACAACACAAATTTATTATAACTATATGCCTACTGAGTTATAACGTGAAAACAATAATTTTCTGTTACATAGTTGTAGTAGTACTTGCATACCTTGTAAATACCTTGCATACCCTGTAAATACTCACCAAACTTTGTCATATAAATTATCATTAATTAAATTTAAAATAAATAATTGATATAGTACATCATTAAAATTGTTATTAATTAAATTTAAAATAAATAGTTATTGACATGTTTTGTTTTAGTATAAAAAATTTTTATATTATTATCACTGAGAGTTTAGAAAATCGTACTTTAAAATGATAGTATGTTAAAAAGTGAAAATCAATTATTTTAATATTAAAAAGTTTAAAGTATAATAAATAGTATTTTTATAAATAAGTTTAATTATTTAAAAATTTACATTTTTTTCTAAAGCGTGCTCTTTATTTTCTCTATATTATCTAACTTCTTGTATAGGAATGACAACAGATTGAATCGAATACAGATAGTGCTTACCCGCAACACGATCCATAACAAAAAAGTTCATTTGTTACCAACCTTATTACTAGATGTATATCCATTTAAAAAATATCCGCAAGTATCCGTTGATATCTGTGTATATTTAAAAATGTATATTTTATAAATTTTTAAAATAAAATCTAAATAAAATTACAAAATAAAATATAAATTAAATATATATTAAAATTGTATTTTATTTAAATTTAACCAAATAAAATATAAATTAATTTTAATTATAATTAAATTTAACTTAATAAAATAAAAAATAAATTTTTATTTTAATTTTTTTTAGTAATGGATATTCGCAGGTACAAATAATATGATACCCGACGCGTTTATAAGTGAGTATTAAAATACTCACTACCTGCGGGTATCAACTATCTGCTGTGCATTTTATATGCGGGTACAGGTATTTTTCCATCTTTACTATTTCCTATTTATTTGAAGGTTAAGACTCCTAGAGAAATCCTTGTAGTTAACTCTCCATTCTTGACCTATTAATTTCTCAGTTTAAGTAAGTTAGTTTTTTGCCTCTTTTATAGGTTCAAATTGGTTCTTCCTTTGCATGTGGGCAAAATCTTATGCTTGCATGTTTATTTAGATTCATCTATAAGATTCTCTATTGATCAGTGGTTCTAATAGTATACCATAATCATGTTTATGTTATCTATAAGTGTAGATAAGGGTTACTCTATGTGTTAGAATATGTTTTGGCTTGTGAGTCGTCAATTAGCTTTGTTAAGATAAAGGAAACTAGTTGATTGATTTGCATAAGTTTAATAAATCTGACATATTGATGAA
Source organism: Vigna angularis (assembly GCF_016808095.1). Lineage (NCBI taxonomy): Eukaryota > Viridiplantae > Streptophyta > Magnoliopsida > Fabales > Fabaceae > Vigna > Vigna angularis. Next base: position 35,421,616 of record NC_068971.1, on the reverse strand, counting down.
TCTAATAGATATGTATGATCGAATTGATTGGTTTGAATTATTGTTTTGTGTTGATTGTTGTTTGGGTTTGTGTGACTGAAAGAACTTAGGATTTGAACAATTGAACAAATTTAATAAAAGTTTAATGTGTAAAAATTATTTTAAACCAACTCACTAAGAAATGAGTACCAATTTGAGCAATTGATCAAGTCCAAGTTTATTTAAAATCACAAAATGTGATTGTTGTCAACTAGTATAGTGCTAATTAAGCAGCGTCAGGGTAACGTTGAATGTTCCATTTTGCGAATAAGATAGAGGTGAGCAGTGCTAAGGTGACGCTGAACACCCAATTTTGTGAATGCTTAAGTGTTGAGTGGTAGCAGGACACCACTGAGCACCATTTTTCACTATAAGTCTGGAACAATTTAGTTTTAGGATGCTGAGCGGCAAAAGAGTGTCGCTGAGCGTGACCTTTTACAAGATGAATGACACTCAGCGCCATGACTAGCATTGAGCCCCACCTTTTTTGAGAAGTTTGGCGTTGGGCGCCATCTCTAAGTGTTAGTCTATATCTTTGAATTTTTTTTCTTCTTTGGCTATTTGAGATTGATTTAAAAGAGCTTTAAGTATGTTTGTGAGTATCATAGTTCTATATTGAGATGAGGATATCGTTATGGATATGTTTGGTAATGTTGTTGAGAATTTTAAGGAGAAATTCTTTGTAGTGATAATTTTTTAATGTATGCGTTGACATATAAAGAGGCATATCTTGATATTCTGTCAACTATTCAACTCATATAGAGACGAATTAGGAGGAGAGAATGACAAAGGTCTTAACCATTGAATAATTTAGTCCTAGGCATGAAGGAGACTAATCTTGTGAGTAGTGGGATGATAACCATTGTGTTTATGACTCTACAGAGTATAAATATCACTATAAGTTCATACTTATAGTGAAGTCTTATTTTAAAGATATATATCCGGATAATTGAGTCTAATATCAATTATTGTGTGAACATGTATGAATTATTGTATTGTATACATGTTTAGTTTGTAATTGATATAATTTAAATAATTTAGAATATTTTTTTTGTACACTAACTTATCTTATTTATTTATTTTTTGTATTTTGTTGTTCTTTTACGATAATATTTCACTGTATGAACAAATATTAAGATAGACGATAATATGTCTTTAATGAAAGACGAAGTTACAATGAAATAGTTATATAGTTTAATATAGTGGTTTTGATATATAAGTTTTTAAGTTTTTGAAGAACTCACTTAGTATCAGTTAGTTTGTTTATATATATATATATATATATATATATATATATATATATATATATATATATATATATATATATATATATATATATATATTCCTACTTCTTTGTTTTAGTTTATAAATTTTATAATATTTTGTTTAATAATTTTATATTATTAAACAAGAATGTTACAAATATAATAATTTAAATTTTATTTGAAGTAATTTAAGACATGTTAATGATTATCAAGTGTTTATTAAAAGAATTAATATTAATACACAATGAATTTTGAAATATGTGTTATAAGTTCTAAATTTATAAAATGAAAAACAAAATAAATTATGACTAATTATATATCAATATTATTTTTTTTAATAAATACACGTAACAATTATTCAAGATTAGATATTGTATTTAATTATTCCAGTTATTGATTAAATTTAAATAAAACAGTAAAACCATAATTATTATATTAATTCTTTTATTATACTAAAAATAATATATTAATTTTTTACGTTGAAATGGTTATTTATTTCAAAATTATATTAAAATGTTTTTTTTTCTCATATATGGTATGATTACTCAAAACGAAATATAACCATACAAATATTTATAACTAAAAAGAAGGCTATTTTAGAGTAAAGAAAAATTAAGAACGAGTAATTCTCTCGTGTTATCATTAACTTTATTAATAAAAATGAATTTATTTTTTATAATTAACTCTAAAACTAGAATGTAAGAGAAAATAAAATATAAAGTTTACTAGTCACATCCCGTATGTAAAATAAAATAAAATTGTTTTGGATAAGATTTTATTTATTATAAGATAAGATAAAGTCTTATTAAACAAAATAAATAATTCAATAATTACAATTTTGTGATATTTTTTTATTATTTGATCTTATATCTATTATCCTTTTATTTTTTTCTCTTCTCTAATATTTAGCCTGATATTATAATTTTCTTAAAAACTCAATCTTAACCCATTATAATAAATAAAAAATTGTAAAAATACAAGGGTTCTAATGAAATCAAACTATGCCAAGAACCAGGCTATTTCTGGTTGTTCAATTTAAAATATGCACAGAATTATTTATTTAAATTAAAATTTGATTCATCATATCAGTTTAATTTATATTTTTTATTCATATGCAGTTTTAATTAAGTTTTATTAAAAAAAATATTTTATTAAATTAATTTTACATAGCCGGATATATATTTTGTAAAAACTCAAAAAACACGTTAACACTTTAAGTAATCAAGCTTAAAGATATTTGTCTTTTTTAAGAGTGTATGTTTTTTCACAGGATTGTTTATGTAGAAAACACTCAAATAATCAAATCAATTAAGTACATCAATTAGCAATAAATATAATAATTAATAAACATAAATTATATATATCGTAAAATGTATTATTTGTATTGTTGTTCATATATCTTATTTGGATCACATATTTCAATAATATTAAACTATTGTAGTTAATTGTGAATTGTTATAAATAATAGATACTCGGTGTGATGTGATTCTAATCAAATAGATACAAACCAAAGACTTAACATCCTTTATTATCATGATCAAAGAAACCTTGAAGGTATTCACAAAGTAAATGATCAAAGAGTTTATTAAATGACATATTTATCTATTTTTATATTGAATTGATCAATCAACTCACCCACTCTATAATTTAATATATAATATATACTTTAAACTAATACAAAGTTGTACAATTCATTAAATAAGATACTTTAATAATAGATATTGTTCAGAGGGTTTAAAAAAGTAAAAGAGGTTATATAGAAAAAACTCAAAATAAGAAGAGAGATGAAAGTGGAAAATGTGAGTGAAAAATGTAGTATCCTAAACAAGAGAAACAGTGGAAGACAAAGTAATAAAGTTACATAATTGAGACAATTTGTTATCCTTTGAGTGATTTATTTGGAGGGTTAGGGGTGGGTAGATTATTGAGAAAAGGTTGTAGAATAGGAAAATGTAGATAACATTGTGAAAGTGTGAGGGAAAAAGAAAGCATGTGAGTGATGTGAACTTGGTGAAAAGTGGTGAAAAGTAAAAAAAGTGAAGTTAGTAAGAGGAAATAAATGAGTATGTAGGGTTGTGGTGGAGGAGTGTTGGATCATTTATGTTGTTGTTATGAATATGCCTTTGTAGGTCACACCTTTCTTCATTGCCTACTTTTCTGGGTAATCAAAAATCTCTGCCCTAATAAAAATCTGCTTTTTCATCCAAAAATATCATATTTTTTTTTTCACAATTCAACCACACAAAACCATGTTTTTAAGCATAATATTCTCATTAAAAAAATTAACTTTTATGTTGCTAAGGAAATAAAATGAAAGATAAAATAGTAAATATTATTTGGGGGTGTCAAAATATTGTCATTTTTCTTCTCCACTCATAGAATATTTACTCTTTCTGACTCATTCATTTATATTATATAAGGTAGCCAATTCAGAAAACAGGTGGTCACCATTCAACACATTCACTCTCCACTTTCCTTCTTAACCCTATATACCATAATTCACTGTACAACATCTTACACTCTTTTCCTACATTTTCTCAATATCTAATGCTCATATATTTATAATAATAATAATAACCTTTTTATTTTTCCTCTTTAAAAATTAAAAATTCTCCAAAAATTTGCATTCCACATTGTCTCGTGCACATCTTTTTCAAACCTATACAGAAACTCTTTAATTGATTTAACAACTTTACACTGATATAACATTAAACTAACGCCTTTTAATTCTTTAAAATATATCCCAACTATATACTTTGATAAAAGTAGTCATTGTAAAGATTAGAATTGCATTTTAATTTAATTTGGAAATTTCTAAAATTATAGTATTGTATCATAGGATGAGTATGTCAGTCTGTATCATGAGAAGAACGAGAGTAACAGTGTAGGGTCATAAAAAGCGAGTATGATTTCAGGAGGATCCTCTGATTTCAGATCTGAATCTTTGTACCACATACGTTGTCACAATTTTTATTTTCTTATTTTCAAAACTTTCAAGACTTGAAATTAAATACTACAACTATTTTCTTTTTCTTTTTCTTTTTCTTTTTCACATATTTGTAGAAATTACTTCTTATACAAAAGACACACCATAGCCAACTTAATTAATGAAGATAAAGACAGCATTTAGTTGCACATGTTAGTATATATATATATATATATATATATATATATATATATATTTCAAGTGCCCTCACAAATGGTGCATATATGCATAAATCAGTAATACTTGTGAGCTTTTTAAAAACAATGCCTTATAATATAATCCTAACTAAATGGAAATTCGTATTAAAATGACGATAAAAATAATAATTTATGTAATAACCAAACTCGTGTTATTCAATAGGTAGGGTCGAACTTTATGTATATAATAATGATAAAAATAAAAATGTTATTCATTAAGTAGGGTCGAACTTTATATATATATATATATATATATATATATATATATATATATATATATATATATATATATATATATATATATATATATATATATATATATATATATATATATATATATATATATATATATATATATATATATATATATATTAACAATCAACGATGGAAAACAGTGATTCCAACTGAATAGTTTAAGGTTGAATTGAAGTAATAAGGAACTCTATAGTATTATTTTTAATTTTGGTATAACATATTATGGCGTGTTAAAAGTATAATATTTGATTCAACAGAAAAAGAAAAAGAAGTATTTCAACAAAATTTTAATGATGTTTTAAAGTTTTCTTAATGTTTAAAATTTCTAATTTTTTATTCAACTTTCTTTTCTGGTTCTCTATAAGTAATGGAATAGTGTATATTAAAAATGCTATTGTAATATATATAATAGAAATGCTTGTGCCTCTGTTTCTATTATACTAAAACTATATATATATATATATATATATATATATATATATATATATATATATATATATATATATATATATATATATATATATATATATACTCTTGAAAAATAATTAGCTAAAAGAAATATTTCTTAGTGCCATAGAACTGATATTTTTTAATCATTTAACATTTATGGTGATTACTTATGAGTGACGAGGTAATGCAACTTCTAAGTAGGTGTGTTTAGTATTTGTACTATTAAATTATTTTTATTTGGTAAAAGATAAATTAGTTTAATGTAAATAATAATGTATTATACACTACTAATGGGGTAGAATGATGTTTCAAGACTTATCTAATGCAAAATAATATTGATCTAATATCTTTAACAGAAAACAAAAATAAAGTGATTTTTGTATATTTTCACATATTACATAAAACTCTAAGTTGGTTCCTTAAGAGTTGATACAACAAACTAACATTGGTAAATGCACATTGATAAGCATATCGACATCGATGACAATTGGAACAACACAAGCAATAATCTTAACAACATCGTCGACGAATAACCCAAAAGCTTCAATGACCAAATTAATAATGATAGTTTCAAAAACAACCAAATAGATTGAGACAGCAAAATCACAACAGTTGTGACTACGATGATGAAGACCGCAACAACTATGACAAGCAAATCACTAGGTGGAGAGAGGAACAAACCCATGACTGCTTAGAGAAAAAAATAAAAATGTGAAACCTATAGTGGGAAGGAAGATGAAGATGAAGGAAGAAGAGAAAGGGTTGCATTGAAAGAGAAGGTTTTAGGGCTTTGAGAGTTGAAGAGTAAAGAAAAAGTGAGAGTTGCATTGCGAAAGATGAAAATACAAGGAACACCACGAAAAGTTAAGAAAGGATTTTGCACATGATAATGAAAAAGGCCTATTATATCGATTGAGTTTTTAAACGATTTAATATACACATATTAGATTGATTTCCTTTATAACCGATCTAATATTATGTACATATTAAATCGATTTCCACTACAATAAATTGTCATCACATTTTGCATTATATCAATTTCTCTACAACCAATTTAATGTTCTAGTATGTCTATTTTGCACTAATGTGATAAATCTTCACACAGTCTTGTGATAAATCTTCACACAATCGTATAATAAAAGTTAATTGAAATGTTTAAAATATAAAAGATAATATCACTAATAAAAGAATTTAAAATATAGTGTAAAGAAGATAAAATACATATGTTTTTATTTACATCTACATCTAGTTTTACTCATCCTAAATTAATGGGATTGCTTCTCATTATCTTGAAAATCATTACTATAACCAAATTAACATGCAATAATATGACAAAGATTCTTAAAAACCCATTAAAAATACTACAATATCATGTCAAAAAACTTATTACATATATGAAGACATGAAACCTATGTGTAGTGAAAATTAAATTTTGATAATAAAAGAAAAGAAAAGATATAATCTATTGTAATGAATGTTCCAAAACATTTAAATGATTTCCCCAATTATCTAAAAATGAAAAACTTCTTGAATAGATTATTTATGAAGAAGAAAAAGCTTAGCATTCTTGAAGAATGCTTGTAGGCTAGAGAATTTGATTTGAAATAATTAAAACTTCTTAACTTCAAAATTCTAGTAAAAGTTTTTATTTAAAAGGTTTTTTTTCTCATCTCATAAATTATTTTTAATAGTAATCAATTATATTATTCATGATTGAATATGGAAACTCTATACAAATAATAATCAATTCTTAGAATAATATTTCAAATAACAAAAGATACATTTAACAATTATTGTGAAAGATATATCAGTTGTATTGAAACTTTGACGATACTCTTTTTTTTTCTTGTCTGTTTTATTACACCTTATTATGCACTTACGGCCAATCCTCTGTCTTTTTTTTTTCACCTCCATTCCTTCACCCTTTTACTCCTATTTATAACACCCAGCGTAATGATTACAATTGGTTTAGTTTTAACTAGCATCTTTCTAATTACATTCATTATAAACTTCTCATTCATTATAAAGATTATTTTTATGATACTAATATTGTTATTATCTTTAGTGAAAGAAAACATCATCTTTAATTAATTGATTAACTAATTTATGTTAAACAATGAATTATAATATAATGTTGATATGAAAATTATGGTATTGTAGAAATTTAGATGTTAGAATATTGAAAACATCATATTCTTGTTTCTTTCCTCTTCTCTTATATCTGGATCACTTGATTCTTCTCTTATTCCCATCTTTTCTCCTCTTTATGGTGTGGGAAATGACTTAGGATTTTTACAGGGTCATAGGTTGTCAGACCCAAACCCAGTCATTTTCTAAAAATACATGTTTTATTTCAACCTTCAGTTATTTCTAAAATTTATGTTCTCATAAGATCTAGTTCTGTGTATATGGCGATTTTGATTTTACTATTGTATTTTATGACGGAATGAGAAATTTGAGAAAATAAATTATAAAAGTATTTTAGTTTAAAATATCACTTGAAGAGTATTTTGATCTCTATGGTAGGATATGAGAACCTCTTGAGTTAAAATTCTTCAAGGAGATATGAATATCGATAATTCATGGCACATATGAGAGAGATGCTTCTTAGAATTTTTTTAGCTCTCAACATCATGCCAGCAAGACAAAAAAACATAAAAGTTAAAGAGATTTTAGAGACAAAGACATAATATTTTCTTACTATCTCTTTGTATCACTCACAATATAATACTTTCAAATAATCTTTCTTTTCAAAATAAAAAAGTAACCTTATCGAAAAATGCAAGACAATTTGCTATTTGATTCGGTTTTCACTTGTTTTAAAAATATATGTTTAAAGTTGAATTAGACGTGATTTTTTTTTCCATTAGGATGTTCTTATATACATTTTAATTTTTCTATTATTAATAGATGTATTTAGTTATTTTGAATGTAAGAAAATTATAATTGAATTTAAATATACCATAATACTTCTTTCAAATAAATAGATTATATATATATAATAAAAAATTCAACCAATATAGGTTATATTATAAGGAGATACAAATTTAAAATAAAATATGAGAAAACAAAGTGTATGTAATTATAGTATGTATAGGTTAGATACATTAATCAGAAAAATCTATCATAAAAACATAAAATGTAGGGAAGTTATAAGTGAAATGCATAATATAACTTTTGTATGAAAACATATTTAATCAATATTAATGAACAAAGTGATTTGTACTACCCAATTATTATATATACTATGTGTGAATAATTTGTATTATTATTAAACTTAATTTTTTATTTGGTTTAGGTTCATTGTGCTTGAATTTATAAGACCCATCACAAATATGATTATAATTGATAGTAAAAAAGTGGATTTGATTAGCTATCGTCTCTCTTTTTTCCTTTAAATATCAACACCTCACTTCTCCTTAAAGAATAACAATATATTATATGTGTCTAATAATAAGGTTAAATATATTTTCTGTTCTCAAACTATTATAAAAAAAATTAAGTCTCATCTCTAAATTAGATAATCAAGTATTTTGTTTTTGTAGTTTTATGAAAGTCATGTAAATTATTTTTTCTAAAAAATATAGGTTTAAATATTTTTTGTCACTATTTTTGTCAATTTTGTTCAATGTGAGATTTTTTTTTGGATGCTTAATGTTGTTTCTATTTTGATAAATTATGTTCAATTTGGTCATTTTTTATGACGTTATCTAAATTGTTAATAATGAATCGTGTATGTCAAGTGTCAGTTCATAATTTTATTTTATTTTTATTTTTTTATTTTTTTTAATTTATAAAAGTTGTTCATGTGTCAAGTTAAATTGTCACCTGTCAACATTTGTATCATGTGTCAAGTCAGTGACACATGTCAAGTCAATATCAATATCTCGTATTAATGATGTAATTACATGTCAATGTCATATAGTTAATTTAGTCCCAAATTTCATTAATTTTGTTTAATTTAATTTCAATTTTTGTTAATTTTGTTCAATTCAATCCCCATTTTGTTTTTCATTAAATTCAGACCAAATTTAATTTGTATTAAAATTCACATTTTTATTAAATATTTTTTTCATTGTTTTTAAACCAACTCTAATTATATTATTAGAATATAATTATTAGATTTATGTTTGACTTTTTCTACTTGTAAAAAATAGAGAGTTGATTTAAAAATAATGAAAAAAATTGTATTTTAATCTAAAAAATAATAAATAATTTTCCTTTTAATTGTAAAAATAATGAATACTTTTCTTTATAATTTTAAAAATAATGAAGAAATTTCCTTCTAATTTAAAAATAAAAAAAATTCCTTTTAATTTTAAAATTAATGAAGAATTTTCCTTCTAATTTTAAAAATAATGAAGAATTTTCTTTCTAATTTTAAAAATAATGAAGAATTTTTCTTCTAAAATTTAAAATTGGGACTGAATTGAACAAAATTAACGAAATTTGGGACTAAATTGGACAAAATTAATGAAAACTTGAACTAAATTGAATACATGGCATAGACACGTGGCACTAACACATACACATCACATTAATACTATACATGTAACACCAATATTGATTTGACACGTGACACTAACATTACCATATGACACAATGTTGACTTAATACGTGAACAATATTTTTAAATTAAATTTAAAAAAATAATAATAAAAAATAAAATAATAATAAAAAGATCATGAAGTGGCAAGTGACACACACTATTCATCTTTTGTTAATAATTTAGACGATGTTATAAAAAAAACTAAATTTAAACATAATTTATCAAAATAAAGACTACATTAAATATATGGAAAATACATTACATATATTGTTTGTTAAAAAGAAATTGCATAACTTTCATAAAATGATAGGACTAAATACTTTATAATTTAATTTAAGAATAAAATACAATTTTTTGTAATAATTTGGAAAATGAAAAATATATTTAATCTATAATATATATATGTGAGAAAGAAGAAGTAAAAGGGAAGCGTGTATCTTCATCTTGCATAGGAATCATTTTCTTCTATATACCATAAGAAAGATAGCATGAACCTTTTTCTTTCTGTGGTCAAGATTTGTTGAACTTTGTTCTTGTGTTTTATTTGATCTAACAGCAACACTAACTTCTTCCTACATCTAACTCTTCTTTCTTCCATTGCAAATATACCACTTTCATTACTCATATTTATTAAAGATTCTTTTCAAGTTATAGTAAGGATTTAACAAAGATGATGAATTATTATCTCCAAAGTGCCAAATTAATCATAATCAAAGAAAAACCTTTCACACAATACATACCTCGCTTTTTGTTTTACTATACATTAAATGTCACCCTAAGCCAAAGGTAACTTTAGCAGCAAGTGGGTCAATCATAGAGTTTCAACTTCTCAAGAAAACATTTTCAAAAATAAATTATATGTCAAGGAATAAATATCAGTCATATATTCAAAGGGTCTAAATATTTGTTTATTTAAAATAAAAAAAATTAAAAAACTAAATTTTTTTTTCTTTATTAGTGCATGCACACATGATTTGCTCTATCTCAAAGGCACTATTTTCATTTATTTATTTTCATGGTTCCTCGTCTCTCATTCATTCCAAAAAAGAAAAGTGGTTGTTGAATACGAAATTGAAAATTTTGTTTATCTTTTGACAATGAATCGGGCATAGCTAGGTATGGGTAATTGCTTCTCCAATAGTATAATGTTGAAACGTGATCCAAACGTGCTTTTCAAAAGGATATATGATCCACGTCTAAGTCTCCTTTTTCACCCTTTAGAAACTTGTAAAATGTAGAATAAAAATTATGGATATGGGAGATTCACATCTATTAAAATATAATCAAATTATAACTTGTGAAGGAAATCTTCCTCTTACAAAGTCAACTTAAATTTAAAGTCTATATTTCTTAACAAGTTCGTAAGATTTATATTACTATTAAAGTATACTTATTATTAAATTTCTCTTTCTTTTCTAATGAATATTAAAGTTTTAACAATTGAATTGGTAGTAGGAGAGATGAAATGTTTTAATGAGAGTTGAATAAGTTAGGTTACTTTTTTGCTACAGTTGTAGAAGTATTTAACTAGTATGAGAAACATAACACAATAATGTATCTTTAAATTATGAGAATAATTAAGTGAAAATGAATGGTAATGGTGTAAAATATGGCAGCAGTAATAAATCTGTTAGCCTGGTTGCTATTATAATTTTGACCTAACATTGCATGGCTGTCATGTGAATTAAGATGAGAGTTGCATTTGTTATATCCTCATGAATAGGCCTTCCCTTTTCTGCACAACACAACACAACTCCAGAGTGGGACAACACTAACATACCAACCACACCCTCATACTCCCATTAATCTTTCCAAATATTCAAATTCATTTTTTTAATCACTCTTATTTTCATAGAAAGTTGAAATTTTAACCAAATTTAAAAAGCACTTAAATATGTTTTTTTTTCTTCTTTAAAATATAATAAAAAATTATGTTACATCTCTAAATTAAATTATAAAATTTTTTGTTATATTTTATAAAAATCAATATAAAACATCTTTTCCAATAAATGACACGTTAAATGTTTATTAAGTAATAAGTTGTGTTTCATAACAAACTAAAATATACCATGTAATTTGTTGTTTGAGAATGATGTTTTACATATGAAAAACATATTTAATCTATTTAAAAATCATTGAAAGTTCTACGTGAACAAGAGATAAGATCAATTTGGAGTATATAAGTAGATTTAAACCTCATCTTACAAGCTAATTTTGTTAAATTGAGTTAAATTTAAAGTCCATTTTTTAACGTAGCGTTAGAGTTTGTCCTATACTTCAGCATAATTGGGTGAATTTTCGTATTGTTCCCGCATTGTGTTTTTAAAATACACAAATAATATTGATTTTGAAGATACTCCAGAGGATGACACCAAAAAAACTAGTAGAGAATCTGAACTTGAGAAACAATAAACACCGCAATTCAAATTTGAAGGAATGAAAAGATGATCGATTGCGAGATGAACCCTTTGGATTAAATGTTTGAAGATGAAAGAAAGTAGGAGACTTTTTGGTGTTGATTAGGGTATGAAAAACATAGGACTGAAAATTTTCTTTGGTTGAGTGTGGATTGAAACAAGACAGCTATTGAGGAAATTAAGACTAAACAGGCCAACCTACTAAATCATTGTTATTGCCCAAATACAAATGTGATCCCACTGCCTTCAATGCAATTTAAGTTTGTCCTGTTCCTAAAATATAATTAAACCCATTGCCTTCTATCTTTGTGTTCTCTCTGCTTTCTCTTGCAAATCAACATCTATGCAATAAAGTAGAAAATGAACTGCTTTGCTTACTACAAGTCAACACCATTTAATTCGCCTTCAAATTAGGCTAACCATTTGGACCAATCCTGCTAGAAAAAGGATACCACTTTCTTCAAAATTATAACACAGATCATTATGGACCAGTAATAAAGATTTTGTTAGTATTAACCTTGTGTCGTACTCAATTGCGTGTATGACCAAAAGGATGAAAATGTTACTCAGGTAGAAGAGATGTTTCAATTATACAGGTTAAAATATAAATACTTATTTTATCACTAATAACTAAAAGTAATTATTCTGCATGTCCTCATTTTAATAAAGACAAATTTCTCAATCATGACAATGTTGTATGCTAGAATGGACTTGGTGTGAACCAAATCTTTTTAAAACTGCATCATCATTCTTATCAGAGGGAAAAATGAAAAATGGACAAACTGCTATATAGTTTCTGAAATCCTTGTCACTAATATTTTGGTTCTTAATTAAGTATTCACCAATATCACTTTCTCATAGTAATTTAGTTGAGATAATAACTAACAATGGTATATCAGTGCTAAGTATTAGTATGAAATTCATTGAGTAATTGTTCTTGCTAATCAAATTCAAGTTGGAAATGGTGTTTTCTGCACCTGTCAACTTCAGAAAGCAAATGGTACAACCGAGGGAAGTGTTAGATGTAATAAATTTTAACCAAAAACATAAGGACTTTACCATGTTACATTAAGATTTTAGAAATGCAGACGTGAAAAATATGAATTGCCAAAAGACTGATAAGAGTAACTTTCAATTATCTCACTGTGTTTTCGGATTACACCTTCTAAACATCAACATTGCCTTCTTCATCACAGGTTTGAATTTAGCTGAAAAGAAATTAGGTAAATCAGAAATAACATACAAATAGCTCACACATGAGGTCTTACAATTACAACAATAGTCACTTACGCTGTGAATAGGATGGGACTGAGTAGTCTGATTACAATAAAAAGATGAAAAGGACTCGAGTTTGAGAAAAGTCTATTGCAATGAATATAAAATAAACCATTTGAACTCAACAAAGGTTTGACCAGATAAATTTATGAAGATATAAAATCTAAACCAAGTGAGTCTTCAGAGTAATCAATTTCTTCTGGAGTTGTCTTCTCACTCTCATCTCCATGGCCCAATGCATCACACTATCCTTTGCCCCACCTGGACCATCAATAGCACAAAATTAGGGTAATGCTCACAATCACTTCAATAATAGTGCAAGTTTGTATTAGTTTTGTCTTCAGTTTGCACATGCTTAGAGATCTAAGAACTAATGCAAAGTGAAAAAAGTTAGAAAGATTTATAAAAGACTGTTTTCAACTTAAGTAGTGGTTCATATGATACAATTATCAAATAAAAGCGTAGAATAGATCGTGTATAGAAATATTTTCTAATGCAATTAAGTGTAATCGTCCAACATTTCTCTATCACCTTCACAAAAAAAAGGTATATTATAAACATGTAGGACAACATTAAGCATCACTGAACAGACTTTTGTCTGCAATCGCATGGGACTGATGATGAATGATTGTGTAACAGTCTCTGTAGACAATAATATTTTAACACAACTTTTACTCCTATTCGTCACCCTCTTTTTCTTTACAAATACAAAAATTCATTTTTTTATAAGCATTTTAACAGCATGGGATGTAAATAGTTGTTTTTGGTGCATATATAAAGCTGTTATATATATATAGTGGTTGCAACAAGATTGAGCATGAGAACTCTTGCTTGCTCCATTCCTCCCTAACCCCAATAGAGCAAACATCAACTGACAATTCTATCCAAGAAAAGGAATAGAGGAAACGATACATTAAATAAATAAAAAATAGTTTGCAACTTCTAAGAAGCTCATTTAGCACAAGTTTTCAGGGTAAAATGTCAGATGGAACCCCCATTCTTGAATAGTTTGATTCCGGTTGGAAATGATATGGAAGAAGATTGAAGAAAAATGTGTATACTTAAGCTCAATGGAATTTTGAAGTACCTTTGTAATTCCATATCAGCTTTTAACCCTGGAAGAAGGATTCGTGGGTGCAAAACTTTCCAATTGAATTCACCGTTACATGTAATTTGCAAAATCAGGTATTTAGAAAAATGCAAAATCACCTTAATGCATAGGAAGCGTGGACAACTTACAACGTACTCCTTGGAAAAGCAATCAAGATTGATAATTTAAAACGACTATTTTGCATTTTGATTGTAATACGTTACATAAACAAAAATTAGTTTATAAATAGTATTTCTTTTTAATTTTACTTACTCCAAAATACTTCTATAAAATGTGTTCGACAGTAGATTGACATCGTCACCTCTCGCTATGGTTTCTGCCTTAAGAGAGATGAGATTTATTTGCAATCACCACTAAAACTGGCTTATCAGTACGGGGACTGACTAGCCAATTTTTCATACTTCATACATAATCGATGCAACCGTTTGTTTAATTTTTTTATTATATCCAACGGCTGATATGCAAAGATATCATGGGCCCTGATTTAACAAGTCCATGTTAGACACAACTTTTCTAGATGAAAACTAGTATAACCAACCCTTTTGAAACTGATTTTGGAATAAGTTTTTCAATTGAAACTCGTAAACATAAATCATCACCAATAAAGTACAGCACACAGAAATTTCCCCCTTAACACTCGGGGCTTTGAAATATAGTTCTTTCTGTCATTCTGAGAAGCAATATTTAATGGTTAGGCAATAACTAATTATGCAGAGTAAATAATGGTATAGCGCACTGACAAACCATCGTCAACCATAATGTCAATCCGTAATGCTTCCATATATCTACATATATAAAATACAGTCTGATAATAGTAAATAGAAAAAAGAATGCTAACAATTCTGTAGCACATTTCAATGCTACTCATCATTGACACTGGGAAGGGAAAGTGAAGAATAATGAAAAGAATAGGCCACGCTAGATTACCAGTATAAAAATTGAAAATAAAAAAGACATTGTACATCATGTCAGTTCCCCCTTTTAGCTTCCTGAAAGACTTCGGCTTCAAAATTGTGCTTTGTCGAAATGATGCATCTGATGCATAAAATCCCAAGATTAAAACATACAGAAGACTGGTTTATCTTGTAACAATGATTCTACCCAACAGTGTGAATATATAATACATACCTATACAAAGCAAGAGACAGCTGCTACTTCTTCGAATGGCAGTGCCATGAGAGCAGCTTCAATCTTCAATTGGCTATTGACCTCGTTAAGGTAGAATCTAAATTTTACATTTTCTGAACCTCTTCGTAGATAGATTGGAAGAGAGCAGTAGAAATATATCTCTCACCAAAACTTGGAAAAATAACCTTCAATGTGCAAAATAAGAGGTGAAGAAAGAATCAATAGATTTATTTATAGAAGAATAATTTATCAGGAAAGTGGTAAAATAGAATATCTAACTTCATGAGTTCAGCATACACTAAACTCGTGCTATCCAATTTCCAACTTTACTAAGTCTTGGGCAACATCAAGTCATGTTTCCTAAGCACTTATTCATGGTCACAGTTTTATGCTTTGCCATCAATTGACACTTCTATGAACCGAAGCACAGAAAACCAACTTCCGTCAGTCCCAAATCCAATTTCCAGTTTTTAAACCCAGATGAAGACAGAAGTATCGAGATTCTACAGAAATTTTGATTAGAAGAGGCTAATTTTGCAAGGAGTCATAATGTTCTAATTAAAAAAGAAGAAAAGAATAGCAAAGAGCGACCATGTTTAACCAACAACATATCCTGGGAGGTTGGGACCAAAGAAGACGCAAAAAGCATAAACTATTGAGTTCTACATTCTACGACTCAAGCACTAAAGTGATTAGAGAGAAACATGTATCTAGGCAGAAAGCCTATTAGTTGTGAGAATAAATCACTAGGCTTCATTTTATTCTATCAATTCAATTTTCAAAACCTATCCTTATATATAAAATGAGTCCAATAAATCCAATGGAAACTACAAAAGAAAGCCAATATAGTTGGAAATAGGAAATAAACTCACCACAATGAGTTTCCCAGAATTCTCAGGCCGTCTTGCTAATTTAATGGCAGCAGCAGCTGCAGCTCCTGAAGAAATCCCAACCTACACAGAAATTTGAATCAATTATGATAAGCCATCCTAAAAATTATAAACCTAACCACTTGGTAGTTTATAATGACTTGCAATAACCAAAACATACACACAAAATAATCATGAAAAGCTAAATGCAGATCACATTATTTAGTTTATAGACATTCATAATATTAAAATATTGTAAGGGTTTGCTAATAGTTGACATTAAAATATGAAACATGAAACAAATTAACAGAAAGATATTTACAAGTAAACCCTCATTCTAGTACTTGAACTAGTAAGCATCCGTCATTTAGGCCCTTAACTTCACAAAAATGTTAATTTAGTCCTGCTTAGTTAAATAGAACGTGAAAAATGAAGTGAAAAGGAACTACAATGAATTACTTTTTGTAGGAATAAAGTACGGGTTTTGTAAAGCAAAGGACAAGTGACCAACAGTTACAATCTCAAGACTAGAATAAGGTATATTCAATATATTAACTCATAACTTACCAGCAAACCTTCTTTCAATGCTAATCTCCTTGCCATTTCAATAGCTTCAACATTTGTAACCTGTTATTTCATGTGTTAATTATAATGATAATTAATTACTTGAAATAATCTGTTTCTGCAAATTATAAGATAACAACATTGCATATTTATAAACAAAAAGCCACTACAAAAATAACTAAAAAGGGTTTAGTTGTTGACACTTTAGATTATGTAGATCACTCCAAAATTGAACTAATGACCCAAATTCAAGAAACAAAGCTTGCTGTTCCTCAGTACAGAAATACGAAAGCCAACTAGAATAACCATAAGCAGGTTATTGAGAAAGAAATAAAGAGAAAGTGAGGACAATAATTAATTTGTACCTTGATAACTTCGTCAAGCAGTTTGCTATCCAAAATGCTTGGCATGAAACCTACGACAAACTCTTATACAATCAGAAGCTGACGAGAGAATCTTTTAAGTGAATATTGGCATAGAAACCAATAATCTGAAGGGGGTGAATATACAATTCATAAACTTTGTAAAATATTCATACCAGGACTGTCACCTGAAACGACACTTCGGTCTGCAGGTTCCACCCCAACCACCTATCCAAGAAACAATATACAACACTTTTAACACTAGGTTAAACAAAATGGAACAGATAAAGCATTACTTGCACTTAACATGTAAGAAGCATAAGCCAATAGTTGTCTATCATAAGCTTAATAATACCCTCAGGCATGTCACACAAACTACACAGTTTAAGTCAAACAAATATATGTTAAAACAGTCAAGCTAATATTTTTGGTTATCCTTCTGGATCCTTTTTCCTTCCTTATTCATTATCCATCCCACCCCCTCTCTCTGCCAACACAGAAATATAGAGCCAAGTTCCTAGAGGTTTGTTTGGAATATGAGAAATATAAAATGCAAGCCGACTGATTCAATAACTACATAAAATTTCTTTTAATTCAAAAGAAGCAAAGATTAGGGGATTTGAATTCAAGAAATGATATACTTAGTAGTGGAAGTTAGAACCACAGGACCAATAAGTATATATCATTCAAATAGATAGAAACAACAACTAAATGCATATAAAATGAATAATCAAACCTCTATATTTTGGTTCATCATTTTCAGATAACGTCCAGTGCCAGTAATGGTGCCACCAGTTCCAATCCCAGCAACCAATATGTCAACATTACCTAGGGTATCCTCCCATATCTCTGGCCCTGTAGTTTCGAAGTGTATCTGTAATTTGTGCATATAAATCTTAATAACATGCAACTTAATTTATATTGTAATTTCTATTTTAACTGATGCACTAAATAATTCAAAACACAGACTAATAAGTTGAAGGTCTTACAGTAGATGCATTAACACTTAACCTTGGCATTAGTCACATTATCAAACTGTCGAAACATGTAAGCGTCAGGTGTGCTGCGTACAATTTCTTCAGCTTTGTCAACGGCCCCTTTTAACCCCTTCTCAGAATCAGTCAAAATAACCTCTGCACCAAAAGCACGTAAAAGGATTCTCCTCTCAACATTAACAGAAGCAGGCATTGTGACTATAAGTTTGTACCCTTTTGTTGCTGCAACAAAAGCAATGCCAAGTCCTGTATTTCCCGTAGTTGGTTCAACCAACACGGTCTGAAACAGTACATGATTAGGAATGTAAAGAAAATTCAAGATCCAGTACCTTGGATTTGAACAAACTATTACATGACAATACAGTAAGTTTAAAAATAGCAAATATTATATTGATTCGTACACAAAAGAAAATATTTATTGTGTACCTTCCCGGGAGAAATTGCTCCAATCTCTTCGGCATTGGATAACATACTATAGCCAATTCTGACATTTTGAATAATAACAGATATTAATACATAATACATACAAAAGAAATCGCAAAGTGAAAACCATGGAATGTTGAAAACTTCTAATCAAATAAAGTCCCTCTAGAAGGGAAAAATAATTAAGAAAAAATTTAACTTATGAAGAAAGTCATTTCCTTTTTTAAGCCAACAGAGCAGCAGTGAATACAGGAAAGTGAGTGTTTGAGTGTGTGCATCGTAGTAACAGACTACCTGTCCTTAACACTGCGGCAAGGTTGCATAGACTCAAGTTTGGCAGCAATGTTAGCCACACAACCCTCCGTAACTTTATTCAGGTATACCATTGGCGTGTTTCCAATCAACTGCAGAAATTCGCAAAATCATTCAAAAGTAAAACAGAAGAAATTGCAGAAACATAAAGTAATTAACTAAAAGATTAAAATGTGTTGAAATTGCGAAAGGCAGTAGGAAGGAACCTGAGTGACATCTTCGGCAATGTTGACGGTGTCAAACCCTTGTCTGGTGGAGTGCACTAACGGAGTAGAAGGTCTGGTGGCGGCGGCGGCGAGGGTGTGGTGTGGTTGAGAACGAGTGTAGGGTTTGAGAGGAACAAAACGATGTCGTTGGATGAAGGGAGGAAGCGGTGGAGGGGAAGAACACCAACAAGGTGATGAAGAAGATAGCGCCATTTTCATTCTTAGACTCTCTCACTTTAAGATTTAAGATGGGTTTTGCTATTTATTCTTCCATCTTCTGTTGGCACGTGTGCAAGTTTGAGCTCTCTTTCGATCCATTTATCTACACTAAAGTAGACAAAGTAACTAATTAACTAATACATATAAAAAAATTGACATATACATATTAAAATTAAACTATTTTATTCAGTCATTTTATTATATATAAATGTTATATGATGATAAAATGATTTTTTCTAATGGTTGGTTTGCATAAAAGTATCCTCTATAAATTTAAAAAAAAAATAGCATTTATTCTACTAAAATTAGTGATGGCAACGTGACTCTCGTCATTTGAGTTGTCTGTTAGTTTATTAAGATTTAGTAAGTCAGGTTTGTAATTTTGATTTGTCGGTTTTTTACATCACCAGTGGATAAAAATGACGTAGAACGAACTGATCCACTAATATTTTTTAATTAAAAATTAAAATAAAAAACTTAAGAGATTTGTTTTTTGTATTATATTATTTATAAGATGTTAATTGTAATATCCCAAAAATACAGTGTAAAATCATATAATAGAATGATCACATCTAATAATATTACAACTCAGTCTTTCAAAAAAGATTCAGTACAATTATGGCCGAACGACCTTACAATATAACGAGGAGTTAAAACAGCACACTGGCTACAACTAGGCCGAACGATTTACAAAAGACCTATCCCGATAGGTCCTACAAAAGAAATAGCCAAAAGATGACTGAACGGTCATACAAAGAAAACCAACAACTGACCGAACGTCGGCCTTAACTTCCACTTCGACCAGATTTTCTTCTAGTGCCTCTTCCAGCAATTCTTCTCCTTCTGCTCACATTCATACGGATGATCATTGCAACAGAAGGACAACGAACGAACGTACAAAACGGACAAGACAGGAAATAGGGTAAGCTTATGTAATTCAATTCAAGTATCAACATAGATTCCACACAATTCAAATAAACGAGATAACTTCATTCACTTTTACATGCAAAGCCTAATACTAGACTCTGACTGTCCGGACTGTATGAATTATGTGTAGCTACGACGTTCGTGCACTCGGGTGATGTAGTAACTAGGATATCCTCAATAGCTGCCACCCGAGGTTAGTCCGTTCCGTCCGAATTAACCATAAGGACGAGGACCTCCTGGCATTCTCACACATAACTTACCCTTCTCTACGTGAGAAACGAGTAATCACGAATATCAGGATGAACCGCCAGCTTAGCATGCCCACATTCATACTTTACAATATACATTCCTGAGTTATTCCTCCCCGGAATACTCGTTCATAACCCAAATCATTTCATTCATATCATATTTCATCATCTTTCATTATTAATAATCTCAATTGAACCATTCGTACAAAGATCCCTTAGGATACCAAATACCGAACGTTAAACATCAACCCCGAACAAAACCGAACACTAAACATCAACCCCGAACAAAACCGAACGCTTGGAGTGAGGCCAAAGGTCTCCAGTTCCAAAACGGATCAAAACCGAGAGAGTGAACATCGGGATTAAGAAAGAGACTGATTTCAATAATATTTCTCGAGGACGAATAGAACTAAACGTTATTTACTAGGTGAGCCAATTGAATGAGCTGACTCACGAGAGTTAGACCGAACGCCAACAAGCCTAGGCCGAGTACTAAAACTCTAGGCTGAAACCAATTGAGACAGACACTGTGGGACATCAAATAATGGTACTTAACTGGATCCAGTGAATAAACCAAACGTCAATATATACTTAGCTTTTGAATGAGTTAAACATCAAGAAAATCAGAATACCAGTCAAAGACCGAGCACCGTAAAGAGTGAACCCTATTGAGTTTGGACGGACGTTTTTATTATCAATATATTACAGAAAGGAGAATGAGCGCCTGGTGTAAGACCAAGCACTACAAAACTTATAGAATAAAGGCTTGATAAATATAAGATTACTATTTAACTAGTATTCAAGAATGAATGAGTTATACAATTATATATAGATATACTTAGGTCTACCATCAAACACCAAGGAATAAATACCCTTGGGTGAACGCTTATATACATATATTACAGAACGAAGACGCTTGTCCTCAACTATAATTCTTCCCAAATGAAAGAATCCAGTCCAACCGAGTCTACTGGAAAACCGAACGGCCAAAGACCATTCAGTGACGAACATAAATTCTCATATGGAATTACATACTTATCATTCTTTACATCAATTCATTTCCTCAACATTTATTTTCATACATTCATACATCCATATCATAGTAAATATTCATACATCATACAATCAAAACATATCAACAATCATACTTCATATTCATTCAGCAATCAACGAACGTACATCCATTCAAAACAAGAATCTTAATCAAATTATATAAGCTTCCCTTACCTCTAATGTGACCGAATGCTTCTAGATATGGTTCACCTCTATAAGTCCTTCTACCCTCAACGCTCAACAATCTCCAAACTAAACCAAGTGAAAACCAACACTATCAGAGCCACTCATTTGAGAAGAGTGATCAACACATGAAACCAGAACTTGGTTTGCATGTCCAGGAAAACGCACGACTGAGTGAAGAGAAGAACTTATCAGCTCAGCTTCACAAACCGATCGGTTCAATCGAAAGCCTTTGACACCGGAAGAGTGGAAATGGTGCCTGAGTGATGATCGGAGAAAGAAAAGTGAGTGTTTCTTAGAGAGAAGATGAAGAAATCTAGAGAGAAGGAGGAGAAAATGGTTCAGAGATTTGGAGAAGAAGGTAAGCATGCGGAGAAGTGGCACAACCTTTTGAATTTGGCATTAACTACTGCCGTCATCAAGAATGAACGTCTACTCTCCTGCAGCCACCTGTTTTCCACTTTCTGATTTCCAGATCCCCTCCCTTGACACTTGGCGTCCACTCAGATGGGGTTTTGGGTGCGTTTTTAATGAGGTCTGACATTAATATTTAAATTATTAATACTTATAAATTATATTTTTTAACATCCAATAATATAGTATTTAACTATAAAAAACTATTCCATAATTAATTAATTAGATGACAGAAAACATAAAGTTATTTTACAATCATTATTCAATCATAAAAATTAATTTTATATATAACCTACAAGTACTAAAACTATGTACACTAATGATTTTTTATACAAACCAAACAAAATATAACTAAGAAGAAATATAATTCCTAAAACTAATGTGCATATGAGTCGTCTTCACCTAATGTTTGCTGAACAAATACATCCCTTCTCTCTACTCACACTCACAAAATTATCATCGTCAACACATCAATGGACAAGTACAAAGAAACAAGATACAAATAAGAGCGTAATCTAGTGATATAAAACAAATCATAATATGTGTTACATTTCATATATGAATCATATTTCACATAAAACAATCTAAACATCTTAATCATGTCAAGATCTATACTGAACTATCCCGATCTAGAATAAACATAGAGCTATGACAGGTTCTGCACTTGTGTGGTGGAACAGTTGACCCACTCAAAGCTACAACACAATGTTAGTTTGTTAAATCACCCTTTGCCAATTGGAGAAAGGTTTCTAGACTAAGATTTTCAGCTACTCTCATCACATGACTCATTTATCTCTATTTGAGACTTGATGATCATTAGAACGTCACGATAACCTTCAAAATTAAGCTACATTTATTCATACTAACAACATTTGAAACCACCAATAAGAATTTCCTCCTTAAAACTCTTTTCCACACATTTCATTCACATATATGTAACTTCACATAACATAAAGTGAAATCACATGACACCATTAAAAATCCATCAAAGTGCCATAAAAACAATGCATAAAGAATCCCAAAAGAACTTAAAACACCATAAACCAAAGACTTGAAAAGGGGCGCCTAGGGTTTGGAATGGGTCGCCTAGGCGCTAGAACCCATTGGAAAAGGGTGCTCAGCGCCAGAGCTCTTGGAAAAAATGCACTCGACGCTAGAGCTCTCGAAAAAAGAGGGCTCAAGGGGGTGTTTAGAGTCATATCAGCCCCTAAAACACCTATAATATGACCTTTGCTACCCTCTACACATATTTAAATGGTTCCTACAACCTCCTAGGTACTGTGAATGATCTAAGAACATGTTTCTAACTCAATAGCTACCATAAACCAACTTGACTAATCTAAACTACCTAATTTCACGTCTACACCTTCTAATCCATAATTTAATCACCTAAAGGTTTAAACAAGTCAAAAATGATCTAACAACAGATCCTAAACTCCTCAATTCATTCCAGACCTCCTACTTCAAAATCTCATTATTCAAAACCCCCAATTTACACTTAAAATCATCCAAAACACCACAAATGGACTACCCCTTAGCTCTAGATCAGATTCCAACCAGTTTACCACTCCAACAAGTC
Source organism: Vigna angularis (assembly GCF_016808095.1). Classification (NCBI taxonomy): domain Eukaryota; kingdom Viridiplantae; phylum Streptophyta; class Magnoliopsida; order Fabales; family Fabaceae; genus Vigna; species Vigna angularis. Next base: position 35,397,611 of record NC_068971.1, on the reverse strand, counting down.
TCAATTAACACTACCACAAACATGAAATATCAGACTTTTCAAACCAACTCTTACCTCACTAACTTGCATATTAAAACCTCCATTTTTAACTACAAACTCACAGCTTTGATAAGTCATTACGACATAAACCTTGCCACCAATTTCAATTATCAATACCACTTCACAACATATTATTCATGTACACAAAGAGATCAAATTCACATCATATGAGAAATCACTCATCAAATAATCAAACATACACATTTAAAGGAAATAATACTAACATAAATAGTGTGATCGTAATTTCATCAACTTAACATACATGCAAGTACCAAATTTACACAACAAACTTAATTTAAAGTTAAACATCTTTTTTCCCTTACCTTACATAGAAACTACCAAGCTCTAGAACGTCCAACCAAATGGTTTCAAACACAAAGAATTCTAAAAATACCTATGAAACACCGAATTACGATCAGAATAAGTCCTTAGGTCCACAAATTAACAAAGAAGTAGGAAAAGAACACCAATGATACATGCGTTGGGGTTTCCTAAGCATGATCATAGAGAGAATTAAAGAAAAAAGAGATAAAAACTTACTTGCTTTAAAGATATGTAGAGAATGAAGATTATTCAGCTGTGATATCCTAGGAACTTCCTGATCATCAAACAAATGATCAAGGAGTCAGATATCTTAAAAAGAAGTGTGAGAAAACTAAGGAAAAAAGTGTTTTAGGGAGATAGTTTCTCTTTTAAGTAATAAGACAAGTTTAATAAATTCTATTTATATCATTGAATTATTTTAATTTTAAACCACTTGGTATCATTATTTTAAAATACATATAAACTATAATACTCTATTTTCTAGATTATTACAATTTTAATCTTTAATTGTGATTTTTATATATAATAATAATAATTTTAATTTATGTGATTATTAATTAATCGATTAAAAAAAAGTAAGTATTCGTATCAAGGATTTTCGAGGATTAGACGAGTATTGGAATATAGTATAATATGCCTTAATCAAAGATTCTTACCCATTGGATTGATGGATCATTTCATGCATAGAACAAAAGGCATTCACTTTAAACTAGACGCAGAAATCTGAAGGGAACAACCGAGAGGTAAAAGCAGGACGTAGAGTCTCTAAACTCCCAAAGTACAACTTAACGTTGATGACAGCCAGATGGTGTCGTGTCGTGTCATATCCCTTTGGAAACAGTTCACCAAATCAAGAACAAAGACACTTTCATTGTACATCCTATGAATCAGGTAAGTAAGAACGTTACATTACAATGTCAACAGCAAAATCATCACTACATTCGTATATTACTACGGGATGTTCATGTTCTAACATTTCTATAGGCCAAACCTAAAGTCATGTGCCACGATATCTTTGGTGCACAACTCCAAACCAACAAGCGTGCATCAATTTACTGATGTTTCTCTCACAAAAATCTAGATGATGCAGGTATTGATCTGTGCTAACTTCTCTGAAGAGACCTGAAAAACCTTCTAGACCTGTTAGTTTTCAACTTCATGAAAGGAACCTTGCGTTTCACAGCCTGCCAAATCATTTGCACAGCATCACCCTCCTTGGAAGGGAACTGAAACTCATAGAAACTCTCAACCTCTTTCAACCTGTTCCACATCCTGGTCCACTCTTCCTCCCCAATGCTCCTGATGAAGTCTATCAGATACCTCTTTTTCAGGGCATCTCTGGTGCGCACAAATATGCAGAACTGAGAGTAGTCAAGGACATCCTCGAATGGCAACTCGATTTCGTCGCTGATGATCACAGGAACACAGTGACTGGCTATGGCATCGAACAAACGGTTTGATGAAGGGGTGTCTCCGGCTATGTTGAGGCAGAACTTGGAAGAACGCATGCCTTCTGTGGCTTTTTTAATTCCACCCTTTTGAACACTTCCAAATGAAAAATGCACATCCTTTTCCTTCTTCAAAAGATAGTATAGCTCGTGCCGAACATGACCTCCCTGAGTGAGTATGAGAACCAAAAAGGGTCAAGTTGAGCCCAACAGATTTTCTGAAGGAGAAGCAATATCTTACATGGAATAGTTTGATGTAGTTTCAAGAGTACTTTTAAACTTATCTGTCTAACAAGGATTATCAAAATGAAACTGAAATTTTAATTACAGCATCACACACAAAAGTACTTACAAAATTGTTTGAGTTTGTCTTTCACAAGATAGATTTGAATACAGTTTTTTTTATAAATATATCAGTTTTCACTTTTAGCTCCTAATCTCCATAATGTTCTAGGACACATTTATCTATTTGTGTCAATTAATGCTGGTATTAGAAAACTTATGTTTGAGTCCATAAGTATGTAAGTATTGTTCTGTAGTGTGGTAACTAAGAATGCCAAGTGTTTCTTACAATGGAAGGACCACAAACAGAATATTTGGATGTTGTGGGAATCATAAAAAGATTGCATGGACTAAAACCTACAATAGAAAATATCAAACCTTATCCCATACACATTGGCGATAATGTGATGCAAATTTGGCTACAAATACAAGCACGGTATGCATTTAACATGAGCCGATACCAACTGCATCCATAAAAATGAATGTTCACAGTAAACATTATTAGGGATTTGATGACACAACAACTTATAGATCTGAAGTTTCAAACGAGAACCTGTGGTCCTCTCTGCACAAACTGAAAATATGACCTCATTCCATTACTTTCTAGTTTTATCAATAAAACACAACTTTAGCCTCTTAAACTTTTTCCCCTTAAAGTGCCAACATCTAGTAGTTGTGTACACTTATTTAACAGAGCTGATTAATTAAAACAGTTTTTCCAAAGAATTAGTTGTGCTGAATATTGCCATTGCATCAAACCAAAATGAAGAAGGAAAGGAAAGAGATTCAAAAGCTCATACGTCTGATACAAAATTATGATGAAAGACAGAAAGGAAAGATTCAAGAAACTAAAAAACCAAGACATCAGATAGTGAGAGAAACATACATCTTTTCTGTATATAGCTCCTTGGAAGTACAGCAATATTGGACGGCTACCAAAAGTGGATTGATCATTATCGTAGGATCTAACCACATGTTTGTAAGGTGCAATCACATCTTTCTCAACATTAGCCACGTTGGGAGGATACCTCCCAAAATCTGAGAGAATGAAAGCTCCTGGCCACAACTTGGTTCTTGCATCTAACATACTATTTGGATGGTGAGCCAAGATGACATGATCCTTCCCCCCTGACCTCTTCCATTCCTCCTGTGCTGTAACATAACTCACCAACTTTTCCTGCAGCACCTGGTTCCTGCTCCTCTTCTCGTGTGGGCCAGTTTTAGAAAACCGATTATAACAAAGAGAGGAAAAGAATGGCACAAATATCACATCAGCATCACTAGAGTTTCTAACTCTCATCACACTCTTTGCTTTAGATTCTGCTTCAGCTTCAGGTACTTCTGAATCAAGAAGATCCATAGTAAGCCAATACTCTATACTATGCTGCAAATTCAACCCTCCAGGGTAATGGGGTGACACAGCTTTGATATCAGGCCAAACACTGTCAGCATTCTCTTGAGGTTTCCAATCCAACAGTCCAAAATGGAACTCAGGAGGCAAATCATACATGAAAACTCTCAGCACCCGTGGTTTGCATTTCACACCTTGTTCTTCCGGCACGTGTTGTTGTAGTGGTTGTTGTGCCTCATCACGTGCTGTTGTCGTCGTTGCTGCTTCTGCTTCTATGCTGTCACCGAGTATTGCTCTATTACCAATCGAGGGTTCTACTTCTTGTACATCTCTTTGCTGCACTGGATCAGAATATGAGTCGTTGAAGGAAGTGAAAAGGCTGGAGTTAGACATAACATCGGATTGCGTGGAACGCAGAACGAACAACCACGACAACATGAACAACAACGTTGTCATTGCGAAGAAAAAAAACAAGACCTTCTTAGAAACAACCTTGATGGCAGAGCCAGGCACGGTTCTGTCGACCATTGTAAAAACAGCTTTCCAAGCAATCACAGTTGGAAGCAAGGTGAAGTTTGGTGTCTGAAACAGTGAGAATCATGTGAAAAAGCCATAAGGGTCCGTGAATGGTTGGTGACATAAGAAGAAGAAGAAGAAGAAGAAGAAGAAAAAGAAGAGTTTGTATTTGGAGTTGTTTGTGTTTGTGAGTGATAGATATAAGAGCGAGGGAATAGGGTCTAACTGTGGAAGCGTTCTCCTTGATTAAAGGGTCTCCACGTCTTTGGGTACAAATGAATCAATCTGCAAGAACTCTTTGCATCATCGATTTCAGAAGAAGACAATTTGGTGATTTCAAAATAGTACAAAAGTTTTACGTGGAAGTTTGTGCTAATAATAGTTTAGTATTACAGTACTTACCGTGCCGTGTAATGTTATGTGAACAAAACCTATTCCTTGGAAAAACCAACTTCTTTATCTTATCGCTAATGTTAAATGCATTACAATAACTACTATAATTTTGTTTAAATTTTGATAATATTTAAAGTAATCATGGAGTACGTTTAATTATAAAGTTCAAACAAAAACTAGTGGAAAAAAAATTTTGTATTAAATTTACTTTTTATTATATTAAAAATAAAATATGTCCATACTTATTATGAGGTGATTATTTATTTTAAAATATATTTCAACTTTTTTATTTTCTTTATCTTTTTGAATAAAATGAATTCGCATACTCCTGTAATACCAACTTGCAAATCAATTAGATAACAAAAAATTAAAATGTGAAAGAAAAATAGATAAATAATAGAATGTTATGTAAATTAAAACCTGAGAATCGTAATATAGATTCGAATTAATTGTTAGTTTTAAAAGCTAAATATCAATTTTTTCTTGTTTAAAAATTAAATTTTCAGTTCTATAGAAAATTATGAGATTTTCAAAATTAAATGTCAAGTTTTAAATCTAAACGAGTCTCTATTCAAAAGGAGTTCACCTTGTTTTCCAAACAGAAATAAGAAATACAAAACCACTCTCTATTCAGGCTTCAACCGTATAAATGAAATACAAAAGAAAACATAATTAAAAAGAGAGACTATTTTAAAAACTATTTCAGCTTAAGATATTTTAAAACTGAAATAAAAAATATTTCAACTCTATTGCACTCCACGTGTTTTATTTTAAAATGTGCAACTGAAGAATAGAAGAAAACACAATGAAGACCATTTTAAAAACTATTTCAACTAAAGATATTTTAAAATTAAAATCAAAATTATTTCGGCTCTATTCTAATCCAACATGTTTTCTTTTAAGATATGCAATTGAAAAATAGAAATAAAACAAAATTAAAAAGATAGGCTATTTTAAAAACTAATTCAATTAAAGATATTTTAAATTAAAATTAAAATTAAAACTATTTCAGCTCAATTTTAATAGAATATGTTTAATTTTAAAATATGTATTTAATAATTTGAAAGGACCTACAAAATAACTGAGAGTAGAAGTAATCTTTACAGTTGAAGCTTGATTATTTTGTTATTAAAAAGTTGAGTTTATAAATAAATAAAATTAATTAATGAAGTTTCAGTTTCTAAAAATATTATTTCTCAATAAATTACTTTCCTAATTCTTTCTAAGTTATATTTAAGTTTTGTAACATCCCAATAAGTTATATTTAAGTTCTGTAACATTCCAATAAATAGTATAAACCATCATTAAGAAATATCGTATAATCAATATAACTAAAACAGTTACTAGTATACAAGAAAGATACATAAACTTATTCCAAAATAACTATAATCTAAATTTATACACATAACTCGGTTTAGAATTATTTACAAAAGTCTTTTAAAAAAGAATAACTACAACAAAACAATATGACTAATTGCATACTTAACTATTAACACATTCTCCGTTTAAGGCTTGCTCCACGATTAGATTATGTAACACTCCAAATTATGGGATGTCACGAGTTTACAAAAACAGAATTTTTATAAACTTTTTTATAAATGCAGAAACGTATTGTTTTAAAAACCTTAACTTTTAAACATGTATAATTTATTCAAAATATAGTAATTCCAAAAGCCTTATCCAATTACATTATTTCAAAAGTAATTAAAATGATTAAGGAAATAAAACAACTACAATTACATTGTTTCAAAGTCTACACCAAAAGAACTTTTTAAAGAAACTCAAATTGTTCCCCGTCATCTCATGAATCTATCATGCCTTTGGAACATCTACAATAGCATTAGCTCACGTATAACATATTATACGATCATCGACGATAATATCATTTACAAACACACAAACATAAACACGTATGGAGTAAGCTACCGATAAAACAATCATAATAAGAAGATATAAACATATTGATTATATAAAAAATAATCAAACACCTCATACATAGTAGTAATAACAATATGATTCCTAGTCCTCTAACCTAAACAATTCAATCATAATGAATTACTTGATTCTCACTTCTCGATCTCCAATCCTCGATCATTGATCATTGATCATCAATTCCTAACCCTTGATGTCACCACTAACATCTTACACATAGACCTTTAATCTATCCACTCATTAACACTTATGCTAACTACCTACTATAGTCATTATAGTAACACAACTATGAACATAACATAATCAGGAGCATCTTCTACACCATCATAGATATATCACCATCATGATTATCCCAATCATGAACAACACCATGAGCATCACCAAACAATGAACTCCATCATGACAAGACTTAGTCACACTCATTACCTTACCTCACCCACCTGTAGCCTCCCGTACAGGCTCACCTATAGCCTCCCCTACAGGCATACTCGAGTCATCCTTCTTCTGGCTTTGGACTTGTTCCCCTATCATACAAGGTGAAACATTCATCCCCCACCAAAAAAGATTCAACACTCGATTATCATTCTATTTTCTGTAGCTATTTGCCAAAACATCACTCTCTTTTCAACAACCAATGCCAAAGAGAGTCACCCCATTTTCAACAACTAATGCCAAAGGGAATATCCCTCTCATTTTAACAACCAACATCAAAAGGGGCATTTATATATAGATAGTCTCAGGATTTATTAGGTACAACAAGTAAATTAATCTCTCATGTCTCATGCTCATTGATCAACTACATACACCCTTATGCATTTCATCATCCATTCATGCTCTATCACCAATTTAAAAGTCAAATTTGACCCTAAACATAGTCATTAATCTCATTCTCCTATTATCATCACATTTTACAGCTCCTAAAGCTTGGTCTACATCCATTCTTCATCAAATTCGTCATTTTTAACAAAATGTACTAGGATAATCGATTATCACAAGTGATAATTGATTATTCTCACGAAGTTCACATTTACAGAAATTATACTATGATAATCGATTATCACTTAAGATAATCGATTATCTTAGTGACCTTGACACATCAAACTTCCAAAATCATCATATATGAAAGGATAATCGATTATCATCCCAGATAATCGATTATTCCCGAAACATAACTCAAAACCAAATAATCGATTATA